>NC_043972.1:42103500-42478500 GCF_902148855.1 Sphaeramia orbicularis | reverse complement strand
TATTTGAGGCCTTTCCTTTATGTGTTTGTTTGTGTCAACCACAACACCAGGCATTATCAGACAACAGACCTGTAATTGATTCCACATGGATCAACCATTAGCTACCTTTTGACAGTGGCTAACACACTAACTTTAGCAACCACTTCTTGGATCATGTTACCCATGGATAGTTACATGATATGATAGGAAGTGCATGAATAAATTATTAAATATTTCTGCAAATGTGTTTAAGTCTGGAAGTGAAATGCCACAAAGTCTTTTCAATTGACCACAGAAATGTTGTGGTCGATAGCGTTACGCGACAGTAAGCACACACAATACTCGATAGATAGATAGATAGATAGATAGATAGATAGATAGATAGATAGATAGATAGATAGATAGATAGATAGATAGATAGATAGATAGATAGATAGATAGATAGATAGATAGATAGATAGATAGATACTGGAAAATTGTACACTTTATGAAGAGACTGATGCATCAACAGATGATACAAAATAAATGTATTTATTATATATTCTGTCATATTAAACTCCTCTGAATATTTACTACACTGTAAACCTGGATAAGTAGAGTTTACTCAAAAAATGTGAGGCAAGTGATTGCACTTAAATGATTTGAGTAACGATCGACTAATCAATTGGTTTAAGTAGGTTCAAATTTAATGCTGCTTTTACTGATATCTGATAACTTTAATTGAAAAAGTATTGAACTTAAACTATTAAGTAGAAAACACTAAAAGACAAGTTATTTGTACTTTAAATCTGTTGTAAAATTAACCCCACTATCCAACCATTCAACTCAGTATTTTAGGTTACACTGACTAATTTTCTCAACTGCAGCCAGATTAATTTATCATTGACTGAACATCTTTTTTTAAGACAATCAGACTCACAATCCTATTCCTGACCAAAATACTTATGAAATTATTCAGTTTAATATATTGTAGCATGAATGGAAGCTAGCTCAATATCATTTGTCAGTACAGGAAGTCTTTTCACTAGTTTAAACATTAAGATTTCCATTATACAATTATAATCTTAGATGAACAGGAGAGTCAATGTTCGTCCTCTGGCTCTGACTCATGGTGCAGCTCTACAAAAATACAAAAACAAGCACAAAATGGCCAATAAACACTGCCATACACACATTAAATCCAAATTAACACTAATGCCACAACCCCGCTGAACCCCTGCACATAAAAATAACACATTTTCAACAACATGCCCAATACCCACAATGCAATGCAAAGATAAAAAGGTGTGGTCATGACTAAAACTTAGTGATTTAATTCCATTCAACTTAAAGTTTTTCGTACTTTCAACTATGTCTACAAATTAGTAGAATATACTGAACATTTTATAGTAACATCATAAAACTTAAATCATTTAAGTGCATTGTAATTAAAGCATTTTAGTAAATACAAATTCCGGGCTTACAGTGTATAAGTATTCAGTAAGTAGTGATGTAATGATAATTTGTCAAATACAGCATTTATATGATTTGAACACAGAAATAAGCTTGAACACGTTGAACATCAGCATCACAGGTAAATGGCCTATGTCTGAATATGGTTCCATTAAAGCAGGATTCTTAAAATGATTCATGCCATCCAATGTAGGATCCCACTGAAATCAGGGGGAAAAAAATACCCAGTACAAAAATGCAGCATGTGGCTGATGGTTAGACTTAATTTCCTGTTTAGAGCACAGAACGTCTTTAACTTCTTATGGTATGTGAAAGGATTTCGCTGATGACATGTACTGTACGAGCCATCTCTTACTTTTTAAGGGTCTTACGATCCTGTTGCCAGGACGTGGATTACTGCTCAGCTGTCACCAAGAGGATGTCACAGATCTAAAAATAAGTCCTAGAGTAGTAAGGTTTTGCTCACAGAGTTGTCTCTAGTGACATGGTTTCTTTTGGAAAACCCTCTTTTTTTAGGGGGTACTGTACCTTGCGTCAGTCTGGGTCACAGAGCGTCTACACTGTCCAGACCAAAAAAAAAAAAAGTCACACATGGAATATTTGAGTGCACCACCTTTGGTTTTGATTACAGGAGACATTCACTGTGACATCTGTTTTGCCACATAATGCTTATGTAGTGTCACAATAAGGTTCAGAATATTTTTTCCATTCATGGTTGCATTCATTTTTAATTATTGATGATGGAGAATCAGACCGCTACATCAAGTCTCCATCACATCCCAAATTAGAGTCTGGACTTTATGCAGGTGAATCCATGTGTGGAAATGACGTTTCATTCTCTTTAAACCATTCTGTCACAAACCTGATGATCCTGATCAATCCGGATGTTGTCCAATCTGTTTGACGTTAAAAAAATTAGAGGACACTCACTGCAGTTAGAGTTAAATAAACAGCCTGGATAAAAAAAAAAGGAACTGCCTGGATTTAATTTAACCCTCCGGTATCCCATCCAGCAAGGCCCTTACTAAGCACCAAGTGTGCCTTTTTGGTACACTTGTGGAATAATGTCAAAAAAATTTTTCATACAGTTTGTTTTTAATTCTTTTACACTTTTTTTTCTATTTCATCAACTTGAGCTGTAAATAAAAATACCAAATACTCAATAATTGTCACATTTTTTAACCCTTTAAATGCCGTGTTTGTAATGTAAACAAGCCATTTGTTTTGGATGCAAAAAAACACAAAAAAATATTTTTTTTCAATATACTACATAAAAAGTGGATCACATATTATTTGATTTTTGCAGCCTGGCATATGTCAATGATTAACCCCAACATTGGTTAATTTTCATTTTTATTTTTGGCGTTAGGTCAAATGTTCAAAAATACTAGCATCTGTCACCAAGTGTGCCAAGAAGGCACACCTATAAATCAAACTATTGAATATTATATATTGTTTTATTTTTCTGCTGTAATTTGATTTTATTTTTGTAAATCAAGGTCAGCCCTAATCATACATATCAATAATTCATTTTAGATTTTTTTTTAACCCTTTAAACAATCTATTTTCATCATCACGTCACTACATTTTTTGATGCAAAAATCACAAAATATGTTTGTTTGGTTTTTTTTCAAAATACTACATAAAAATTGAATTACATATTATTTGATTTTTGCAGCCTGGCATATGTCAATGATTAACAGCAACATTAACAACATTAATATATTAATTTAGACCCTCACCTCTCAAATGAAGCCCAGATATCAGTAAAAGCAGGATTTATGCCTTAATGGCTTTCGAATCAAAAAAACAGTGGTTATAATGGAAGAAATAGTGCGTTTTAGGCACACTTGGGAGACAGATGCTAGTCTTGTAATTTTCTTTTGTTTACAATGTGCAAATTTTAGTAGGTGGCTAGAATTTAAAAGATCATGCAAAAATGAACAACTTTTGAATTCTAACCTTATTTAAATTGTGAAAAATAATATGAAGTTTTTTAACACAAAGTACAAAGTGTCCCTAAAAAGCGCACCCAGATACCGGAGGGTTGAGCAAATAGTTCAGATCCTTCCATGGGTTAGTACTGCAGTGGTTAATAATGTTTCAGCTGGAACAGGTTATTTAACTCTAACTGATGCAGTAAGTGTCCTCTTGTGTCTTTCACATCAAACAGACAATGCCAGGATTGATCAGTATCATCGTGAATGCCATCATTTTCATTTCCACACATGGATTAGCCTCTGTAAAGTTCAGACTCTAATTTGGGATGTAATGTAGACTTGATGCAGCGGTCTGATTCTCCATCATCAATAATCCAAAATGAATGCAGCTATGGATAAAAAATATTATGAACCTTATTGTGACACTACATAATGAAAACATGAAAAAAAAAAAGACCTCACAGTGAATGTGTCCTGTAATCAAAACCACAGGCGGTCAGAGGTGGCAAAAGTACTCACATTCTGTACTTAAGTAGAAGTATAGTTACTTGTGTGAAAGAAACACTAGTAAAAGTAGAAGTACTGATTCAACTCCTTTACTTATGTAAAAGTAAAAAAGTACAACTTCTCAATTGTAATAAAGTACAAAAGTAAAAAGTAAAACTGCATTTTTTTTTTTTACCATGAATGAAACAATACTTTTTTAACCAGGCAAAATCAAAAAAGTTTCTGTTTTCTAATTCCACAGTGAATAGTACAGAGTCCTGCACCGGGTCGACTACTACAAAACATTCAGGGACGGGTAAAAAAAAAATTATAAGAATTTTCACAGGTACAGGTATGGGTAAGATGAAACGAAATGTGGGCGGGTAGCGGGCAAGGAAGTGAAAAAATAAAAGATTCATGGATGAAAATCATTTTCAGGACATTTAATGATGATCTCTGGTTGATCCACAGCCGGTTTGTTTTATTTTGATGTGAGCTTCACCTTTGTTGATATATGGTTACAGACGTCATGGAGCAGCATGTGTTAGAGATTTATTGATGGCATGCGTTTTAGTTAAAGATAAAGCCCTTAAAAGTGAGTTAATGTGTACACAATGTGTTTAATCATTGGTCAGGTTGAGGTACTCAGCTTTGCGGGTACTGGCGGAAAAGTCTGGAAAAAGTGGACCTGTGCAGGACTCATATTTTACGTACTGTCACATCTGTTCAGTTTAAAAAAAGTAACGAGTTTACCCTAAGAATGTACGAAGTATGAAGTACAGGTATTGGTGCAAAAATGTAGGGAGTAAAAGTAAAAAGTTGCCAGAAACATAAATACTCAAGTAAAGACAGATATCTAAAACATCTACTTAAGTACAGTAACAAAGTACTTTTGACAAGGTTCAAGGTTTGAGTTGCATTTTAGTGACATTAAGGGTAAAAATTCAAATTCTTGGTTATGTGCTGAAAATATATCAGTTTAGGGTCAAATTTTCACAGGAATCTGAATCTGAAATCATTTATGCAAAATCTTTTGTGGTTTTCAAATCACTGAGCCTTTATTGACACAAGGTTGAAACAAAAAACATGAAATTTGGCCTATGCACTACTTGATTTAACCATTTAATTTCGTCAAAAATCAAACCGAACATGCTTTCTTCTCATCTCTGAGCTTTGAATACTCCCCAGGAGGCCTTCCTTCCTCCACCCCTGGATGGCTTTCGTCTTGGCATCTTAGCTCTATTCAGTCAATCTGAAATTAAAAAAAAAAAAAAAATCAATTAGGCATTACTCCATGACATGTGTAAGAGTTGTTTTATTAGTTTAACCTGTTTAACCCTGACCATATTTTCAGGGGAAAAACGCCTAAAAAGACATACCCAAAGTAAATGAAGAATTACTTCACAATAATTAGGTTCATATGGATGTTCTTGGTGTCTATGGACATTTAGAGACCTCACAGAATATATTCCCATTGTTTAAAATATTGTATCCGTTACTATGCCTGAGTAAACTGTAACAAACTAAAAGAGAAATTAGAATTTTTTATCCTCACCTGTTTTTTGACGGTGGATTGACGATGATATGCATAAATTAATTGTTCGTGTCGGAGATTTTTAATAGCGTATATTTCACCCCACAAAGATTAAAAATCATGTTTGAACATTAAAGTTTGCACTAAAATACACTTTTCATGTACTTTTATTAACATTAGGGTCTAAACTTTGAGCAAAAGTTGAAAAAAACATCCATTGTCCTGATTTATTATATTTTTATAGTAGATGAATATTAATATAATTTTTTCGGTCCGCGGATGGGCTGATAGGGCTAAAGGGGTTTTTAACTATAAATTGATCTATAGAAGCCTTCCTAAAGTGATTCTGGCTGCTTAAATTGGCTTCATCATTGACAGAGCAAGTCCAAATCTAACAAACTGGTGGACAGTTTCAAAAACAAATATGAAAATTTGGTTGTAAAAAAAAACTTGATCTCACTTTAGGAAAGTAAGTAGGCCTAAATAATATAAACTAATTGTAGCCCATGTAGGTGGGCATAATTGATTAAATTTTGGAGGCTAGATATTGAAAATTGAGTGAGTGCAAGTTTTTTTTTACAATGGTATGTATTTTTTTCTCAAACTAAAAACTGATAGGGGTAGGGTTAGTAAAAGTAGTGATTTTACTTATCTAATATTAGAATACACTTAATTGTTGGGAAATGCTTTATTCACAACAGAAAAAGAAAGAGAATGGTGTATAATACATACAGATTTATGATAATATCAACACTACATAAAGAATTATAAGTCAAATTCTTACCTACACAGCAAATTTGTGGAGTGAAATAATCTGGACTTAGGTAAAAAAGAGTGAAAGAGTTAAATTTCTGGAGTTCATTCTTTAAGTTGAACTCCAGCTTGTGTCTTTGATGGTGTCATTTTTCGGAGTAGATTTACCAGGTGTTGAGGAGCATGATTGAACACCATAATGGGTGTTGATTTCTGAACAGAGCAACAGAGAAGACCAGTGTGCTCATGGACGTCATATGAGGCGTCGTATAAGTACTATTTTACTTCTGAAACAAGGCTATTCATTAGGCTGGAAGGAACTTTTCTGTCAGCTCTGTCACTATCATAATGTGTATATATACTGAACAACAAAAGAAACGCAAGTTTTGGTCGTTAATTTAGGCAAGAGTTCAGCTGTCCTGTTGAGTTGTCAACTTAGATACACATTACAATAAGTGAGTTGTAACCATTGGAGCGTGTGTTTGCAGTGATATGGTGGTGGGAGCAACAAATGGGAGTGGCAATTCCCTTTGTTTATCCGGGGGCTATAAAAAAAAATGGTAAGATTCAAAAGTTACTGCATTACCACGATGCCTCACCTTAACGATAATCTGAGAGAACACACCATTGGTATGCTTGATGCTGGTTTAACGGCTCGCAACGTTGCCAGACGTCTGCCAGTGCACGAGTCCACCATCAGTAGGCTGAGGACACGATTTCGTGACACAGGGACCACTCGGGACAGACCGAGATCTGGAAGACCACGTGTGACCACCCATAATCAGGATCGCCATATTCGCTTGGCCCATCTCCATGACCGTCAACTCAGTGCTACAAGGACAGCAAGAGAGACCCACTGTAAATTTCATAGCTGGATATAAATATCTCATATGAAACCAATATTCATAATAAAACTCCCATATAAACCAATACCGAAACATACTTGCGTTTCTTTTGTTGTTCAGTATATTTCTGTTCGGACCAACTTGCTAACCAGCTGCTAAAATTAGCTCTCGCTGCAAACTTAGAACGTCGAACATGCTCATTTTAGTTGGACGGCTTCTTGCACTCTAGTCTGAGGTAATTTATATAATTCATACAAGAGTTGAGAGCAAAGCTATTGAACAAATAGTGTCATGATGCACTCCTGCGTTGCCACAGACCCCTCCCTCAGACTCATTATCAGCTTCACCTGCTGGCACCTGTCACACCTGGAGCAGATCTGCATGAGGAGCCCATAGAAGCACCTCCTCTGCTCTGGAGCAGATCACCAGATCGTTGCTGCTGCTGTCACTGCTTCATACCTCCATAGATGTTCATCCCATTTCACTTCAGAGCCAGAGAACTCGGACACCTGGAAAGCACTTCATGCAAGAGCACTTTATACACATCTATATAGCATGTGTTTGAGCACACTTTAAAATAAAAAAAAACAACTAGTCATTGTATGGTGTTTTTAGAGAGTTTCAGGGTTCACATAAAATGAATTCCAGGCGAGAGTTGTGTTTTATTCTACATGAGATTAGTTTTTGTAACTCCCAGAAGAGTTAAATTTTAACTCCTGAGAAGAGTTAAAAGATCAACTCTCTGAAAAGAGTTACTTTAACCCTGCTCTAGAGTGTTTTCAATGGTCTCACATGTACACTTAAATCGAGTTGATTTTAACTCGCATGGAGTTTATTCCAAAGACCAGAATTTGCTGTATAGAAGCCAAAAAATCTAAACAAATTTGTCACAGGATGTCTTCTGAGGAACTGGCTGATATGATGTCATTGACTTTGAACTGAAATCACTGAAACTGACACTCATTCAAAAGGCCATACCATAAGCTCTTCTTCTAAGGTTACAAGGAAGCAAGTTCAATGAAAATTTGCAAGCAGCAACAGGATTAATATGGGTTTTCAAATTATTTGTCACTGAAAAAGGGTAATTTTTGCGTACTTTTCAGCAAATATCATGCAAAAAGTCACACAAGGACAAGTGATACACATTTTTTGATGTTGTATTCTAAAACTACACAATTTTTCCAATAAATCGAATGAATGAATGAATGAATGAATGAATGTTTATTTTAGTTAAATACAAAATACAAAACGCATACATATTAAAAAAAAAACAACAAAACAAAACACCTACATATTAAAAAACAAAAAAACATAAAATTAACACATTTTGTAACTGAAAAAGGAAGAAGCTGAAGCCGGAGGCTTATTTCTGCTTCTCCTATTCACATCCTTAGTCCAAGTCCACACCTGAAGTTGCAGCAGATAAATACTTAAACACAAATTATACTACATTCAGTGTAATAAGTTATTTTGTAATCATGTTACTTTCATAGCCCTTCATAATTTGACAAATTAAATTCTTTTTGAAACTCAACAGTTAGCTACACAATTTCACTAAATCCTTCAGTTCGTTCCATAGCTTGACACCAATAACTGAAACACTGATATTTAATGTTTGTTCTTACTTTACATTTTTCAAACACAAACATCCCTCTTAAATTATAATGTCCTTCTCTTAACTTAAATTTTCTGAATACAAAAAGGAAGGTTTTTACTTCCAACTTACTTCCAACTTACTTAATTCCATTGTTTTTAAATATACAATATCAAAAAATTTTAGTAAACCAGATTCTACAAAAAGTGGATTACTTGATTGGAGATAACCAGCTTTATGACTCTAATAGCTTTTTTTTGGAGTTTAATTATCGGGTCTAAATTAGTTTTATACACATTGCCCCATATTTCCACACAGTATGACATATATGGCATTACAAGTGAACAATACAACATATGCAAACATTTTTTGCTTAACAAGTCTCGAGTTTTATAAAGAATCCCAACAGCCTTGGACATTTTGCGTTTGATATATTCTATTTGTGGTTTCCAACAGAGTTTATGGTCAATAATCACTCCCAAAAATTTTGTTTCATACACCCTTTCAATTTCAATTTCATTAATTTTCAGTTTTATATCATCATGTCCCCTAGCACCACCAAAAACCATAAATTTTGTTTTATCTTCATTAAGTGATAACTTATTTATGTCAAACCATTTTTTTTAACTTGATCAATTCCTTTTCCACAGTTTCTAATATTTGTTTCATATTTGCTCCCGAATAAAGCAAATTAGTATCATCTGCAAATATTGTAAATTTTAACTTACTAGATGCCATAAAAATATCATTTAGATAAAGTATAAATAACTTGGGTCCCAGAACTGAACCTTGTGGGACCCCACATGTTACTTTTCTAAGTTGTGAATTAGTATTTCCAATTGATACATACTGAGACCTATTTTGTAAATAACTTTTTCACCAGTTTTGCGTCACACCTCTTATACCATACATTTCACATTTCCGGAGTAATATTGAGTGATCAATTGTGTCAAATGCTTTCCGCAAATCAATAAAAACACCAACAGTATTCAACACAAGACACTGCATGAAAGGTATACATTTATTCCACAATTTTTTTTTTCACAATAATGTCACAATAATAATACTCAAAGTCTTATACTTTGTTACTTTCCAGCTCTGAAGGTGGTGCAGTCAAATATTGCATGTGCAACTTTTTTTTTTTTTGGCCGTGCAGTGTATGATAGGATTTGTTAGTACAGTCACATTTGGAATCTCAGTTGCAGCGTTTTTCCTGTTCCCCCATTCCACCCAGAACCTGATTAGACTCTTGTTATGTCAAAACAGATTTGACATCTCTGGTGCATGTAGATGTCTTCATCAACGCTAAAAATACCACCAGTGTATTTACTTTTTTAAGCCATGAAAGGATGCTTTGGCTGGCGAGTGGTTGGCAGTATTAAATAGAGGGGCAGGGGTCACAGTGACAGTTGAAAGAGAGGATGAGTAACAGAAGAAAAAGCTGCAGAGGAAACAGATTGAAAAGGCTAAAATCGCACCCACTTGAAAGACAAACCACATCTGACAGTAATGAGCCTCAGCTGCAGTGATGTGTTCCTGCCAGCTCGGCGTCTCATTAGATGGCCTCTCCAACGGCACCAGCCCGGCCCTCCACCTCATCAACGACTCCCCCCTCCCTCTCCCATCCACTTTTCTTTCCTTTCCTCTAATTCATAGTCTTTGTCTCACTTTCAGACCTCACATGATAATACAGTCTATCACTAGGTTAAGCAAGGTCAGCTCCCTCACGTGCAATTTCACCTCAGAACCTTTAATTCTTTACAAAGCTCATCTGCTGAAGTGCTGAGACAAATACGGCGGGGGTGGATATTTTAGGAGGGAGGATGGAAATCTAGTTATGCTGCAGATAATTGACTCCTCCTAGGATGAGAGAGGAAGGACTGAAGGATGAAGTTGAAAGCTCTTGAGGATTGGTGCACTATTTCTGGATCACCACATTGTGGCAGGATACGGATGCATGACATTTGTTTTGATTTGCGTGAAAATGAAAGGACTTAATCATTGTGTGTTGGCTAAT
Source organism: Sphaeramia orbicularis (assembly GCF_902148855.1). Lineage (NCBI taxonomy): Eukaryota > Metazoa > Chordata > Actinopteri > Kurtiformes > Apogonidae > Sphaeramia > Sphaeramia orbicularis. The sequence goes on along the minus strand of NC_043972.1, from coordinate 42,467,900 downwards.
GTCTTTCCAGTTGCATTGTTGTCTGATTCTGGGAGTCACCATTGTGTCATTTTTAGTCCATATTTTGATACCTGGGCTTTGTTTATGGGTCGATACCAACTACCGACCTGATGTTAGTGTTTTAATTAATAAGTTAATATATTTCCCTTAATGGGTGGAAGAGACTGGGATCAATCTTTTATTTGGCAAAAAATATGATATGTAACTTAAATATTGTTTTTTATTTTGCAAATATTTCATTACGTAAGAGGAGATTTACACTGTTTAATACCTTGTTACATTTGCACCTTTTACACCATTCAGACTGTTTCATTTATGTCTTACATTGTTTACAACAGAGGCGATTTCTCAAAGACTGCAAGGAAAGCCCGGCTTCCCTTAAAATTATGAAAATTAAATGGTTAAATATGTACGGTTGTGTTGACATTTCATTGACTACAAATGTGTTAGAACACGTTCATCTCACAGACGAGTTCGTTCAGAATCAGCTTTATCACAAATCAACAGACTCGATATTGTTCACTTCTCATCCATTCCCGTTGCGCTGTTTTCTCATTTGATCTCTGCTCAGTGCATTTGCCCGTAAACGCTCAGGGTCCATGCACTTCTATGGGACTGAGTGGAACAGTTTTTTTCATTGCCTCAAAACTGGACGGTAATTGGATAAATGCCCTGATGTTGACGCTCAGCATCTCTGGAGCTGTGGGTGGAGCTCAGCTGGGCTGGACGCTGGGCTTCCACGTGCTGATTGGAGGATCAGTTGAAAGGCTGAATCCCGTTTGATTGACAGCTATTTTCAGATCTACTCCTTCACTTGACACAGTTCAGTTTAATACCGTCGTGCATTCTGCTGTGAAATCGAGACAGAAACCACTACGAAATTACTTGTTCATTTCTTGCACTGTAAATAAAACATACTCATTGTACTTCCTTGTTTCAATTTAACATAATTTCAAAATTTTCTTGTTTAGTTGGTACAATAAGGTCACTGCCCATCTTCTTAAAAAGGAATGGAAGGCCGAATTTATGTTTAAATAACCTGACTTCTTTTTTTTTATGTAAGCCGACAATGAGCTTCCCCTTTCTGAAAGACAAGCAGCCGCCACTGGTTTACAATGTTACATTTGCACGTTTATACTACTTTTATATTTTTAACTTCGCCCTTCATACAGTGTATCTCTAATTTGCACATATTTTGATTACACACCACTTAATATCTTATATATATATATATATATATATATATATATATATATATATATATATATATATATATATATATATATATATATATATATCTTATTGTGATGTTATTTAGATGCAAGTGCAACTCAAGGTAGCTTGACAAATAATCACAACTGGTGTAATGGCAATAAAACCTATTCTATTCTATTCTATTCTATTCTATTCTATTCTATTTATTTGTGTAGAACACTGAGTAATTTAATTGATTACAAATTTTTTTATTATTGGTCATTATGACATATTGTTTTCTATTTGCAGATTGGCAGATTTTTTTTTTGCTTGAATTAAGAAAAGAAACATCTTGATTCAAGCAAAAAAAATCTGCCAATGGAACAAGTGAAAAGTACTGTATCTTCGTAAGATTTCTTGAACTAAGATTTTCAAAATCTGTTGTCTAAAAATAAGTTCTTATATCTAACTGAAAAGTTACTCTTTAGGTGATTATGTCTTATTTTAAGTGTGATGAGATATTTTGACTAGAAATGAGAAAAATACACTTGGTAAGATTTGGATTTTTTGCAGTGTACTGAAATGTTTTCCACAGAAAAGGTACAAAATCAAATGTTGCTGTTATAATTCCATGTAGAAATTGGTTATGAATGAATGGATTTCCCTGTAATTTCAAACTGAATAGTGAGATTAGAACTGTTTCATATAATGAGTAAAATAGATTTATGCAGTTTTCATCTATATTTATGTATCGTATGAATCCATGCAATATATGTACAGGGTGGGGAAGCAAAATTTACAATATTTTGAGGCAGGGATTGAAAGACAGTGTATGACCAATTAGTTTATTGAAAGTCATGAGAATTTATTTGCCACAAGAAAATTTACATAATTGAAAATGTTTTTATTCTATGTGTCCTCCTTCTTTCTCAATAACTGCCTTCACACACTTCCTGAAACTTGCGCGAGTGTTCCTCAAATATTCGGGTGACAACTTCTCCCATTCTTCTTTAATAGTATCTTCCAGACTTTTTCGTAATAGTTTTGCTCATAGTCATTCTCTTCTTTCCATTATAAACAGTCTTTATGGACACTCCAACTATTTTTGAAATCTCCTTTGGTGTGACGAGTGCATTCAGCAAATCACACACTCTTTGACGTTTGCTTTCCTGATTACTCATATGGGCAAAAGTTTCTGAAAAGGTATGGATAATAGTGTTAGGTATGATTATGACATCAATATATGTTTGGTTTCAAAACAATTGACGTAGTGCCTGCTGAGAAAAAACAACTAAATGTTCATTGTAAATTTTGCTTCCCCACCCTGTATATACATATATATATATATATGTGTGTGTGTGTGTGTGTGATATTTGCATGATTCATTTATTTTAGGTTTAATTTGATGCTGGTATTTGATGCTGATCTAAGCTGATGTTGCCCTGGTGATGCATGATGTAGTACATGCACATGGATATGAATATATATGAATATTGAACTGAATAGATGTGCCCAGTTGTCACTCTAACCAGATGCAGCCACTTGAGTCAGAATCGAATCATCGCGTTCTAATGGGATTCAGGCAGCAGTTCCTCTCCTCTCGCCTCCTGGTTGGGGCTAACATGTGAAATATGCAGCTGACTCATATATGCCTGGTTTGTCTTGACAGAAAGGGTTTACTCCTCTTCGCACCAATAAGTAATATTAAAATTTACAGTGGGAGCAATAATTAAGTCATAAACCCTTTCATCGGTGCTGAGTTGATGTGCTCCAGTGGTTCATTCCCTTCAGGCTTAAAATCTGTGAACCCACAAAGATTATAAATACACCGACAGGAGCACACTTTACTGCGTTTGCCTGTGGCTGCAAAAGTCAAAACTGTATTTCTGGGAGCCTGTATGTGTTTGAAGTGTGTGTGTGCGTTTGAGTACACACTTGTTTGTATTTGCATCCACACTCATACGTATTCATTTACATATTTACTCATGCTGTTTGTACTTTTCCCTGAATTACTGCAAGCATTTGTAGGGCCATTCATGCTCTAGTGGCCATCAGAGAAGTGTTTGTGAATATTTAAGATTCTGTATCTGTTTGTTATGGCAATATGTGTGTGTCTGTGTGTGTGTGTGGGAAATATGTGATCAAATAATTAAACCCTGGGGACTGTCAATCAAAAGACAGTTCAGGGAACACACCCCTCTGGCGATTAGGGGAGAGTGTTAAAATGCAGCTTTTATAGCAGGCAAAAGTCATAATGAGTGCGTCTGAGTGTGTGTGTGTGTGTATATAATACTAATGTATCTACTTATATTTACCTGTAACGCTTATTTCCAAATGAATTTTTCTCTATATTTAAACTTTTCTAAGTAATTTGTCACCATGTATTAGAATATTATCCCCAGAATGGGTGAAAATCAGGCATTTTCCTATATTTAATTTACTAATAATGTAAATATGTGTAAAAACTAACAGTATATTCATAGTTTATTATGAACTGCAGGTACAAAAAAATGTGGGTTATGTTGTGAATATGGTGGGCAATATAGCCAAAAGGTAATGAGGTATATGTCACTGTATATTACATTATACAGGGTGGGGAAGCAAAATTTACAATGAACATTTAGTTGTTTTTTCTCAGCAGGCACTACGTCAATTGTTTTGAAACCAAACATATATTGATGTCATAATCATACCTAACACTATTATCCATACCTTTTCAGAAACTTTTGCCCATATGAGTAATCAGGAAAGCAAACGTCAAAGAGTGTGTGATTTGCTGAATGCACTCGTCACACCAAAGGAGATTTCAAAAATAGTTGAAGTGTCCATAAAGACTGTTTATAATGTAAAGAAGAGAATGACTATGAGCAAAACTATTACGAGAAAGTCTGGAAGATACTATTAAAGAAGAATGGGAGAAGTTGTCACCCGAATATTTGGGGAACACTTGCGCAAGTTTCAGGAAGCGTGTGAAGGCAGTTATTGAGAAAGAAGGAGGACACATAGAATCAAAACATTTTCTATTATGTCAATTTTCTTGTGGCAAATAAATTCTTATGACTTTCTATAAACTAATTGGTCATACACTGTCTTTCAATCCCTGCCTCAAAATATTGTAAATTTTGCTTCCCCACCCTGTATACACTAATGACATATGAAACTGTATATATCATGACACAGTAATGGTTCTGAAAATTCAATCCAGAAATGGTTTAAAATAAGAACATTGTATTTCATCACATTTCTGGATTTTCTTCTTTTATGTGGAATTTCCATATAAATAATTTCTATTCAGAATTACTTTCCTCCATGTTTGCAATTTGCTGGTCTGTAACTACATGATAGAAGTCATCCCTGTTATCTTGTACCATTTTGGCTGTGTAATTGTTGGAATAAAATGATTTTTTTTAATATGTACTTTAATATATGTTTTTTGTACTTTGATATATGTTGATATATGTTTGATATATGATTTAATATATGTTTTTTTTTATATGTACTTATTACTAAGTTTAACTTTTGGGAACAAATATTAGTCAACTGTATAAAATCAGAAATAACAGGTGACGTAACAGGGTGGAAAATTTAGCTAGTGAACTTTCTGCAGATGAATATAACTCTTACAACAAAATACAACTTTAACAATGTGACAAATAATATGAGAGTAAAAAAACAAAACAAAAAACAAACACATTTGAAGCTTAATTTCAGTTTGCATAGCTAAAATCTGTAAAATAATAAATAAGTAGTAATAATTATTTACACTTGCCATAAAATGTCACAAATTTCCACACTGGATTAATAAAGTGAAAATGAGATTCTGAAAACAGAACTGTGGAACAGCTAGAATTGTTTTCAGAAGATAAGAGGACATGCTCATAGAGGGGAAAATGACAATAAACAAAAAGACAGCAGTAAAAAAAAAAAAAAAAATCATTTTGCCTATTATAAATGTGTGACTGAGGGTAGTCTGGTTTAGTCCATAACGAAATTAAAGAATATTTCAGGTTTTTATCTTTTCACACTTTTAATTTTTTGTGTGGAATTTCATTACTGCACCCTGAGGACTGGATAAGACTGAATAGGCCTACATGAACAAAAATGTTTGTGAAATACAGAATAGTAATTGTAATGAGTTTATCTCTGTGTAAATTATGTTGTGTTGTTATGTGTGGGTCATTATAATAAAAATATGAAAATGTTTACCACAGGGAGAGAAAAGTTAAGTATGTAACAGTATCAAAAACCATAAATGATACTGCATATGTGATACACAAATACTCATATTCTACAGCCACAAAATACATATGTGCATTAATGTTACACTGGATGACAAAAACAACTCTTGTGACTAAGTGTAGTCTGGTTTAGTCCATAGGTAATTAAAAAACATTCCAGGTTTTTATCTTTTTACTATTTTTATTTTTCTTGTGGAAGTTGATTACTGCACCCTAAGGACTGGATAAAACTGAATACATGAAACTACACACAAAGAAAAACGTTTGTGAAATACAAAATAGTAATTATAATGAGTTTATCTCTGCGTAAATTATATTGTGTTGTTATATGTGGGTCATTATAATAAAAATATGGAAATTTTTACATCAGGGAGTGAAAAGTTAAGTATGTTACAGGATCAAAAACCATAAATGATACTGCACATACGATACACATATATAAATACTCATATTCTACAGTACAGCCACAAAATACATATGCAAATTTATGTTACACTGGATGACCAAAACAAACTCTTGTAAATGAGCGTATTGTAGTTTTGTCCATGAGGTAATTAAAGAATGTTCCAGGTTTTTATCTTTTCACACTTTTTATTTTTCTTGTGGAAGTTGATTACTGCACCCTGAGGACTGGATAAAACTGAATACATGAAACTACACACATGAACAAAAACGTTTGTGAAATACAAAATAGTAATTATAATGAGTTTATCTCTGTGTAAATTATATTGTGTTGTTATATGTGGGTCATTATAATAAAAATATGAAAATTTTTATCACAGGGAGAGAAAAGTTAGGTATATAACAGGATCAAAAACCATAAATGATACTGCACATACGATATACATATACAAATACTCATATTCTATAGCCACAAAATACATGTGTGTATTTATGTTACACTGGACAACAAAAACAACTCTTGTAAATGAGCGTATTGTAGTTTTGTCCATGAGGTAATTAAAGAATGTTTCAGGTTTTTATCTTTTCACACTTTTTATTTTCTTGTGGAAGTTGATTACTGCACCCTGAGGACTGGATAAAACTGAATACATGAAACTACACACATGAACAAAAACGTTTGTGAAATACAAAATAGTAATTATAATGAGTTTATCTCTACATAAATGATATTGTGCTGTTATATGTGTTATATTGATCTGCCTTGGTGGAGGTCTGCGCTCTCTGAGTGCTTTTCTAGTCTGCAAATGTTCTGCATAATCAGCAGCTACTCTTGCGTTAGCTAGTTTTCAGTCCATTGAGTGAAACAATAAATTAATACCAAACACAAATCTAAATATACAAATAACGTAACATAAAAGGTACAACAGCTTCTCGTGCCTTATGCACCCTTTTTACTCTTGTTTCCCTCAAATAAGCAAAGAGCAAACACCTCTGAGACAGAAATGGTTGTTAATGAGCATAACGTATGGTCCGCCATGATGGATTGTTTACATGTAGCTACCACAATTCCTTGCACTTAGGCAGTTTGGTGTGACTTGCCTGGAACATTACAAAGTTGTGAGTCATGGTTTGAAGTCGTGACTTACGGGCTCAAAAAACAGCCTGGAACACAGCAGTCATCTGTTATGTCATTTGTTGTACATGTAACATGTACTTTATTCTGTTCGTACGCTGCCTCTTGACCAGGTCATTATTGTAAATGAGAATCAGTTCTCAACCAACTTATCTGGTTAAATAAAGGAGAAATAAATAAATAAAATATTTCTATAGTTCATCATACACTAAACATCCAACAGTGTGTTTTCATACACTTGATGAAAAGACTGATGCATAAACAGATATTAAAAAATAAATGCACTTATGTTCTATCACAGTGGTTCTCAACTGGGGGGCGTGAGCATGTGGGGGGGTCGCAAGTGACATTGTCGTGCATGCATACAGATACGTTAGCGACTACTGTTGTACATCACAACATTGTAAATCACTTGGTACATGCCCCATGGATTGAAGCCTGTGAGCAGGGGGGCATATCGTTCAGCACATCGTCCACCCCCCACCCTGGTTGCAAATGTGTTTTCAGGGCTGCAGCAGGTAATCGATGATAGGGTGAGGGGAGCTTAGTTTCACTTTCACTCTCTCACAGCTTTATCTACAGAGCTACATAACCCACCAAGTCCTCCACATATAGGTCCGTTGCATTACTTTTAGAGGGGGGCATATTGTCTGGCACATTGTCCACCCCCCTTCGCAAATTTGTCTGTGGGGGGCAGCAGGTTGTTAATATTAAGGTGATGGGAAAGCTCACTTTCACTTTATGCATAGGTCCGTTGTGTTTGTTTTAAAATTACGTACACCTGCCCCATCCCATAATTTTTTTCGGGCATGGAGGGGCGCCAGTAGGCTCATGATGCCGTTAGTGGGGTGTGGTTCAAAAAAAGTTGAGAAACCTTGTTCTATCATCTCAAACAGTAGTATTAGCTCAGAATGGGCTGTTGTCTATCAGTAGTTCCCTCTGAATTTTTACTATAAGTAATAAATAATCAGTGATGAGATGATAATTTGTGAAATTCAACATTTACATGATTTGAAGACAGAAATAAGTAATGTGATATCATGTAATCGCATAAATATACATTCCACTTTTAACTGGCATATTATCCGTACGCAGTGTAAGATTTCCGCGTGTATGTTCATGCTGCGTCAAATACCACGCACTGAAGGTTAGGGTTAGGGTTAGCGTTATGTGAACCAGAGATCTTGGCATAAATTGACACGCAATCAAATGGCGTTGAATAACACACAAAAGGACAGAAATGCATACATATAGTACGTCAGATGCCATAAGAACTGGTGCAACATAATGTGATTTCATGAGATCAGTCTCGAAAAATAAGCTTGAACACCTTGAATATAACATCACAGGTAAATGGTAAGTTGAAAAAAAAAAAAGCACGTCTCAACATCTGGTACACCTGGGATCTGAGAGGAAACGTTACTGAGAACAGAGAGCAGGTGGTAGAAGAGAGAGATTTTTTTTAACTTGTGTAAATTTATTTGGAATGACAGAGGAAAGCAAAGCAAACCAAAGCAGAAAAAACTACAAACAGTCGACATTTTCAAACGTCAGGTGTATCCATGTGGAATCTGGCTGATCTTGGTAGAGACATTATTAGAGTCATTATTGAAATGAACCGGCTGCATCTGTGTCCTTAGTAAATCATCCCCAAAAACTGGTCATCCCCTTTTTGCTGCTGCTTTTCATGGATTGCTGCCTTGCTTTTTTGCACTGCTTTAGTACAACATCCTGTTCATGGCTAAAGCAGACATGATGATGGATCCTCATCTGACAACAGGATTTCATCAGCAAGTCAAGATTTTGAGTGATGGGAACATGGAAAAAAATCACTAATTTTCCATTCAACCAATGCCTGTTGTGTTTTTTTCATGATCTGAAGGTAATTTGTGCTTAAATGATCAAATTTGCTTTTGGATGTGAGCATCAACTACAAGGATGAAAAAAAAAACTGTAAAATATCAGAGCCCATCAGGTTGACTCAAAACTGTCCCAGATATTTTCAGACTCTGTCTTGTTATAATGATAATGAATGTAATTTAGAACAAAAGAACAAAATACAAAGGTGAATGAAAGTCAAAGAGAAACCACAAATTTAAACAGAACACTGCAGAATATTGAAGTCAACAAGCCAACGAAAAATGATAAAAGTCACATAATGTACAACTACCTCACTGGGGCTCCTCAACAACACTTTATGCCCAAAATGAAGTGGGAAGGAGCATACCCCAATTTTACATACATATATACAGTCCGTTAACCCAAAAAGACCCAGAGCTACTTTTGTGGCAGTTTCAAAATATTTTTTCTTCATATTTAACTTTTCTTAAGTGATTTATCACCATTTATTATGACATTATCCTCTGTATATTGTGTTTATTCAGTGAACATCAGGTATTTTCCTATATTTGATTTACTAATTGTGTAGATGCTTATAAAAACTCAGATTAAAGTTGAGGGGTTTCGTATCAAAAACAGAGAAAACTCAAGAAAAAGTGACTTTTTCAGTAAAATATATCATTAACTGAACATAAACCCAGTGTCTCCATCCACTGTCATTGATCCAACTCCATGGGTTTTACTGGTGAATCAATGTTGTAGAAGATGGCGGTGTTTCCATGTTCACTAGTTTAACTTTTATCAGTTTGAATCGAGGCTTGGAATTGAGGGGTGATAGTGGGTCCTGAAGCTGAGAACTGCGATTCTAGATCATGTTATATTTAAGTGCTGTAGGGAATTGGGTAGAACTACGTATAATAGATAAACTATATTCCATTTATGCAAATAGATCTCCTAATTCCTAAGAACTGAAGTGGTAGATCATGTTATACATCTGTAGATGAACATAAAACCTGCAAGACCCAGACATACTTTTATGGCAGATCGCAAATGAATTTCCCTCTCTATTTAACCTTTCTGTAGTGATTTCTCACCATTGATTATAACATTATCCTCTGTATTTTGCATTTTCACTGTAAATCATGTATTTTCCTATATTTAATTTAGATGTTCATAAAAACCCAGAGTTAATTCAAAGGTTATTATATCAAAGAGAAAGAGAAAACTGTAAAAAAAAAAAAAAAGTTTTACAGCAAAAATATATCATTAAGTAATAAAGACCCAGTGTTACTTTTGTGTCAGTTCCCAAATGGATTTTTCTCCATATTTAACATTTCTTAAGCAATTTATCACCATTTCTTGTAATATTATCTTCCTTACTTTGTGTTTTTTCAGTGAAAATCTAGTATTTTCCTATATTTAACTTACTGATCATATAGATGTTGATTAAAGCTCAGATTAATCTTGTGAGTTATTATATCAAAAACTGAGAAAACTGAAGAAAAGTCAGTTTTTCAGTCAAATCTATCATTAACTGAACATAAAACTGGTGTCTCCAACCGCTGTCATTGATCCAAGTCCATGGGTTTTACCGGTGAATCAGTGTTGCAGAAGATGACAGTGTTTCCATGTTCACTACGGAGCTTCTGAATGTCCAAATAAGTCATATCTGATGACCATGAAAAGATGACAAACTGTGTTTTACACCAGTTATTTACATGCAATAATAAGATTAGTGGATCAACAAGTACTAAACAGTTTAGATCAGTACATGCTTTTGGTTGTCAGTGGCTGTTTGGGTGTTTATGGGTTAAAAAAGAACAGGTCAGCACTAAGTTACTGAAAAAGAGCTGAGGTTATTATATACCACAGAAAACAGAACAACACAAAACAATACAGCTGTATTTCCGTCTTCAAACACTGACGTTACCGTCCTGGGTTAAACTGCTGTTTGTCATCCTTGTATTATACAGTCACAGAAAAAATTATTAGACCATCAAAAGTCATCAAAAACAATGGTTATGCAATCAAGTACTAACTCCTGTGTGGATCATGTGACTAAAACAGACAGAAAAGAAAACATGGAATGCCTAAAAGCACTGTTTTTGTCAGTACAATGCCATAACTATTGATGTAAGAACTGAAGTGATTTTGGTTATTATAAAAAAAAAACATGGAAAATGGATAGATATCAGCTCTGAAATTAAACTCTTATGAGCTATTTTTGTTGTTATCATTATATTTGTCCAAACTAATGTATCTTTAGTTGCACCAGGCATTAAAATGAACAAGAAATTTCAGAAAACAAGGGGTGGTCTAATAATTTTTTCCGTGACTGTATACCTATATCTGTTCTTGTGGTTGTGAGGTTTTCCCACTTTAGGAGCCGACAGAAATTACCGTTGTGTTTGGGTTAAAGGGCCTTTTATACCTAGCTTCCATTTCAGAAATATCTGCAAGAAACTGTTCACCATGTTCAACTCTTACATCACCCAAACTGGATAGAAGAAATCAAGCTGCAAGTGGAGGAGATGAATTCTGAGTATCATTCTACAACCCACCTGCTGATCTGCTTTTGGCGTATCCTCCAGTAGTTCACCATAATCTGGGGCTCTATGGCAACCCAGGAAATCTTGCATCACTTGCACAAAAAACAAATCCCAAACTGTTAATCCTGGAGAGCTGAGCTTTGAGTGGAACACAGGATCAACAATGACTTTTCCAACCTGGAGACCGATGAAAACTCCAGTTTTCAGCTTTGCATAACTTTGGCCTGAAACTCATTTTTCTTTCAGGTTTTGAAAGCATCTGAAATGTAATCACTTGGGATTTAAGGAACTGAAATGCTGGTGTGCTATGCTGCTAGTGGTGATACTGACTTGAATCCTGATTTCAGATTTGGAATCACACAAAATCAGCCATTTTCCTACTGCAGCAAAATCATTGTGGACTGGTGGCATACGTTGCCATAAACCCATGTCTTATGGAACTCACTTTAACTACATTTTAACCAGTGAGTGGTGGCTGCCGGTCTTTAAAACAGGGGAAGCTCATCTCACGACTCTTTCATAAAACTTGTATTATAGCAAAACAATTATACAAATCGGGCGACACGGTGGTGCAGTGGTTAGCACTCGTGCCTCTCAGCAAGAAGGTCCTGGGTTCGATTCCAACATCAGTCGACGGGGGGTGGGACCTTTCTGTGTGGAGTTTGCATGTTCTCCCCGTGTCTGCGTGGGTTCTCTCCGGGTACTCCGGCTTCCTCCCACCATCCAAAGACATGCACTGATAGGTGAATTGGTTAATCTAAATTGCCCATAGGTGTGAATGCGAGAGTGATTGTTTGTCTCTATATGTTCAGCCCTGTGATGAACTGGCGACTTGTCCAGGGTGTACCCCGCCTTCGCCCCTATGTAGCTGGGATAGGCTCCAAGCGACCCCCGTGACCCTAGTGAGGATAAAGCGGGTTCAGACAATGAATGAATGAATGAATTATACAAATCAAAGCAGTGCTTAACTGAGGCTATCCTGCATGTTTTAGATGTATCTTTCTCCGGACACATCTGATTCAAATGATAAGCCTATCATCAAGCTCTGCAGAAGCCTGATAATGACTGTCAGGCGTGTTGGAAGATGGAAGCATCTAAAACATGCAGGATAGTGGCTCTCCAGTTCCAGGGATGGCCACCCCTGATCTATACCATAAAACCACAGCAACACACACTTGCAGGTTTATCTATGATTTGACCCTTTTTCTCTTCAGCTGATGTAATGACGACACTTTATCAAATGACCTCTTCCACTGATAGCCACATGGGACTGAGCTCCAACGTGCTCCGATGCCAGCATGTTTCAACATCACTGTCAGTCAAAACAGGTTCAGCCTTTTGGACCAGTACCTGCTCTTTCCAACAGTTCTTCCAATCCAGCGTCCAGAGTCCAGTGTCCTGGCCCACCTACTGACCCATTCACCCCCAGAGATGCTGGACGTCCATGGGAGGGTTTTTGGGTGGGATGATTTCATGCATTTAGCCAATGACCACCATACTCAACGCCAATGGGGAATTCAACAGTGTAGGCTACTGATAGGAGGATGTATCAGGGAATACGTGTCGAAAAGCAAACGATAAACAGCTGACCAGAACAACATAACTATAAAATTAAGTGCTTGCTTGCACAATTTTTATGCAAATGTAATTCATATCTTTATTGTAAATTCAACAGTGCAATTCTGCCCATTCATTTCCTGAAATGTTGGGGGAAGTTCAGCTTCCCTTGCTGTCTCAAAGCAATTCCCTCTGTTTTTAACCCATAAATACTTTTCAGAGTAGCTTCTAAATGAATTTTTCTCTCTTTTTAACCTTTAAGTGATTCATCACCATTTACTATAATATAAACCTCTGTAATTTGCATTTTTCAGTGAAAATCATGTATTTTCCCCTATATTTAATTCACTGATCATGTAGATGTTCATGAAAACTCAGAGTAAATTCAAAGATTATGTCAGAAACAGAGAAAACTGAAGAAAAAAAATACTTTTTCAGCAAAATATATCATTAACTGAACATAAAAACAAGCATCAAAAACCATTGAAGATGACGGTGTTTCCACGATAACTACGGAACCTCTGAACATCCAAATGGGTCATATCTGATGACCATGAAAAGATGACAAACTGCATTTTACACCAATTATTTACATGTATTGATAGGATTAATGGATCAGCAGGTATTAAACATTAGAGATGAATAGATGCTTTTGGTCTTTGTGGGTTAAAATGAGCCTCTTATGTATTAACCAGAGGAAAAGAAAACCAACCAGTCATAAGACTTGATCTCCAGTTCCAGGTGGAGTCACCACAGTTTCCTATTTACTGTACTACTTGCTGCTGAGATGAGAAAAATAAAATTGTTTCTTCTGAGAGAACAGATTATCATAGCTGTCAGCCATCGCCATGACAACCAACCTGATGAAAGAAAAGTAAAGGATGTTACACAGCCAGCAACAAAGCAGCATTCCAAACGGTCCACAACCTGAAGGACTCCTGGAGAGGTGCATGTCATCATGGAAGCAGCTGTGCATCTGAATGAACAGCAGCAGAGACATTTGATATCCCACATGGGTATTGTCACAGCCCGGCCCAAACACTGTGACAAAACAGTGGAGACGGATGAAAAAAAAGTAATTAAGTGTAACTGAAACAAAGGCAGCTCAGAATACAATGAGTATCAGTGTATCAGTCGTGTACAGTATGCATGGACGGGTGTATGTAAGTGCAGGTGTGCCAATAAAAAAACAAAGGGCTGCTGCTGTTAGTGCTGTGGTGTCCAGGTGTAGAGAAGACCAGGGCCAAAGCCAGAGACCACAAACCACACCAGTGAACCGGATCAGACCAAGCAGAGCAGCCAAACACCTGAACAGAGCCAGACAAAAAGAGTAGGGCCGAGTGGAGCAGACCAGAGAGAGACTGAACAGCAAAGTCATGCCGCTTAACCCTTTAACCCCTGATATGTCTGTGGTGAACGTTCTGAGCGTATGATTTATTTTAAATATTCATTAAAGTTCAACCGTTTGCTCACTAAGGAAACTTTCAAAATGCGCTGATAGAAGAGACCTTGTTGTAGCGTGGCTCAACTTTGTAAAGTTAATAATATGGCTAGTCGGAGAAAAAAACAAATAAATGAAGGTCTTCCTTTTAAGGTTTTTTTATTCCAGTCTTCCCAAACCCAGTGACAGCTATTTACAGAATATTGACAGGAAAAGGGAAAAGAAATAACTAAAAAAAAAACCTCTTTGCAGACTGAAAAAACACCCACAATGTGTCGTCAGCTTTTTCAGACTCCCAACAAAGCCAAAATGGCCGACATATATAGGGAAAAGCCCCTCCCACTGGGCATGACCCACAGCAATCAATGATACAAACATGATTTCTCCTCAGAAAATCACAAGAAGAAGAAACCTCAAAACACAAGGGAAATAAAGAAAAATACCCCCTTTAACCTTTCCACTCTATTTTTATCATATACCACTCTCTACCAGAGAGAAATAACCTTAATAAGTGGAAACCAACAATTAACTCTTTCCCCGCCATTGACGAGATATTCCGTCAATTGCTTCCCAACGCTTCCCCGCCAATGACGAGATTTTCCGTCAATCCGTGTTTTCACTGTTATACTGTAGTTGGAGGTGTTGTGGATCATGTGAATTACTTTCCTTAGTCCAAAAACAAACAATTAAGCAGCTTTTTCGGAAAAATGACGGGCCGGGTTTAACGTTTTTGCACTGGAGTCTCCGTATCCCATGGCAACGCATCCAGCGGCAGTCACTGAATGAGGAAATGAAGACTGCAGGAACCGCGCGCAGTTTCAAAAGCCTTAAAGATGATTATGGAGACAGAGTCTGACAATTTAATATATGATGGAGCTACAGAAGAACCATTTAGAGACAGGAACGGAGAAATAGAAGGTGAGGGAGACGGACACGGAACACGGGAAACAAGGAGCGGCTCAGGTCCGACACGGAGGTGCGGGTGGGGGGGGCGGGGGCACAGAGCGACACGGAGAAAATGACAGACAGGAGGAAGAGAAAAGAGACATTTCTAGTGGACATTCAAGGAGAAGACAGACATACAGACATGGGACAAGACAAAGGAAAGCTAGTCTGCATCTGTTAGAGTGAGTTCAGATTCAGACTGAGGACACAGAACATATTCAGCTGTAGAATGTCAGCAGGACACATGGAAGACACTGTTGGATTTGGCTTTTGTATGAAATAAATAAATACATATATTCATACAGAGATAAATAACTAGATGTCCATAGAATTATTTACAGATCAAACACAGCAGCTGGTCCAACAGGAGGACCTGGTGCAGCCAAAGGCCAGAAATCTACAGTATTTAGTGCATTTGTTTCTTTTTTTCTTGAAAATGAGGAATATTGAGGTGTTTATATCCAAAAGCTAAACTACTATGTGTTAGACTTATAACTGATGTATGTAAATGTGCAAAGTTTAGAAGGAACCTTGTGCTTTACAAGATGTTTGGTCTAAAGTTTGGTGTGGATTCCCCTAACATTTTGTGGAATGATGGGATATCTTAGAGCTGTTTGTTACTATTATTGTTGTTATTATTATTTTATTTTGTGATTTTGAAGATAGTGTTACTGTTGGTGAATAAGAAAGAGTCAAAAATGTAAATAGGAAATCAGTTTTCTCTTGAAAATCAATATCTTTGAAAAAAATGCAATTTTCTCAGCTTTTTGCTCAAAATTCAGTTTTTTCCTGAAAATGACCAATATTCAAATGTTTATATCTCACGAACGAATAAAGATAGAATAAAATAGTTTTTTGTGTTTAAAAGTTGAAGTTCTGTTCTTTCTTTTGATGTATTCAGTGTTCACATACTCCTAACACAACATTTTCAGTGAGCCTCCAAAGATTAGTGAAAATGACCAAAACGGCTGGCGCTGGCTACCAACTCACTGGAAAATGCTCTGGCGGGGAAAGAGTTAAATGGTCAGGTGACCATTTTCCCGCCCGACGCCCCCTTTATTAAACGGCAGCACTAGCTACGCCCCTGTTTGGCCGGCTCGGGGTCAGTCTGCAGGAAGCAGCACATGTGGTGAGTGTACAGCTTGAATGTCGAATGTGTGCATATGTTGATGTGTAGAACGGACAAGTGTGCACCCTCGTACGAACTACTGTATGTGTGTGTGTGGTGTGTACTTGTGTGTCGTGTATTGTGTGTGTGTGTGTGTGTGTGTGTGCATGTGCGTATGTGTGAGTGTGCACTGTCCGCACTCAGTAAAGGGGATGCTCCGTCACACTTGTTCTTTCCATAGACATCTGAGCATGCTCAGTACATCCCTGCCTTCTGTGTAATAGGGACAAAACACAGAGCAGTGAGTGAGACCGGCTTACTATAAAAATTGGCAGTTTCTGTTTTTTTGTTGTTGGTTTTTTTATCGCCATTTTCCTTGTTTTTTGTTTTTACTGTTGTTTGTAGTGTTGTGCTGATTTTCCTTAATTTTTTTTTACTGTGTTTTTAGCGAGTATTGACCACGATTTAGAAAAAAAAGATCCCGAAAACAAAAACTACTGGGCCAAAATTCAAATACTTGTTGTCGTTCAGTGTGTTCCAGTTCACATTTCATGTTCAAAATCCTAATGCTGCATTCTAGGCAACTCATAACCTGTGTTTTTCTGACCTTCGACCAGTGAAAATGCAATGGAACGGCAGTCAAACCTGTGACTTTCTGCGAACTCGTACTAGATCAATGTGCCGTGCTCTAGCGTCACATAGCCCATGAAACAACAATGGCTACCCCCCATGGATGCAGTGTTTATGCAGATTATTTATTAAAACAAGGTATTGCTCCAATGTTATTTATCCGTAAATATTATGCATAAACAGCAGCTACTCTAGCGTTAGCTACTTTTGAGTCCGTTGAGTGAAACAATAAATTAACCCTTTCATGCATGAATTATGACAACCTTAATCAAATTTTTTTTCCGGAGTGTTTTATTCCTCTTTAGGCATGAAAAAAAACAATGCAATAGATTTTTTTATGAATCTATTTAATCACGAAGTTACAAAAATGTTTACTCAGCTGGTCACCATGCGTTTAATTTTAGAAGTAAAGAAACATGTATTTACTGATATACTATGTGAAAACTATGAAATAACATTTTTAATGCTGCTAATCTGATGTTTTCTCACATTTTAACATACCTGCATGGAGATAATATGAAAAAACAAACAACTTTATGTTTAAAAAAAACAAAAACAAAAAAACCTGTTTATTTCAGTCTAGTAACAATTAGCAAAATTTTCCATTCGAACATGTTACTGCACATCAGGTTTATCTACAGCAAAGTTACAGTAATGGTATGAGTTGCAGCGCATGGGACGATACACAAAACAACAAATCCATAAATATTCAAGAAAACACCTTTGATCAGCTGTCCACTGTAGTGACCACTATGCAGGAAAGGGTTAATACCAAATATGTATCCAAATATACAAATAACATAACATAAAAGATATAACAGCTTCTCTTGCGTTATGCACAATTTTTCCTCCTGCTTCCCTCAAATAAACAAAGAGCAAGCACCTCTGGAGATAGAAATGATTGTAAATGAGCATAAGTATAACTGCTGGTTATTAAATGTGTCCACGCTTCGTACTGATGTCCACAGCAAGTTTATTCTTCACAGAAGATAGGTGGTACACCGTGAAAACACCGTGAAAACTAAATACAAACAGAAAATTAAACAAGGTTTCACTTAAATGTCATTCATACAAAACACTGTAAACATAAATTAAAAGTCACTGTTACCGTGTTCGCCTGGATAACCAAAAGAAAAATGGGACGGGGGGTATAGTATTCTCTGTTCGGACCCGCCAGATCTGTCCTTTCCTCCCACGTTGTCCTTCGCTTCCATGTTGAGGCCACATGACTGTATGTGACCTTTGACCAGGACGAACTTAGTGCAAAATACTTATTTGACTTACAAAACAACTTAAATTACAACAAATCAGATATTTCAATAATGATGTACAAAATAAAATTAACCCAAAAAATCTAAAATATAATAATCAGGTTAATAAACTGCTGTGTTGCCATAGCAACTTGACGACCTCAAACTCTATCTGTTACAACACAGGTGTCAAACATGGGGGCCAAAACCAGCCCGCCAAAGCCCGCGGGATGAATTTGCAAAGTGCAAATTAGGGCATCAAACTCAAAAAAAAAAAACAAAAAAAAACATAATAACCTATAAATAATGACAGCACCAATTTTTCCACTTTGATGTAGTGCAAAAAACATTCAATTATGAAAATGTTTACATTAACAAACTATCCTTTAAAATGTGAATAACTTGAACAAATATGAACAACCTGAAATAACTGAAAAAAATTAACTGCAATTTTTAACAATATTCTGCCTGTTACTAAATCTTTTGTGCCTTTGTAGATCTGACCTATAATGCATATGTATAAATGATAAGTGGAGGCATAATAATGATAAAATTGAACTTATTTTTCTTGACAAATTTCATTTTTTTCAGGTTATTCACATCCTTTTTGTGTGGATAGTTTTTAAATGTAAATACTGGCATAACTGAGTGTTATTTTTTGCACTAAAACAATCTGGAGTTGCCATTATTTATTGGCTATCATGCTATTATTTGACTGGTCCGGCCCACTTCAGATTAAATTGGGCTGAATGTGGCCCACGAAAGAAAATGAGTTTGACACCCCTGCGTTACAATAAGCCCCGTACGGTCCACCATTCTGGTTTGTTTACATCTAGCTACCACAATTCCTTACAATTCCTGGAATGCTACAAAGTCGTGAGTTGTGAGTCGTGACTTACGAGCTCAAAAACCTGCCTAGAACGCAGCATAAGTCTCTTATTGATGTACATTCTGAGAGTCTTATTTAGTAAAAACCTGTCAAACGTCAATTCCTCTCTTTGTCTTTTTCTGTTATTCCACCCTGTTTTGACCCTAAAACACACAGTAATGATTGATTGATTGATCGATTGATTGATTGATTGATTGATTGATTGATTGATTGACTAATCAGCATGGTTCCACCTGCCAAATGCCAAGTTGAGAGGGAGACCCCTAGTGTTCAAAGGGTGCATGGTCATCACAGTATAGATAGAGCAGCAAACCTCGACCTCGTCACTGAGGACTAACAAACATCATAAAACCTGCACTCGTCTGCCAGAGGAGTGGGACAGAAAGACACATTTACTTACACTTGGAAAAAAAAAACTTGAAATTGTTGTTTTGTTTTTCTGGGATGCCGACTGCTGTTGCTACTAGAACCGTGTTCAAACCTCGGTTTGAATTGCTATCACATCCTCAGGTAGAGGCCTGGGTTGTTTTGACAGCCTACTGAAAATAAAAGAAGATAATTACCTCCTGTCTGTCGCAGAAGTACATCCTACTCCAGACATTTACATATTGCAAAGGCATTTTAAATACCTTCACATATTACTGGTTGTCTGCATCTGCTTTTCTTCAACAACATAAGAGTCATTTTCACTGAACTTCTTAGTCAAACTACTATTGTCAGCTACGCAAATGACAAAACACAAGTACTGAGGTGTTTTATTTTTAACACTGTGTTTTTTTTTTTCTCGTCCATCAGGGAAATCCTGAGGGAAACAGCTGATGAAGAATATCGCAGAATTAAGTGGACTCTGTTTGGGAATGAAGCCGAGAAAGTGGAGCTAGATGTGATCAGGAACCAGCACCTGCTGCGTACAAGAGTTGACAAAATGGCCCTTCGGAAACAGGTGTTGGTCTGATAAATGTTCAACAATTACAACTGTCTTATATTCAGACACATTATTCAAAAAGCCTCATACTGTATGTGAGCACTTCAGATTCAGGTTGTTTATACCTGTAAATAGATTTGGATTACAAATATCTAACATTTTCAGATTTTATGAATAGAATAGAATAGAATAGAATAGAATAGAATAGAATAGAATAGAATAGAATAGAATAGAATAGAATAGAATAGAATACAAACAAAATTGGAAGAGTAATTGTTGTGAACTCTAATTTCTAGGGTTGTATCACCCTTTTGCCTGAAAGTGCAATAAAAATTTATGTTTTTTTTACCTTTTGGTCCATTTTTCTTTACATGACTAGCCAAAGTACACACATAATATATGAAGTCACCCAAAATATTATACAACATCAATTATTGTGCAAATATAAAACTGATCCCTAGCAAATGTTGACTAGTATACATAGACTGAATGTTCCTATGGGGATAATAGAGTGAGTTAGCTTCAGCTAAAGCTGTTTGACTAAGGATGTGATGTAGTGAAGAAGAAGTATAGTGTTGAATAAAATGCAAATAGTCAAATAAAGTACACATAATATCTGAAATTTATACTCTGACCTAATAAGAATACTTAACACCTTTAAGTGATTCTTAGATTTTCTTGAATCCCTGGTGCTACTATATGTAATGGCCTCTTAACTAAAAAAAATTCCATAAAATTAAAAGTGGTTTAGAACCTCTTTTTATAGTGTGTGATGAACAGTGTAACTAAAGCTTCAATTAGAGTCTTTAATCTTTGATAAATGAGACATTTTTATTAGATGAGGATTATTCCGTTCATTCTTTCTTGACTTTATTGTCTCTTATTCACTGTTATATTGACTTGTGAAATAAATTTGAGCACCTGTTATAAAAATCTGAAAAATGACTCATACTTTAATGCTAATAAATAAGCTTAGTAGACTAATAAAGGTAATTGGCTGTATCTCCTCTTTCAAATTTGTGCTTTAGGCAGAGAAGAAGGCATCTGAACATCTGAAGTACCTGGGCCGTCTGAGGCAGAAGGTTCCGGACTTCTCCATCCCTCTGAGGTCTCACACCGTCTGGGAGGGCATGTTGGTGGTCCTCACATGCACGGTCCAGGGCTGCCCGACGCCAAAGGTCACATGGTAAAGAAACTTTCGTAGATTTTCTGTTTAATTAAAAGTGTGAATTTAATTACTGTTAAACTTGAGATGCCCTAGAACTAGTATGTAGTATTTTTTTTTAGCTCCAAAAAATTCAAACCAATGGGTGACTTTATGCACAGTTCATCTATTATTTACAGTATGTACAGACTATGAAAGGAGTACCCTCCCTTGTACCCTGCAGATGGAATTCTCATTCCTATTTTCAAGCAATTATACACTAATGAACAGATAATATAATTATATCCATGAAAATCCTCTGTCATCTAGATCAGTAGCTGGGTTTCCATTACCTTCAGAAATACACAAAATGTAAATTGTGCAATAGAAAACTGGTAATGGAAACACCGAAATGTCGCAAAAACTGTCAAAGATTGCAAAAACATTTTTTACGCTCTCATGAGGTGGTTTTTGAGACGTTTTGGTATAGAAGTATTGAGCAAAAGTGTAATAGAAACACATTTTGCAAATTTTCACACATTTGTGCATTATAAAAATCATACTTTAACGCTAATAAATAAGCTTATATCTCCCCTTTCCAATCTGTGCTTTAGGCAGAGAAGAAGGCCTCTGAACATTTGAAGTACCTGGGTTTGTGCTCAGGCCAAACTTCTCCCCTATGACCCTGTACTCAGAACAGGTGGTTCTTCTTTTTACATGGCAATAGACCAGACCTGGGCATTGTAAGGCCCGGGGGCCACATGCGGCCCGGCAGCTGACCCTAACTGGCCCGCATGAGGTTATCTGTAAATTAAAAATCAACACAAATAGACATAACCAATACAACGCCACTGCTTTTATTTTGAAGGATCTGCTAAATTAATGATTTTTCACTCATACTTTCTGTACTTAGCATAAGGCTTATGCACTGATTGGTTTGTTGATCAGTTTCAACCCATGAAGATGTGAGCTAATGCCAAAAAAAGAAAGATTGATTCCGAATGCACTTTTTAACAAGGCATGGACTTCTAAGTATGTCTTTACTGAAGTCAGAGGTAAAGAAAAAGAAAAGGAAGTGAGATATGCAAACAAACAAAGCTGGAAGCATTGATAGTTTTTCATGTAAAGTTAATGTGGAGTTGGTTTTGCACATTTTCGAAAGTGTTTTTGTGAATATTCATTAAATAGTTGTATTCTGTGCTGCACATTTTCATTTTATTATTGTATTGTTGCATTTACTGTTCAATGTTACTTTATTTATACCCATAGGTAGATAATTTTTGCAGACATAGGGATTGCATTTGGCATTACAACAAAACACACATTGAACCTGTTAGGCAGGTACTTGATCGAGTGTCAGGACAAAAAGTGCTCAGTCTTCCACCATTCATCAGTATAGCAGCATGGATAAGTAAAAGGATAAAATAAATAAATAAGATCAAATCAATAAAAACTAGATGGAATAAAACACAATAAAAACCTCAAGAAGATAAAATCCTGGGATAAAATCCAGGATAAGAACATAAAATTTAAAAATTAGAAGTCACAATAATAATAAATAGAGCAAAGAAAAAGGATAAATAAATAAGTAAATAAAGTGCAATTGTCACTATTTCTTATTGAGCTCAGTGACAGCGACAGGAACAAAGCTGTTTTTTACATTATAGTGAAGTATATATGTACAGGGTGAGTCAGAAAAAAACGCTCTTTCCATTTAAAGAAATTGTACTGCTAAAACGGAAACACTGATTTTTCTTTTGACCATACAGTCATATTGATGTGGTTATTGAGCATGTCTGGTGATGTAGTCATAGATTTATCGCATTGCATAAGAGAGAGAAGGTCCATTGTTTATTGGGCACTGAAATACCTGCCAACACAATGTATGCCACAGTGAACAAACTTGAAATTGACAACAATTACAGGAGTCGGGGCTTTGCTTTCACACTCAGGACATAGGCCTACATGACAGTGCCCAGGGAGTTTTCATCATGGCAAGACCACAGCGATTGCAGGTATTATTTCCTCATCGAGTTGTCTGTTTGGGTCAGGAGAGAGAGTGGCCACCTAGATCCCCGGACTTGACCCCCCTTGATTTTTTCTTGTGGGGGTATCTTAAAAACCGTGTGTATCGGACTGTTCCACAAACTCTTCAGGAACTCCGAAATCGCATCACGGCTGAAATCCAAGCCCTACGACGAACACGAATGGCGAGAAGAGCTGTGTTAGAGATGCGACAACGAGCACAGATTTGCATCAATCTGAATGGTAGCCAGGTTGAAGGTCGTGCCGGACGACTTCGTTGAGACAAAACATTTTGATGGCGAGTAAACATGCTGTAATGGTTGACAATTTCAATTTCATTCACGGTGGCATAAACTGTGTTGGCAGATATTTCAGTGCACAATAAACAATGGATATTCCCTCTGTTATGCTATGCCATAAATCAATGATTCAATCGCCAGACATGCTCAATAACCACATCAATATGACTGTATAATCAAAAGAAAAATAAGCATTTCCATTTCAGTGGTACAATTTCTTTAAATGAAAAGAGCGTTTTTTCTGACTCACCCTGTATATAGAGAGATACATATTGAGCAGAGCTGCAAGTGTATTGATCCGGCCCTTAACAACTGTCAAAGTTTCTCATGTGGCCCCATAGGAAACTTAATTGCCCACCCCTGCAATAGACACTTGCTTTTGTGTAGGAAATGCTTCCCGGGGGCAAGTCTGGTGCCACGAGAGGCTCAATAACACCACACAGTTCGTTAAAGGTTACCTGGGTCTTTTGGAAATTCTGGATCAACAACTCATTGATGAATTCCTGATGTACATTTCTCTCCTAGAAATTTATTCTGCGTAGCTGCTGCCGTAATTACAGACTTTGCCTTGGGATGATTATGCTTCCCCTTCTCTTCTGTTTAAAATAGTGCAATAGCAGTAGATCACAGGTGTCAAACCTCCAGCCCGGGCGCCAAATCCGGCCCACCAAAGGGTTCAATCTGGCCCCTGGGATGAATTTGTGAAATGCAAAAATTACACTGAATATATTAACAATCAAGGATGTTAAAATCATTTAGGTCAATTCAATCTAAAAATGATCAGACCAGTAAAATACTATCAGAATAACCTATAGATTATGAAAGCTGCCATTTTTTCCCTTTGTTTTATTGTAAAGAGAATTACATTACATAAGATTATTTACATTTATAAACTATCCATTTATGAAAAAAAAAGTGAATATCTGAAATGTCTTAAGAGAAGTATGTGGAATTTTAATAATATTCTACCTGTTATTAAATGTTTTGTGTATTTGTAGATCCACTGTGATCCCTAAATTGTGATGCACATGTATAAATGATAAACTAAGGCATAATATTAACATTGCACTTATTTTTGTTAGGAATTTTCAAGTTGTTCATATGTGTTCATGTTATGTTTGAGTACAATTCATTACAGAATTTTACTTTTTTTCACTCAAAAGTTCTTATCCTATTATTTATATTATTTTACTGGTTCGGCCTACTTTAGGTCATATCAGGCTGTATGTGGCCCCTGAACTAAAATGAGTTTGACACCCCTACAGTAGATGAACCGACACTACAATGCCAACACCGTGGAGGTTTGGCATCAAACTCAGTGCATCCATCTTCCTCACGTCTTGTAAGACCTATACAGTATTTTAGAAGAATTACAACGTGTCAGACATCAGAAGCCAAACACTCTTCAATGGAAACACCTACAAGAAGCAATTGTACTTTGTCAAAATTGTATAAATGTTGCTTTTATTTTGCGGAAAACTGTAATGGAAACCCAGCTAGTGATTCTCAACTGGTAGGTCACAGGCCTTTGTTTGGGCAAAAAAAAATAATGTTAAAGAGCCAAAAATCCTGTGCTTTGTTTTCTGTGCTGTCCATTCATACTCCCCAACAGTAGGTGGTGGTAATGCACTGTAATGCTAATTAACACCAGACATTTCACAGCAGAAAAGAAGACGAAAATTTCTATTCGTATCATGGTGAAACTCAGGTATGACAACGACTACATCAGATATGATTTTACCTACATTAAGGACTAAAACCTCAGTGTGTTTAATGCTTGAACAAGTGACTGAATGTACTTTTAATTTTTAACTGAATGCACTTTTTAGTTTTGGTTCAAATGTATCTAATTTAGCATTAAAGGGAATATTTCTATATTTACCATCACCACCTGCTGGTCAGTTTGTCATTAAACTTGTCTTCTGTGTTTTCATGCTGTGATATTCTGTATTATCTCAGGTTCAAAACACATCATGTTTTTACTGAATAAATTTGAGAAGTTTAACTTTTATCAGTTTCAATCGAGGGTTGGAATTGAGGGGTGATAGTGGGTCCTGAAGCTGAGAACTGCGGTTCTAGATCATGTTATATTTAAGTGCTGTAGGGAATTGGGTAGAACTATGTATAATAGATAAACTATATTCCATTTATGCAAATAGATCTCCTAATTCCTAAGAACTGAAGTGGTAGATCATGTCATACATCTGTAGATGAACATAAAACCTGCATTAACTAATAAAGACCCAGTGATACTTTTATGGCAGATCGCAAATGAATTTCCCTCTCTATTTAACCTTTCTGTAGTGATTTCTCACCATTGATTATAACATTATCCTCTGTATTTTGCATTTTCACTATAAATCATGTATTTTCCTATATTTAATTTAGATCTTCATAAAAATCCAGAGTTAATTCAAAGGTTATTATATCAAAACAGAGAAAACTGTAAAAAAAAAAAAAAAAAAAAAAAAAAAAAGTTTTACAGCAAAAATATATCATTAACCAATAAAGACCCAGTGTTACTTTTGTGTCAGATCCCAAATGGATTTTTTTCTGCATATTTAACATTTCTTAAGCAATTTATCACCATTTCTTGTAATATTATCTTCTTCACTTTGTGTTTTTTCAGTGAAAATCTAGTATTTTCCTATATTTTGTGTTTTTTCAGTGAAAATCTAGTATTTTCCTATATTAAATTTACTGATCATATAGACGTTCATTAAAGATCAGATTAAACTTGTGAGTTATTATATCAAAAACTGAGAAAACTGAAGAAAAGTCAGTTTTTCAGTCAAATCTATCATTAACTGAACACAAAACTGGCGTCTCCAACTGCTGTCATTGATCCAACTCCATGGGTTTTACTGGTGAATCACTGTTGCAGAAGATGAGTGTTTCCATGTTCACTACGGAGCTTCTGAACGTCCAAATGGGTCATATCTGATGACCATGAAAAGACGACAAACTGCATTTACACCGATTATTTAAATGTATTGATAAGATTAACCCTATAACGCCAAATGTATCATATTTGATGCATGAGTTTTGAAGCCCTCTACATGATCAGTGTGATATTTTTTTTCTTGAAAAACCTGGTGTATACAATTAGATACATGCAATACACAGATAATCCACCGGGGGGAGGAATTCATTCACTAGAGGCCTTTCCAGTGACACTACAAGACTGTCATTAATGAGGAAGGAGGCAGAACTTTGCAATTTTGAAAAGGAATTACCAGTTTGTTAGACATGTTTGTGTCAAATTATGTTTTTGTTTGTTCAAAAATAATAATATTTGAGCATTGAGACCCGATGTATCAAATATGATACAGAATTGAAACTCATACATGGAAATTGATATTTGAAAAAATCTTTTTTTGGTTGTTCAGAAAGACCAATAAAGGCTCCAGTTTTAAAGAACTGGAATTTTCTGTCAATGATTTAATGGTTCAGGCTTTACAGAGTTCAATTCAATTCAATTTATAGAGCCCTATATCACAACAAGGTTGCCTCACAGGGCTTTACAGAATTAGTTGGATATGAAAACAAACAAGAGTCAAATAAACAGTAGATGAAGGAAAGTAAGGGTGGATTAAGGGTTAATGGATCAACAGGTATTAAACAGTTTAGATCAGTAGATAGTTGTTGGTTGTTGGTTGGTATATGGGTCTTTATTGGTTAAAAAAAGAATGAGTATATGGGTTGAGTTCATGGGTTACTTCCAAAAAAAAAAGAAACGATGGATCATGATAGTTGAGCTGTGAACCCTGAGCTGAATATCGTCCTCTGTATTAATATGAAATCACCTGTGTTAATTCAGGCAACGTGCCAAACTGTCGACCTTGATTCTTGAGTTGCTGAGAGACTAGCTGATGAAAAGAATCTGCACGCTCAGTATTCATGAACCTGAGCTGAGAACCACATAACCTGAGGCTCAGGGGTTTCACCATCCCATATGGGACCTATCGAGCCCAATGAGCTGCTAAAGGCTGCCCCAAACAATGCCCGACTCGATACAGAATGGGAGATCAAAGGTCCCGTCTCGCTATAATACATTCAGGTGAAGCAACATTTGATTAGTTAAAGACGTGCATAAGTAATCAGCAGGCAGGAGCGAGGAACACCCGTACACAGGATGTCTTCTTTTACTTTGATATTCAACAAACAAAACTTTTAAACGCATGCTGATCTATTTTTAAACTTTTCTACCTCAGGTATAAAGATGGTCTGCCGCTGAGGATGTCACAACAACCGTGGAATTACATGCTTCAAGAAAGATTCGGTCTCCATTCCCTGGAAATCAGAAGGTAGGTCACCACCTCCAGTCCTTAACGGAAAGCACCGGTGAGGAAAAAATGAAGTTAAAAATTCGGAAGGGTAACTATGGTGTGATGAGATGAAATGTAGGTGTCAAACTGAGATGAAACTAGTGGTGTTTCATCATTCTGTACCTTTAACTAATTTCAAAGTCGTGATTTTGAGTCTATTATGTTGAGTGTTCTGATGCTGAGGCTCGACATTTCTCTGGAGATAATCTATAAAATACACAGTGACCAGTGCAGCATTTTGTACAATCACATTTCAGTTCAAACAATGAACAGTATTGCTGTGTTTTTTTTTATTTGTAATTTAGTTAAGACTATATGGACAAAAGTATTCACTGCAAAAATCAAAATCTTACCAAGTGTATTTTTCTCATTTCTAGTCAAAATATTTCATCACACTTAAAATAAGACATAATCACATAAAGAGTAACTATTCACTGCGATGTAAGAGCTTATTTTTAGACAATAGATCTTGAAAATCTTATTTCAAGAAATCTTACCAAGATAAGTTTCACTAGTTCCATTGGCAGATTTTTTTTTTTTTTTGCTTGATTCAAGATTTTTTTTTCCCCTTAATTCAAGCAAAAAAAAAAAATCTGCCAATAGAACAAGTGAAAATTATCTTGGTAAGAGGGATCTGAGATACTAAACAATTGCATTGCATTGATTAGTTTTGTTTAAATGGTTAACTTTGCATCCAAAATGTCTCAGAGATGGTTTTTATTTAATTTCTCTCAACATTTAAGGAAATATTGATGTTTATAAACTATATGGATAAAAATATTGGGGCACATCATGTCAAGATTCATCCTCAATATTTCCTTAAAGTTTAATGAGGGATTTTTCCTCCTAAGCAAGATGTGAAGAAAGTTGATGGCAAGTTGTGGTAGAAACGTATTATTTACACTCAGAGCATAAAAAAATATTTTAGAAATTTAGAGGTGTAATATTTAAAATTATAGTCATGGATAAATAACCAAATAAGTGTTCAGAGAATTAAGTTAAAAAAAAAAAAAAAAAAAAAAACATCCCTGAGGCATTTTGGAAGCAAAGATAACAATTTAAACCAAACTAACCAATGCAATGATATTTATCATAATATAAAACTTTATTATGACATTTGTCTTTATTATTTTGCATCCCAAACCCTGTTAGAAAAGAAACACCTGAATTCAACATGTCCAAATACTTTTGCCCATATAGTGTATGTTATTCACTTGGATTCATCAGAAAATTACATTGTATTTTACTCCTGAAATATGCCGTCTGGCTGGTTGGCCTCTCTTGTTCACTTGTGTCATATTCTGTATAAAGTACAAATAATTTAGTACACAGTAATATGTAACCTTTAAGTTTAGCTGCGTCACCAGACTGTCAGTGCTGCAGGTTTATACAAGTGTATGTCCTGTCCAGGTGCACTCCTGAGGATGCAGGCGAGTATAAAGTGGTGGCGAAGAGTACCCTGGGTGAAGCTACAACTTTTGCAACTGTAGTGGTGAACTGTGAGTAGAATCATGTTTTTCTCTATGTTCCCTGAAACCTGCTTTGGATGACATAACATATAGTCTCAAATCAAGTACTGAAATATCAGCAATCAGGTGGACTAAAGGAAGCATAAATGAGAAGAATAAATTATTGTATTGAATGATATGATATGATATGATATGATATGATATGATATGATATGATATTGTATTGTATTATATTATATTATATTATATTATATTATATTATATTATATTATATTATACTATATTATATTATATTATATTATATTGTGTTATATTGTATGACATGGCATGATATGATATGATATGATATGATATGATATGATATGATATGATATGATATGATATGATATGATGTGATGTGACATGGTATTGTATTGTATGATATGATATGATATGACATGACATGACATGGTATTGTAATGTATTATATTGTATGACATGACACGACATGGCATGATATGATGTGATATGATGATATGACATGACATGATACTGTGTTGTATTGTATTATATTGTATGATATGATATGATATGATATGATATGACATTACATGACATGTCATTGTATGATATGATATGATATGATATGATATGATATGATATGATATGATATGACATTGTATGGTATAACATGACATAACATTGTATGGCATTGTATTGTATGATATGATATGATATGATATGATATGATACTAGCGCCTTGACCTGTGGGGAACCACAGGTCATATTAATACCAATATCTAGGGCCTAAAGTTAGTAAATGCGTTGTTCCTGTTTTTAACTTCATTTCCCATCAGGCAGTGTGATATTGCACTTCCAGTCAACCAAGCAATGTGATTATAAGGCTATCATATTCCAAAATGACCACTATCTCCCATATTATTGGTCCTGTCAACTTGCCGAGATATTCAATGTGGAGGTGGGACTATTCCTCAACTGTAGGGTTCCAAATGGCCAGTTACAAACGTCTACATTTCTCAGAATTGTGCAGATACGCACATACACACACACTCACACACACATACACACACACATGCTCTGAGACCTTCCAGTATTATGATATAGATTATAACTAATATCATTCTATTGTATTTATACTTTATTTATTTATTTACTTTATTTATTTATATTTTATTTTATATTTATTTTATTTTATATTTGAACTAAATGCACATTTCTATCACATGGTTTCCATTTCATGAAGCCTTTTCAAACCTGACACAGGTCTGTTATACTTGATGAACATTCACTTATCAGCAGCAGGAGCAATAACGTCCAGCATCAGATTCATCACCCAGTATTATCTTTTGTGTAAAACTCAAAAGGTCACATCAGGACTTAGAACGTGATCGATATTAATTCAATTCTTAATAATAAAGAAAGTCTGTTGAGAAGGGCTGTAGAGGCTGTGTTATTAAATAAATCCATAACAGCATTGTCCAGAGTTTCAAGTTTCAAGTTATTCTCAGCAAACAAATATCTTAGATGACTTGACTATTAGTGTAATTACTGTAATTTACAAAGAGAGTTGCACTAACATTGAAATACCAGGGAGTTCATTTAAGTCTGTTTTTAGAGATTCTTTAGCGTCTATCAGCAGTAAAAATGTTTTAATCTGCACTAACCATAGAAAATGTTTCATTGCTTCTGAAGAAATACTGACAAAATTACATCTTCATGTGGTGACAAATTACCTCAATTACCTGCAGGTCCAGCTTTTGAACTCCAATGTGCAACGTGAGTTATCTCAGAACATTAGAATATTTTTGGTTCATTTCAGACTCAGTTATTGAAGGCAACACTGCTGCAGCCACAGGTGTATGTATAGTTTTAGGAGAATGTTGACTAGTGTTTATTTCATCTACCTATTGTTGAAATATTGTAATAATATCAGCCCATAATGTTGCAGAAATGCAGAGATTCTAGTCAGAAAACAACAACAAGCCATCACAGAATAAATGTTAGAATCCAGAAAAATCTATGGGAAAGCTTGGTGTAGTTTAGTTGCAACTAACTTGAATTTTATAAGAGATGAGAAGAAAATGTGCTTTAGACTGTGGATTGTGATTCTGTCTCCAAAGATGGTCCTATGATCCAGATCACCCAGCCATATAAGAACTGTATGAAAAAAACATTCAAATACATGAAGTTGGAATAATTCTGTTTTCATTCCTCTTCTTAATTCTTTTTATACACAACAGTAATCACAATGATTATAAAAAACAAAAATGAACAACATTGTCAAAAACATTTCATGAGAAGAGGCAAAAAATATTCTATTCCATCTTTATTGGCAACAGTGCATATGTATCCTATTCATAAAACTTACAGATTAGCTAAAAAAAAGAGCTACATTAACTCTTTAACCCCTAATGTGTCTGTGGTGAGTGTTGTGTATGTATGATTTATTTTAAATATTCCTAAAAATTCAGCTGTTGGCTGAATGGTAAAAATTTCAAAGCATGCTGATAGAATAGACCTCATTCTTTCCATAGACATCTGAGCATGCTCAGTGTAGCCCCTGCCACTTGTGGAATGGGGGGCAAAACACAGAGCAGTGAGTGAGACTGAGTCGCTATAAAAATAGATGGTTTAGGCTATTTTTTTTTACACTGTTTTCCTTGGTTTTTACCCTCAGCCACACTGGCCGCAGGGTATTGTCATCAGGTGGTCGTCCGTCTGTCCAAAAACTTTGGCATGCACTGATAAGTGAGACTGAGGGTTTTCAAGTGCACGTTATGTTTATTTTTGCTATTTTTTCAGTGTTGTTGTGATTTTCCTTTATTTATTTACTATTTTTACTGTATTTTAATGAGTTTTGTTTTGTTGTAATTGCTTTTTTGGAGTTCAACCAGATGCCAAAATGCAGCTGGACTGATTCAGAAAGAACAGGCCCCAAAACAAAAAGTACAAAACTAACTACATTAACTACTACAACATAACATGCTGCGCATTTTTAACACCACTCGGACAAATATAGTGTAAGATTCTGTTGAAAGTTACTGCCTTATAATTTAGATTAGATTGTCTTTGTATAAAACTTATTACATCGGCTAAAATTTGCTTAGAGGTCTTATTTCTGTCTTTGTGCATAAGAAATCAATATAAGTGAATCCTCAAAGGAACTTTGTGTTGGTAAATGCAAGTTATGCAAATTTACAGGATTTCAGTTCTGTTGCAACATGTTGATGGTCATATGAACTATGTTTTCAGGTCAAAAATGTCCAATTTCATCACAATTAATGCTATATTTTCATGTCATAAATGGCCAAGTTATATTTAAACTGAATTTACCTGAAAAACAAATATTCTATTCTTCTAGATTCCCCAGTTTTTCTTACAAGAGTATATACTACATATCACATGTTTTATTTTTACAGGTTCAATATGGAGTATGGTGCTGATCCATCCTGCTTATGTTACGCCAATACATACATTAAGAATGTCACACATCACTTTTTAAATCAACAGTTTTCTAATAACAAGCATTTTTATAAAGAAATAACAATTCTATATTGTTATTTACTCTTTAGTATGATGATAAACTATACAATAAATAATTCTGATCCTAGTTTTTGCACAGGGATCATTTGTGGAAACGGTGACATGACTGCCGAGCATCAGTATGATGGGATCTGTAACAACCATGTCACATCCGTCCACTGCCACATTTTGTGTTTTTGTGTCAGCTGTTATTGTTTTAGATCCACAATACTAACATTTATGAATAAGAGGAGAATTAGCAATAGTAAGTATATAAGTTTATTACTAATAAAGTACTGGTACTGACCAGATCATCATGGGTAATGTCACGTCCGTCCACCAGCAAAAGTTTTCACATACACGTGCTATTCAAAATCCAATATTTCTGAAAATAGAGCTTCCTCTGTCAAATAATACCAGTAGTCTGTGCACAAATGTATTAGCATTATTTCAACACAGTTCTATGCATTTCTTACAACTTTTTTTTTGGACAAAAATGGCCACTCATTTGACCCCCTCAGTAAATTTTAGCCGACATACATATTTATATTTGAAAGTACTCAGATATTATAACTGCACAAGGCCATTTGACCTTGAAAAAGAAGGTCAAGATCACCTATTTTTAATATTTTTCAGCTCCATGCCAAGATGCAACCACAGTATAAATTTGGTGCAGATATGTCAATGCATTCTTCAGATAATGCAATTATGTTGTTGAATGGACAGACAGACAGACAGACAGACAGACAGTGCCCCTCGGTGGATGGGTAAAAAACTAGTCCAGGTGCTTTTTGACACCTGGTTGAACTCCAAAAAAGCAGTTAAATGGTTAAAACTTGTTAAAAATACAGTAAAAAAAAAATAAATAAATAAAGGAAAATCATGAGAACACTGGAAACAGCAGCAAAAACAAAAAACAAACGAAAATGATGTGTAAAAAAAAAAAAAAAAAAAAAAAAAAAGCCTAAATTGTCTATTTTTTTAGCGAGCCAGTCCCACTCATTGCTCTGTGTTTTACTCCCCATTTCATGCTCAGATGTCTATGGAAAGTGCAAGGTCTATTCTCTCAGCACATTTTGAAATTTTTCCAATTGAACAAGCTAAATTTTTATGAATATTTAAAATAAATCACACATTGAGAACATTCATCAAAAACACACAAAGACCAACACGTCACTGCGTCTGTGTGGAGATACAAACCCTGTATGGAGGGAAAAAATGCCTATGTCTTCTAGTTTTTCACACACCATTTCTGTAATTATTACGTCTGCCGCACTAAAATCATCACTGGTCACACTGCATTACCAACATGCCACCATCGCAGCAGATTTACCACCACAAAAATCCAATTATTTAGATAGAAACAGATGTGCATGTAAAAATACAGTCATGAAAATGAACTCTCAATCAGACGTGAGGAGCTAGCGCTGTTGGTGTCTCCAGAGAATATCCTTCAGTCATTAATTCTCTCGGAGAAAACGTGTCTCTCACTTGAGAATCATTACCTTTGATATGTTACCTCCCATTGATTTTTATAACAATTTTGACCAGGATATAAGACAGAGGATGTTTTTTTTTCTCCTCAGTGCTCTCTGCTGCAGCATGAGGCCAAACCACTTTCCAATTTCTCCCAACTTGGCACCAATTATTTTCTACTTAAGGCTACTTAAAAACAACATGATAAAATGTAATCATTGCAAAGCTTATTCTAAAATGAACAGCGGCAGTTTGCATCCTATGCCCTGAAGCTGTGTCAACATTTATTAAAGCCATTTGGATTAGTTTCTGTGTGATACTTCCTGTGTGAGGCTAACGGAGTATGCACGCAGATGCATAAACTTTTGCCAGGAGGCTTCAGATCGCCCACAATGCATTGGTGTTGTGTATTCAAATAAGCTGAAAATGCTTGGAAATGCTGTCAATACCACTCAGACTGTGCTCACATTTTAACCCACAAAGACCCTATGCTACTTGTGTGGTAGTTCCCAAATGAATTTTTCTCTAGATTTCACCTTTCTTAAGTGATTTATCATCATTTATTGTATTGTTATTCTCAGAATTTAGCATTTTTCCAGTGAAAATCATGCATTTTCCTCTATTAATTCACTGATCATGTAAATGTTAGCAAAAAGCTCAGATTAAAGTCTAGGGTTATTATATCAAAAACAGACAAAAGTGAAGAGGAAAGGTTCGGGGTTCAATTACTTGTCATCACATGTATATAAATGACACGAAATCAGCACTCAGAACCAGCAATGTACATCATAAAAATTCCTATAAAATTAGTCCTATATTAAAACTACAAAAGCAATCAGAGAATGTAGACCTCTGCTAAGGTAGATCAGCCCCCCGCAAATCACCACCAAAATGTAATCATTTCTTCCTTGTGCCAGTATCAATATTTCCTGAAAATGTCATGAAAATCCGTCCATAACTTTTTGAGTTATCTTGCTAACAAACAAACAAACATGCACACACGCACGCACACACAGAAACACACAATGCAAAGCGATCACAATACCTCCTGGTGGAGGTAACTAGAAAAGCACTCAGAGTGTAGACCTCTGCTAAGGTAGATCAGCCCCCCCCCAAATCACCACCAAAATGTAATCATTTCTTCCTTGTGCTAGTATCAACATTCCCTAAAAATTTCATCCAAATCTGTCCATAACTTTTTGACTTATCTTGCTAACAAACAGACAGACAGACAGACAGACAGATAAACCCTGATGAAAACATAACCTCTGGCCGTTCCTGGCAGTAATAATACCAGTAAAACCTAATAAATAAATACTGAATAAATAATGTATTGCAAGATTTTAAAAAAGTGACTTTTTCAGCAAAATATACATAAAAACAAGTGTCTCCATCCACTGTCATTGATCCAACTCCACTGGTTGAATTATGTGAATTAATGTTATAGAAGATGACGGTGTTTCCATGTTCACTTCGGAGCTTCTGAATGTCCAAATGGGTCATATCTGATGACCATGAAAAGATGACAAACTGTATTTTACACCAATTATTTACATGTATCAATAGGATTAATGGATCAACAGATATTAAACATTTTAGATCAGTGGATGCTTTTGGTCACCAGAGACTGTTTGGGTTTTAATGGGTTAATAATGCTAATATTAAATTAAATGAAACATGAAATGCAGAATAATGTCACAGCTAATAACATTTTTTCGCAGCGGTGTTGGCTGTGCCACACGCTGTGGAGTCAGAGTGAAAAGCCTCAAAAATCCAGCACCTGTCTGGCTCTAATACACACATGTCCATTTATTCCCTTTATTTGTTCATTCCTTCTGCTGTGACACAGACATCATTTGGCTTGTACCACGCTGATTCATGACCCTGGGGTGCTGACACTGTCCTCGGACAAATCTGACAGTGTGTCTGTAACACCATCCTCCAAACAATGCCTCCGAAACTTTTCATTGCTCATGTCAGATACATTTTCTTTTGTAAGCCCAAAGGGAATGGGCTCTAGTTTATACAGCACATTTTGTTTTTCTTTCAGCCATGCATAGGGTAGTTTTTAATCATTCTGCAGTCTATCCTGGTTGCAGTTTTGGTATAAGAGAATAAATAGGAGACAAAAAAAAAAAGAAAAGTGGTACCAGGCCACAACAAACTCCGCCCCTCGCATGTATTGTTGCTTATTTTGGCCTCGATCCAGCTGATGTCATAAAAAATTTGAACTTTAACCTACTTTTCCCAAAAATTTCCCTACATCTGTTCTGGGTCACTGGCAATCTATAAACCCAGTTTGGTATGAATTCAACCAATAGTTTAGCTGCAAGAGACATTTGAATTTTTGTCCATTATAAAGTAAATGTGGGAAAAAAGGTTTTAAAGTTCAGAACTTTGACCCTACTTTTCCTAAAATGTAATCGGATCTATCTGGGTCACTGCCAATAGTTTTGCTGCTAGAGTGTTAACAAAGAAACAAACAAAGTGATGCTAGGCACAACAAACCCCACCCCTCTCATGTATCATAGCTTATTTCGTCAATCGATCCAGCTGATGTCATCATGTTTATGCATGTGCTGATGTCAGCATATCAATTGCCTCTATACATGTGCTAAGTTTGAAGTAATTGAAACGAAATTGATGTTTTTAAAGACATTTGAAATTTGCCCGTTATTAGTAAATGGGGAAAAATGTTAGTTTTTTTTATTCAGAAAAATTTTAACTTTGACCTACTTTTCTCAAAATGTAATGACATCTAATCTGGGTCACTGATAATCTATAAACCCAATTTGGGTATGAATTCAACCTAGTTTTGCTGCTGAAGTTGTTATGACCCCTGGGTCATAATTTGTCTATTTATATGTATATGTATGTGTTTTCTGTTTAGTGTGTGTTTTCCCCCCGTCCTGTAGGTGTTGCTGTGCCCCTTTTGTTTCCGTTTGTTGCAGGTTGCTGATTGGTGGAGCATGATTGCCCAACCCTTTAAAGATGGCCCTGGAGCTCCCATCCTTGCTCGCTCTTGCCTCCTGTCAGCTCCCAACCCTGTGTTCCGTGTGTGTGACCGTCAGTCTTCATGCTCGTGGAAACTCCGATTGTTTGTATTTGTAAATAGTTTTTGTTAAATCGAACCTTTTTCTGGTAGGGGAGGTCGGCTCTTTGTTTTCCCATTTTCTCCTGTTTTGGTTAGATAGTTAGGTAAGTTTTCTGTATTTTATTTCTTGCATTTATTTTGGATTAGGAAAGTTAGTAATTGTAAAAGAAGATATTTTGTTTGTTGTTTTAGCCGCTCCCTCCCCTAACACCTTCCTTAGTTGAACAAGATACTGATAAGAAATATTGTGAGTCTTAGTTTTTTGACTGACGTGTGTGCTTGGGAGCTGGGAGGGACAAAAGTTGAGCACATTATGTTCGCCCTGGTGAACCCCTAGGCCGGGGCGTAACATAATTTGGGGGCTCGTCCGATTTTTCCCGCGTGTTTTGTGAGTGTTGTGATTTTTCCGGGTAAGTTTTGGTGAGTATTTTGTACATATTTCTGGTCTGTGGTTTTTCTGGGTGTAATGGATTTTTGATTTGGAAGCGTTTGCTGCGTGTCCTACACTGGAACGGTTAGACGCTTGTAGGAGTGGATTTAATGCTCATTCCATCGTTTTGGTGTGCCGCTTCCTACTAATGTTAGGAAGGAGGAGCTGAGGCAGCTCCTCATGAGAAGCTTGGGGAGGGGGTGTGTTAACAGCAGGAGCTGGTGACGTGGAGGAGGAGCTCCGTCAGCCTCAGCCGTCGTCACCCACCGCATTAGTCGGAGCCTCCGGTTGTGGCAGAGGATTGTCGGCGGAAGAACTCCGACTGACTCTGCGCATAAAGGAGGTAGAGTAAGACACAAGAGCTTAAGTGGAGGCCATGCTCCTCAGGGTGAAAGCCTGGAGCTGGAACCGTCAGCCTGTTACTCCCCACTCGCCTGTTCCAACACACAGCCCCCACACTCTCCCGTGACAGCTTCGATGTGAGCCGGCATAAGCACTGGTGCCTCCGTTCAGAGAGGCGGAGGTGGATTGTTATGTCAGTGCTTTTTGAGCGCATAGCAGGCACCCTGAGCTGGCCAAAAGATGTTTGGTCTCTGCTGCTCCAGTGTAAGCTGACCGGTAAAGCACAGGAGGTGTGTTCCTCACTAACGGTTGACAGAGTTTGGATTATGAGGTTGTTAAAGCCACTGTTCTCCGTGCTTATGAGTTGGTGCCGGAGGCTTACCGGCAAAAATTTAGAAAGTGTGTAAAAACCCCTGACCAGACATATGTGGAGTTTGCGCGGGAAAAAAGGTGTTTTGTTTGACAAATGGTGTCCACTCCAGTAAAGTACATGATTTGCGCAGCTGCGAGAACTCGTCCTTTTAGAGGAATTTAAACAGCGTTTGCCGGAAGCGATAGTTGTGTATCTGAATGAGCAGAAAGTTCGGGTCACTTTCTGAAGCTGCTGTTCTCGCAGATGAGTTTGCTTTGACCCATAAAAATGTCTTATGACTCCGGTGCGCCGTGAGGCTTCTGATGGTGACGGGTGCGTTTCTCTAAGAACGCCCGGCGGTGCGTTTGTGTCTGAAGGTGGTGAGAGCCGGGAGTGTTTTACTGTTCGGCAGCCAGGCCACCTCATTGCGGTTTGTCCGGTTTTTAAAGAAAAAGAGCAAACGAAAACCAAAAGTCCCTCGGCTGTAGGGTTAATACAGTGCAAATCTGCGTCTCCTTCAGAAAACCGGTAAAATGTGAAAAGCCTGATGTGGATGAGGAGTTTCGCCCTTTTATTTCACATGGTTTTTTGTCGTTGGGTGAGGGGGACCAGGTTCCCATCACCATTTTAAGAGATACCGGTGCGAAGTATTCTGTGGTCCGCCGCGGCGTGGTGCCGTTCTCAGATAAATCCTACTGTGGTTCTGATTTGTTGGTGTGGGGAATAAAACTGAGTGTGTTACGCATGCCGCTGCACTCTGTTGTACTCACCTGTCCGCTGGTCTCTGGCACCGTGCGCGTTGGTGTGCGTGATCAGCTGCCCGTGGCAGGGGTTGATCTGATCCTCGGGAATGATTTGGCCGGTCAGAAAGTTTTTCCTGCCGTACCCGAAGTAACCGACTGCCCCGTTGCTGGGGAGGGTAATTCCATTGCCGTCTGCGATCCAACCGTTTTTCCGGTGTGCGCCGTAACGCGTGCCCAGGCTCGCCGGCTGGGTGATCTGCCGGATCTGTCCGACTCCTTTTTGTGCGCGCCGTGCGAATCGAACAGCCCTCCTTCTGAGTTGAATAAAACTATTTGTATCGATGTAAAACCAGAGTTGGATGACTTACATTTAGATGTGTCTAAAAAGCAGCTTATAGAGGCCCAGCAAGTGGATGAAACCTTAACCAGCTGTTTATCTGCTGCTCTAAGTGAGGCGGTTAAATCGCCTATGCATTCTGTAACATACCTGGTTGAAGACGGAGTGTTAATGCGTAAATGGTTTCCTGTGTCTGGAGCAGAATGTGATGCCATCTTACAAGTTGTTGTGCCAAAACAATTCCGTCTCCAAGTGTTAAGTTTAGCTCATGATCATCACCTTTCTGGTCACTTGGGAATTAAGAAAACTTATGATCGGGTGCTCCGATATTTTTTCTGGCCAGGTTTAAAGTCTGACGTCACCAAATTCTGTCGTTCATGTCATGTGTGTCAAGTGTGTGGGAAGCCTAATCAGGTCCTTCCCCCAGCTCCGTTACATCCTATCCCAGTTATTGGTGAACCATTTGAACATGTCATTGTTGACTGTGTTGGCCCATTGCCAAAAACGAAATCTGGCAATCAATATCTGCTCACCATAATGTGTGCCGCAACCCGGTTCCCAGAGGCGGTTCCGCTGCGCGCACTAAGGGCAAAAGCTGTGGTAAAAGCCTTGGTTAAGTTTTTTTCTATTTTCGGTTTACCTAAACGTATTCAAACTGACCAAGGATCTAACTTTATGTCAAATGTGTTTTCCCAGGTGATGGAACAATTGGCCATTAAACATAGATTCTCCAGTGCGTACCATCCTGAGAGCCAGGGCGCACTGGAAAGATTTCATCAAACCCTTAAGTCTATGCTTCGTAAGTTTTGTGTTGAGACTAACAGGGAGTGGGATGAAGGTCTGCCCCTGTTAATGTTCGCTGTTCGTGAGACTACTCAGGAGTCTCTCGGGTTTAGTCCTGCAGAGCTGGTTTTCGGGCACACTGTGCGCGGACCGCTGCGGCTGCTGCAGGAGAAGTGGCTGGCGGATAAGCCGACCCCCGTGCACAATGTGTTGGACTATGTCAGTTCGTTTAGAGAGCGGTTACATACTGCTTGTGAGACGGCCCGTCAGTCTCTTTCTGCTGCCCAGTCTAAAATGAAGCAGAATTATGATAAGTGTGCGCGGAACCGTCAGTTTCAGCCAGGTGATCTGGTGCTTGTGTTGTTACCTGTTGTGGGTTCTAGTCTCCACGCAAGGTTTGCTGGTCCTTATAAGGTGGAGCGGAAAGTGAGTGACACCGATTATGTAATTAAAACACCAGATAGAAGGAAAAAGTCGCGTGTTTGCCATGTGAATATGTTAAAGTCTTATGTCCTAGATGGCGCAGAGAGGACAGCCGCAGCCCCGGTGTCCTGCGTCGCCCCTGCTGTGAGTGTGTCCACCTCGGCTTACAGTCCTGAGGAGGACAGTTTAAATGGACAGCGTGTCTCTGTTCCGTGTGCCCGTTTGGAAAACTCCAAAATACTGGGGAACTTAGAGGAGCACCTGTCCCATCTGCCTAAAGGTAACAGATCAGATGTCTGCAGGCTTATTCGTAAACATCTGTGTCTGTTTGGGGTAAACCCACTCAGACTTACAGTAATCCAGCATGATATTGATGTTGGTGACCACAAGCCCATTAAACAACACGCGTATCGTGTAAACCCGACCTAAGCGGGCCGTGATAACGTGAGGTGCAGTACCTCCTGGATCATGGTTTTCGCCGTTCCCGTTCCAGTCCATGGAGTTCTCCATCTCTCCTTGTGCCTAAGCTGATCAGACCCCACGATTCTGTAATGACTATCGTAAAGTTAATGCTATCACGAAACAGATTCGTTTTCCCCTCCACGTATTGATGACTGTGTTGACCGAGTGGGTTCAGCTATGTACGTCACTAAGTTGGACCTCTTAAAGGGATATTGGCAGGTACCCCTTACTCCCGTGCTCAGAGATTTCTGCTTGTGTCCCACCTGGTCAGTTCCTCCAGTCCACCCTGATGCCTTTGGGTTAAGGAACGCACCTGCTACTTCCAACGACTGTGAACAGAGTCCTTTCTGGAGGTAAAAAACTGTGACGCATACTTAGATGACATTGGTGATTTATTCGTCCACCTGGTCTGAACACATGTGCACTCTGAGAGAAGTTTTCCTTAGGTTAGAAGGGTGCTAATCTAACTTTAAACTTGGGCAAAATGTGAATTTGGTAAAGCTGTTGTCACTTATATGGGAAAGCAGGTGGGGCAGGGACAAGTGCGCCCTCTGGCGGCGAACATTCAGGCAATCTTAGATTTCCCTGTGCCAGAAACCAGGGCGACAGCTCCGCAGGTTTCTGGGCATGTGTGGATATTATAGAGGGTTTTGTAAAAATTTTCAAGTGTGGTTGCTCCTTTGACTAGTTTAGTTAGTCCCTCTCATCCTTTTGTGTGGTCTTCTGTGTGCCAGGACGCCTTTGAGTCTGCGAAGGCGCTTCTCTGTAGTGCTCCTGTTCTGGCTGCGCCAGATTTTTCACGGCCCTTCAAACTGGAGGTGGATGCCAGTGCTCTTGGTGCCGGAGCATGTTACTACAGGAGAAGAACTTAGT
The DNA here is from genome assembly GCF_902148855.1 of Sphaeramia orbicularis. Classification (NCBI taxonomy): domain Eukaryota; kingdom Metazoa; phylum Chordata; class Actinopteri; order Kurtiformes; family Apogonidae; genus Sphaeramia; species Sphaeramia orbicularis. The sequence continues at coordinate 42,425,696 of NC_043972.1, read as the reverse complement.
GTTGACCATCCAGTGTGCTATTTCTCCAGAAAGTTTAACAAACACCAAGTGCATTACAGCACCATTGAGAAGGAAGCCTTAGCCTTGTTGTGGGCTCTCCAACACTTTGAGGTATATGTCGGGGTCCAGTGTGTCTCCTGTTAAGGTTTTCACTGATCACAACCCTTTAGTGTTCCTCTCCAGGATGCGCAATCACAACCAGCGCCTCATGCGCTGGTCCTGTTGTTGCAGGACTTCAGCCTTGCTATTCAGCATTGTAAAGGGGTCGATAACTTGTAGCTGATACTTTGTCTCGTGCTGCATCTTAGGACTTATTTGAATCCATGGAAGCCCTTTCTGTTCTGGGTTTTAGGTTTTAAACATTTCCTTAGGGGCGGAAATGTTTAAACTTAGGTGGGGGGGTGTATGACCCTGGGTCATAATTGTCTATTTATAGGTATATGTATGTGTTTTCTGTTTAGTGTGTGTTTTCCCCCCGTCCTGTAGGTGTGCTGTGCCCTTTTGTTTCCGTTTGTTGCAGGTTGCTGATTGGTGGAGCCTGATTGCCCACCCTTTAAAGGATGGCCCTGGAGCTCCCATCCTTGCTCGCTTCTTGCCTCCTGTCAGCTCCCAACCCTGTGTTCGTGTGTGTGACCGTCAGTCTTCATGCTCGTGGAAAACTCCGATTGTTTGTATTTGTAACTAGTTTTGTTAAATCGAACCTTTTTTCTGGTAGGGGAGGTCGGCTCTTTTGTTTTCCCATTTTCTCCTGTTTTTGGTTAGATAGTTAGGTAAGTTTTCTGTATTTTATTTCTTGCATTTATTTTGGATTAGGAAAGTTAGTAAATTGTAAAAGAAGATATTTTGTTTGTTGTTTTAGCCGCTCCCTCCCCTAACCCTTCCTTAGTTGAACAAGATACTGATAAGAAATATTGTGAGTCTTAGTTTTTTGACTGACGTGTGTGCTTGGGAGCTGGGAGGGGACAAAAGTTGAGCACATTATGTTCGCCCTGGTGAACCCCTAGGCCGGAGCGTAACAAAGTGTTAACAAACAAAGAAACAAAAGCCCCATTTCCACAGCACTTCTGTTGCGGGAATATTTTGCCTTTACTCTGGAACGACGTCTGTGGGAACGAAATGGTGGGATCATTGGTTCCACCTGTATCGTGGCTCTGTACCACCTGTGGAGGTAGTAACAGAGCCCTGATAAAGGTGGAATCATGATTCTGGAACGCTATGTAAAGGAACACCTGTCGTTCCACAATAGAGGTGACGTTTGATGACATATTTAAAAATGAGAGCTGGCCATGTACAGTAAACAAACATATCAACGTGACAAGAAAGATGTCAAACTGGGGAGATGCTGAGATCCACTAGCTGTTGTCACTTCAGGCAGAGGACTTTATCCATGCTAACATTTGTGGAATGGTGAAAGACTCTGGAGAGGTTAGCAACACTGCTATGCTTGGGATATTTCCAACACACAAGTTATACATCACACTATACACTGCGTCACTGCCCCTTTGATTCCAGAACATAGGTCCATTATGTAACAGTCCAGCCTGTCTCACCTCTGTTACTCCTTTGGCTTGGCTGTGGAAATCGGTCAGTGGTGGAAAAAAAGGTGGGATCACCATCTCACTTTTTTTTCCGGGATCTCTGTCGGCTAAAATTTACTTAGGGGGTCAAATGAGTGGCCATTTTTTGTCCAAAAAAAAAGTTGTAAGAAATGTATAGAACTGTGTTGAAATAATGCTAATACATTTGTGCACAGACTATGATATTATTTGACAGTGGAAGCTATATTTTCAGAAATATTGGATTTTGAATAGCACGTGTATGTGAAAACTTTTGCTATGGTGGACGGACCGTGATATTACCCATGATGCTCTGTCAGTACCAGTACTTCATTAGTAATAACTTATATACTTACTATTGCAAATTCTCCTCTTATTCATAAAATGTTAGTATTGGGATCTAAAACAATAACAGCTGACACAAAAACACAAAATTGTGGCAGTGGACAGATGTAACATGGTTTTTTCCGGATCCCATCATACTGATGCTCGCAGCCATGTCACCATTTCCACAAATGATCCCTGTGCAAAACTAGGATCAGAATTATTTATTGTATAGTTTATCATCATACTAAAGAGTAAATAACAATATAGAATTGTTATTTCTTTATAAAAATGCTTATTATTAGAAAACTGTTGATTTAAAAGTGACGTGTGACATTCTTCATGTATGTATTGGTGTAACATAAGCAGGATGGATCAGCACCATTCTCCATATTGCAACCTGTAAAATAAAACATGTGATATGTAGTATAGAATCTTGTAAGAAAAACTGGGGAATCTAAAAGAATAGAATATTGTTTTCAGGTAAATTCAATTCAAATATAACTTGACCATTTGTGACATGAAAATATAGCATAATTGTGATGAAATTGGACATTTTGAGCTGAAAAACATAGTTCATATGACCATCAAAATGTTGCAACAGAACTGAAATCCTGTAAATTTGCATAACTTGCATTTACCAACACAAAGTTCCTTTGGGATTCACCAGTGACGTGCAGTGGGGTTCATGGCTGGGGAGGCACTGACTCTTTCAGAGCCAGATCTACAAATATATGGTGGCCTGAGAACAGTGGCGGCTGCTCGTCTTTCAGACAGGGGAAGCTCATTGTCAGCTTACATAAAAAAAAAAAAAAAAAAAAATTGTCAAGTTATTTAAACATACATTCGGCCCTCCGTTCCTTTTTAAGAAAATGGTCAGTGACCTTATCGTACCAAGTAGACGTCTTTTCCAGGGACTGGACCAGTGTCCTCTCTGCTTAGATTGCCTTGGCCCATTGTGTTGTGGGTGTCAGACTTCAGCCTTTTTAAACAAGAGATGCTCCTTTCACTCTGACCTAGCCGACAGTATGATTGATTTAACTATCTACAAACGATATTAAACTCGAACAAGAAATGATTAAATTATGTAACCGAAACAAGAAAATGCTGAATTATGTCAAATTGAAACAAGGAAGTACAATGAGTGTTTATTTACAGTGCAAGAAATTAACGAGTAATTTCGTAGTGGTTCTCTCTCTGATTTCACAGCAGAATGTTGACGTATTAAACTGAACGTGTCAGGAAGGAGCAGATCTGGAAACTAGCTGTCAATCAATGGGATTCAGCCTTTCGACTGATCCTCCAATCAGCACGTGGGATTCTGGCGTCCTGCCCGGCTGAGCTCCGCCCACAACTTCATTCACCCCCAGAGACGTCCGGCGTCCGGGGGCGGGACAACATCGTGGCATTTATCCAATTACCATCCAATTTTGAGGCAATGAAAACAACTGTTCCACTCAGTCCCACTGAAGCCCAGAGACGCCCACAGTCTACGGACAAATGCACTGAGCAGAGATGGAGGAGAAAACAGCGCAACGGGAATGTATGAGAAGTGAACAACATCGCGTCCATTGATTTGTGATAAAGCTGATTCTGAACGAACTTGTCTTTGAGATGAACGTGTTCTAACACATTTGTGGTCAATGAAATGTCAACACAACCGAACCATATTTAACCATTTAATTTTCGTAAATTTAGGGAAGCTGGGCTTCCCTTGCAGTCTATGAGAAATCGCCACTGCCTGAGAAACTGGAATAGAGAGAGTGAGCAAAAGGAATGGCCTGGGTATATGGGCTCTGCATCAAGTCAGCATAGTAGACTGGCAGGAACTTAACAGGAAACCTTCAAAAAGAGCCATTCAAACTAAAAATAAAAAAGTTTATGGTCTTACCTTATTTGTACATGAAATGTAATCCTCCATTTTTGATGAGGTGAATTAAAGTGTATAAAAAAGAACGAAGAAGATTATAAGCACATGAATCTGTGGACTCACTGGCGCCATCTATCATGAGGCAGGGGTACTGTTTGCCTCCCCTAGTGACTTTTTCACTGCGGTTTCTGATTCAATCTGCGAGCCTAAACACATTACAGAAATACATTCCATATGTTATGCAGATTATGGAAGGATAGAGCATATAATCAGAGTGTTTGAAAGCATTTTAACTGCGATATACAGAGGGACAGCGACACAATATTTTCAGCAGAGTTCATGAGGGGAGGAGACAGTTCTGAGGGAGGCACTGCACAGCGCTGCCTCCTCCCTGTATTTGAACGGAGCATGCGGAAATTCTGCTATTCTAATTGACAAAAAAAAAAAAAAAAATAATAATAATAATAATAATAATAATAATATTGGATTCGAACGGAAAATGAGTTTATAGGACATACCAACTGAAAACTATCAACATTTATTATATTTTATGGTTAAGTATTTTTTTCTTTTCAAGAATGACAAGGGAGGCTCTGCCTCCCCTGCCTCCTCTGACTGCACGTCACTGGGATTCACTTATATTGATTTCTTATGCACAAAGACAGAAATAAGACCTCTAAGCAAATTTTAGCTGCTGTGTAAAGTGGCTAGAGAAACAAACTGAACCCAAAACAGTACCCTTGCCTCCCCTTCGGGGCAGGGTAACGACAAAAAATAAAGTACTGCAGCCTCATGTGCAGTGAAATCAACAGATCCCAGACAGTCTACAGCCCACATCTGATATTGGCAGATGTTATTCTTTTCTTTAGCGCTGTTGAAATGACCTGGCCTTTTTGCATTTGTGAAAGGTCTGGCAGTAAGTTTTCCCATATAAGTTCAATTAGATTGTCAGAGCCATAATGAGACGGCTCGAGGCTTCTTCTTCTCGTCTTTTACATTTTAAAGGCTTTTTGTGTTATTATAAAAAGGTTAAAGGGAATATTAGATGTGACTTGCATAAATGCGTCATTGCCAGGTTTGATTTGTCTACTGTTTTGTGTCTTTTCTTTCTTAACTCTCTCTCTCCATTTCTGCCTCCATCCCTGACCCCCCCCCCACCCCTACCCTACCCACCTCCACCGTGGCCCTCCCCCCCGATCTCTCCTGCCCTGCCACTCTGCCACCCGGCGATTCAGCATATCAAGGAGCCGTGTCTGGTTCAGAGCAGTCACAGACCTCCGGTAAGTTTCACGCCAGGGCCTAATGAAAAGTGTCCCTTTCATTTTCTCTGCCACCCTTTGAAGTTCTTCCCTCCACCAGTAAACGGGGGGTGGGCTGGGCCGCTTTGAAGCCTGTGGCACAGCATCTCTTCTGCCGTGCTCGCTGCACCTCACAAAGAAATATAAGGATGGATTGACACTGAGCAATGGTTTTGACAGTGTTTGTTTCATGGGGGTTAATGTTTCCGTGCTGTGGTCCATGTCATGGATGTGTGGGTATACGTAAGACTATTCATGGTATAGCTACCGTACAGATAAAAAGACTCGCTTCCAATTGAGCAGAAAGGATGCTCATGTATATTTCATTCCAGGGATGGCGTTTTGCTCAGAGCGGTGGCGCTCCTCATATTGACTGTGACACTGTTTGGCCTAGATCAGCCTCCACCATGTGTAGGGATCAGAATGTTCTCAACCTGCTCTTACAGATATGCTCAGTATTAGTGCTGGGCGATACCACACTTTTATGATTCGATACGATACTGATTACTTTTTTGGCATATGGGCGGTTCTATGAAACTGGGTACATTTTGGCAGTGGTGTAGTGGTCCCTGGAGGAGTGGGTATACTCTCAATTTTTGCCTTTTCTTAAAAAAGTAGTCCAGAAAAATGACGTTTTAGAAACCGTGACATATAAGACTACTCTATTTAGTTGACCCAAAAATCCATCAGTAGTATTTGCTCACTATTATAAAATTATCATGACTTGATCAGGAGCAGTTTGTACTTATTACTGGTCACACAAGCAGCTGCATGAATGGAAATGTATTCAACATGAAGCAAACATAAGATAATGTTAGCCGTTCATAACATTAGCCTACTCACAGTTTAACTATTGGTGACAACATCTCTCCTCTAAATGTGCAGTCATTTGACCAGTAGTTTAAAACAATGACTCATTCTGAAACCACCTTAAAACTTACCTCAGAATTATGTATTCCATGAAAGTAGGTTCTCTGAATATGTGTCACTCATTTGAAAGACATATATTCTCCCTTTCTTGTTTGCATTTCCAATAATCGCACATCTTTCAACGTGACGTGCAGTGACCTGTCAATCAACTGGAGTGGCACTGGTACCTGAGGTGTCCATTCAGGTTCCAGAGGTGGCCAGTGCTAAGCAGAGCCCTGGCTCTGGCTCGGCATGATCCGCCCTACTCTGCCTCTGATTGGCCCATCAATCCTCATGCCTAAAGTTAACCAATCTAATTAGTGAAGGTACCGAGTACTAGCCAATTAGAGGCAGAGTAGGGCGGGTCATGGCTTCACCATCCTCAGAGAAAACATGGGCAATTTGGCTCAGATACTACTGAATGGTGCTCATCAGGGGGATTTAGAAGTGGGTATACGCAATGTTGACTGAAAAATAAGTAGTTGTACTCTGTATATTGCCGTATGCCCTGGACTACACCACTGTATTTTGGTATCTGGCACTTTGCCAGATACCAAAATACCATAAACCATCAATCAGTCAATCTAATTTTATTTATATAGCGCCAAATCGCAACAAAAATAATCTCATGACACTTTACATTTAGAGCTGTCTAGACCAGACTGTTAATAAGCTAACTAAAACAACAAGGAGTGATATTTTGCTTTTTTTTAAAAATGGAATTATGCATTTTAAAACATTTCTCTGTGGTTTACATAAACTGTACAGGGTGGGGAAGCAAAATTTACAATGAACATTTAGTTGTTTTTTCTCCGCAGGCACTACGTCAATTGTTTTGAAACCAAACATATATTGATGTCATAATCATACCTAACACTATTATCCATACCTTTTCAGAAACTTTTGCCCATATGAGTAATCAGGAAAGCAAACGTCAAAGAGTGTGTGATTTGCTGAATGCACTCGTCACACCAAGGAGATTTCAAAAATAGTTGGAGTGTCCATAAAGACTGTTTATAATGTAAAGAAGAGAATGACTATGAGCAAAACTATTACGAGAAAGTCTGGAAGATACTATTAAAGAAGAATGGGAGAAGTTGTCACCTGAATATTTGAGGAACACTTGCGCAAGTTTCAGGAAGTGTGTGAAGGCAGTTATTGAGAAAGAAGGAGGACACATAGAATAAAAACATTTTCTATTATGTAAATTTTCTTGTGGCAAATAAATTCTCATGACTTTCAATAAACTAATTGGTCATACACTGTCTTTCAATCCCTGCCTCAAAATATTGTAAATTTTGCTTCCCCACCCTGTAAATGCTAAGCAGGGGACTGAATTCTTCATTAATTCAATTCCACAGGTCCATCTTCAACCCTATTTCTCAGTAATGACACTAGAAAGGTCGTTTTGAGCGCTGGCCCTTTAAATGCAAATGAGCCACTTCATGCCCCACCCCCTCCAGGTTGTTGGCTGTGCTGCTCTGTCCCATTCAACCAACAACTGAACATTTTTGGTAATTGGCTCGAAGTTCGGACATATTTTCAGTATGGACTACAACCGCTGCTGCTGATGAACAATTATGTCGTACTCAGAGAAATGTTCGTCAGAAGTCTTGACCTTATATGTGCAAATGTCGTGACATAACTAGTTATAAAACTTCACAAATTAAGAAGAAATTAAAACAGGTTGTAGAAATCCACTCGATTTTTGCCAGAATGAATTTAAAGATAGCTTTGCAGCACCTGGAGGGTTCAAATCCAAACTTTATGAATTATTAGGGTCCAAATGCACAAATAAATGAACCAAAGACTAATAAAAGTGGGTTTAGCAAAACATGACCACTTTAAGTTTCCATGTGGCTGTTGCGGTGGTGCAGATTTGGAAACAAACGAACACACGGGGTGACGTAATAGTGCAGCAGAAGGGAGAAGGTCAGCGTGGGTGGATGGGTCAGCGGAACATTACGAGTCCAGTCCTCCAAAAACAATCAACACTGACCTTTGCCAGAAACTTTTATCTGCACTCTCTTAACCATGACTGCAATTACTGCAATTTCCACGATTTACTATGTAGCATTTGCAACTCAAAGCAAAATGTTTTCACTTAAATTAATTGCTTTTCGGTCGTATAAGTTTTGGAAGGCACTGACGTGGATTGTTGTTCCGCTGATCGGAGCAGCAACTCATTAATTAAACCGTAGTAAAAGTTCAGTCTTCATTCATGGTCCACTTAAGCTGAATTCTATTCCTCTGTAGAATTGTGTGCAGTTTTTACGAGTTTTTCCACCTTCATTTTTACATTCAAATGAACATCCTGAATAACAACCTGCTGTTTTTCATGCATTATTGGACTCACTGGCAAACGTGTGCTTTATAGTGTCACTTCAATTCTAGATCTTAGCAGTGAAACTGATGAGTAAAACCACTCCAACAGAAAGTATTAAGTACCGAAGTGGCTGACTGATGTAAAATCGAGCTCATCATTTCTCATGCAGGAATATTTTTATATAGTACTTTCTACTTTAAAGGGTTTAAGCATTTGGGTCATGACTGAGTAGACACCCACATTTTTCATCATTGCCTCTGCAGAAGTGCTGTTTAGTTGCCAGCAAATACAGTATATTCCCCCCACGCTCAGAAATTAAGTGGCAATTATTTTGAATGAGGCTATATCTGCATGTAATGGCATCAGGGCCTGTTTGCTGCGAAAATGGTCTGAAGAATTGCTTGCTGCCATTTTTATGGAGCTGATACTTGATTATCTTATATGGAGCAGAACATATTACCCGAAACGAATTACTCAATAAACAAAAGCGCAACTGTGTGAATTTGTCATCATGATCATTTCGCAGAGGCACACAGGGGTTAAACATTTGAATGATGAGAAACAAAGACCTGTGATGTGGATTTTAACCCATAAAGACCCAGTATTACTAATGTGGAAGCTCCAATATAGTTTTTTTTTTCTATATTTGACTTTTCTTAAGTGATTTATCACCATTTATTATAATATCATCCTCTGTATTTTGTGTTTTTACAGTAAAATTCAGGTATTTTCTTAGATTTAATTTTCTGATCATGTAGATGTTCATAAAAGTTCAGATTACAGTTGAAGGTTTGTCGAGCCGCATTATGTAATAAATTCCCATTATGTAATGAAAGTTCAAAATGTGATAAGAATGTCACGTCATCTTGTAATAAAGCCACATTATGTAATAAACTGACGCATTTTGTAATAAACTACCTCAGTGCATTATGTAGTAAATTTTTTCGCATTATGTTGTAAGTTATTACAGTTTGAGAAATTTATTACAAAATGCACTTGACATATTTTTATTTTCAGGAAAATGTAATGTGCTAAATTAATTTTTTAACTGTGTGGTTAAAATTCTGATTACATTACCTGTAGCTCCTGTCACTAATTTCTTCTAAACTGCTCTGAACTTATTTTAATTTGGATTGTTATTACATAATGAACCATGTTATTACATTTGTTTAAAATAAAAATGTGTCAAGTGCATTTTGTAATAAATTTCTCAAATTGTAATAACTTACTACATAATGTGAAAAAATGTACTATATAATGCGTTGACATAGTTTATTACAAAATGCATCAGCTTATTACATAATGCGGCTTTATTACAAGATGACGTGACATTCTTATTACATTTTGAACTTTTATTACATAATGGGAATTTATTACATAATGCGGCTCAACAAGGTTATTATATCAGAAATAGAAAAAAGTGAAGAAAAAGTGACTGTTTCAGCAAAATATATCACTAAATTGAAGGATATTGAAGTGATATTTTGCTTTTTTTAAATGGAATTATGCATTTTAAAACATTTCCCTGTGGTCTACATAAACTGTAAATGCTATGTTTGGGTCTGAATTCTTCATAAATTCAACTCCACAGGTCAATTCTTCAACCCTATTTCTAAGTAATGACACCAGAAAGGTTGTTTTGAGCGCTGGCCCTTTAAATGCAAATGAGCCACTTCACATCCCACCCCCTCCAGGTTGTTGACCGTACTCTACCTCGTTTCTCTGTACTCGGAGAAATGTTCATCGGAAGTCTTTTTTTTAATTATTTTTTTATGCTCTTCATTGGGAGCATTTTAATGTACAAAATAAAGAAAAAAGGAAATACATGGAAATTCAAAAAATGTTTCCTCTAAATCACAGGTGTCAAACATGCGGCCCGGGGGCCAAATTCGGCCCGCCAAAGGGTCCAGTCTGGCCCTTGGGATGAATTTGTGACATGCAAAAATTACACTAAGATATTAACAATCCTTTTAGTTCAGGTTCCACATTCAGAACAATTTAATCTGAAGTGGGCAGGACCAGTCAAATACTATCATAATAACATATAAATAATGACAACTCCAAATTTTTCTTTTTGTAAATGTAAATATTTTCATGTATTTACACTAAAACAAAGTATAATTTCGTAAAAAAAAAAAAATTGAATAACCTGAACAAATATGAACAACCTGAAATATCTAAAGAGAAGTAAGTACAATTTAAACAATATTCTGCCTGTTATTAAATGTTTTGTGTGTTTGTAGATCCACTGTGATCTGTAAGTTATAATGTACATGTGTAAATGATAAACTGAGGCAGAATATTGTTAAAATTACACTTATTTATTTCAGTTTGTTCATGTTATTCACATCTTTTGAAAGGATAGTTTGTAGATGTAAACCTTTTCATAATGTAAATTTACTTTTTTTTCACCCTAAAACATAGAGAAAAGTTTGGAGTTGACATGATTTATATATTGTTATGTTATTATTTTACTGGTTTGGCCCACTTCAGATCTAATTTAGCTGAATGTGGCCCCTGAACTAAAATGAGTTTGACACCCCTACTCTAAAGAAAAAAACTGAAATCCTGTACATCCAGACGGGAACCAGTGACTGCACAGCCTGTGGATCATCTCCCCCCGCCTCCACTGACCTTTACCTCGACCTCTGCCTCGACCATATGTGCAAATGTTGTGACCTAACTAGTTATAGACGCAACCAATTAAGAAGGAATTAAAACAGGTTGTAGAAATCCACTCAATTTTTGCCAAAATGAATATAAAGATAGCTTTGCAGCACCTGGAGGGTTCAAATTCAAACTTTATGAACTATTAGGGTCCAAATACACAAATAAATGAACCAAAGACTAATTAAAGTGGGTTTAGCAAAATATGAACCCTTCAACATAAACCAAGTGTGTCCATCCACTGTCATTGATCCAACTCCATGGGTTTTACTGGTGAATCAATGTTGTAGACCAGGGGTTCTCAAACTTTTTCACACCAAGGACCACTTTAGCATAAAAAAAAAAAAAAAAAAAAAAAAAAAAAAAATCATGGACCACCTAACCAGCTGGTCAGTTTCATACGCCCACCCTTAAAAAAACTTTTTTAAACAGCCCATATTACAACATTATGATATTTTTCATATTACAGATTAAGTCTGCAGTACTAATGGTGCTAACAGCTCAATGCTAGCAGAATGTCTTTGCACCTTGTTGCTAACATTGGTCGTCGTTTCTCCAGCTTTTCTCTTCAGTCACCAATCCATTGTCGTATTTTAGAACTGTTCAAGTCACTCTTTGTTTCTGATTAGTTCGCTATTCTACTTCATTTCCACCACAATTCACAAGTCACGAGAGGTCTTTGATATGACAATAATCAACCTAAGGTAATCTAACTGTATAGAGGTGGTGACGCAAAACGTGGGTTTGCATAGACAAAGTCAATAAAAGTCTACTCTTAGGCTTATTTAGTCTCCATTTGATTTGCTTTTAATTTAGAAACCAATTATCTGTACTCTTAACTTTGCTTTGGAAGTCAGATGAGGGTGATTTGAGAAACACTGATATAAATTTGCCGTTTTCTGACATCCTCTCATGGACCCCTTGGGGGTGCTGGACCACACTTTGGGTATCACTATTATAGAAGATGACAATGTTTCCACGTTCATTACTAGGGCTGTGTATTGGCAAGAATCTGGCAAATCACAAAACTAGGATCACAATACGATGTATCACGATATATCGTGATACTTAAAAAGGCAATTTTTTGTTTCTTTTTTTAAATGATTATTTTCTTGAAGAATTGAATTACACAAGAAACATGCACAAATACTAAACACATTTTTATTTGATCACAACAGGATCTAATGCTATATGTGATGACTGTCAGGTTGTGACGTCAGCTTGGAGGTGTTTCCAGCTGGTGACTGAGTTGCAGCTCGTTGGTAATGCTGCACACCTGGACCTGGAGTGCAGAGATTATTTCAGATCCTCTAGTCGCACTCATTCTTTCTCTGACTCTCTCCCTGACCTGACCTCCTCCCAGGTATCCACAGTTTTCGTTCGGTTATGTTTGGTTAGGTTAATTAATTTCTTTCCTTGCAACTTACAACACTTCGACACACCATTTTCACTCATGCACATCCTACACCACTGATTTAACTGACTTCCACACCTCATATAATTATATCTTTAATTTGGTTCAATTGAGTTATTTAAGATTTGTTTGATTATTCAATTTGATTAAATATTTTCAGTAAAGATACTTTGTAAAGTTTAACATGGTGTTGTCTCCCCTTTCTTTGTTGTGACCTTTTGAGCCAGGTCATGACATATATCGCAAAATTTTCCTGCGTTAGAACTTAAATTAAGTTTTACAGACATTACAGTTTAAGATTCTGTTCTAATGTTCATATTCTATTAGTTCATAACTAACATCATAACATTATTTTTGTGCAATCCCAATAAAGGAACTAACATTATTTAATAAAAGAGTGTCAAATAATAATAAATAAAAAAATAAACAAAAACTAAAAAACAAAATGAACCTCCACAATATCTGCATTTGAATAAATACCTAAAAATATTGATACAGTACTTTTTAATATCAATACAGTATGAAATGAAATATCTCGATATATTGCAGAACCAATATTTTCTTACACCCCTATTCACTACAGAGGCTCTGAACGTCCAAATGGGTCATATCTGATGACTATGCAAAGACGACAAACTGTATTTTACATCAATTATTTACATGGATTAATAGGATTTGTGGATCAACAGGTATTAAACATTTTAAATCAGTAGATGGTTTTGTTCATCAGTGGTTGTTTGGGTCTTTAAGGGTTATTAAACATACGCACGTTTTCATGATAACCTCCACTTCTATGCAGTATGAAATCATTATAGAAAAAACAAACATCCCAATCTCTCAAATGCTTTCCTGAAAATTGGATTTGACAGGACCTCATGGCACATATACAGTATCTCTCACTTCCAGATTGTATTGTTCCACTGCTTTGACAAGTGAGAGAATGCTAGCTGAAGGAATAACTTGTCAGGAATTGTTCATTTTCAGAAAAAAAAAAAAAAAAAAATTGTCATATCTTGAGATTTTCTGCCGTCCTCAGTTGCTTTAATGTCTCCCTCCAGGGGATGCCTCTCCTGTCTGTCTTTGTGGCTCTGCCGTTGGAGCAGAGGGGACTTTTCCTCTCGTGGTGATGTCAGTCTGTATAAAATGGGCTCTTTCGTTAATTAGGAGCCTCTGGTTTGCTTGTTCACTTTTGCTCCTTGTCTCTAGTGAGGGAAACTCAGGAAGGAAGAGCTTGTTACTGCTAGCTTGCTGTGAATAATGAGAAATTGGTGTCACACAGAACAAACATACTCCTGGAATAGAGATGTCAGGGTTTTTTTTTTTTTTGTTTTTTTTTTTTTGTTTTTTCACCTAGGTTTAATAGTGTGACTGTTGGGGAGTTGGTGGTGAAATGAAACCTTCTTATCAACCCAAATCAAGATATACTGTAACTTCCTGCCTGTCACCTGCCTCCTGCACAATATCTACTTCCTGATTCATCTCCTCCATACCTGTCATGGTTCTTTCATTTGTAACAGAGGTCTGCACAGTTTTGTAGCCCATTCACCAAAAATGACCACTGGACAGAAGGGGTCATCGGCGACATATGAGCGAGGGCCAGAACTTTCAAGCTTCTCCACATTTTTTGTGAAAGAATAGTTTGTAAGTGCAATTATCTTCAAATAGTTTTACTTTTTTGCACTAAAACAAAAAGAAATATGTAGAGTTAACATTATTTATAGGTTATTACAATGGTATTTTACTGGTCTGACCCACTTCAGATCCTATTGGTCTGTATGTGAAACCTGAGCTAAAACTGACATCACTGACTGTTATATCACCGTATAATTTTTACATTTCACAAATTCGTCTCGTGGGTTGGATTGGACCCTTTGGTGGTATGGTTTTGGCCCACAGCTCGTATGTTTGACACATATGATGTAGAGCTACAAAATATTTTTACCCAGGAAATATGGGTCATTCTACCTCAATTCAACGGGTTTAGAAAAAAATTCCTGCTTGACCATCTTGGATTTGCTTCAAATTTTTACCATGTGAAGTTCAACCATGAAAACTAGCCCAGCCAAAATTTCAGACCGATATATCAAATGTATCCAAAGAAAAAAATTCTTGAAGGTACCCCCCTCCTTGCTGTTTTTAGTGCATTTCGTGATCATCTTAAAATACAGCAAAGTTTAAAATGCAATATCTCAGTAAGTTTTCTAGCTAAATGCATGAAATTTTCAGTAAAGGAAGACTACCACATATAGATTGCATATGTATATTCTCAATAATATTGTCTTTATTGGGACTGTGGTATGACCTTGTGAAATCTGGAAAATAAACTTGAAACTTTTACGAATCCCTATATTTATTGACCAATTAAACACAAACCAAATATGATATATTGCAAATAATTACACATCCTTTTACATAAGTATATAGAGTAATCAGCTCAGCATTTATTAATGGGTATGATCCTTTTTTGTTGTTGTTTTTGTCATAATAAAATCGCAAAATAACATTTTTCATTAATTTTCACTTTCAAATACCACAGGTATGACAAGGAGTACCAACCAAAAGAACTTATTTTCTGAAAGACCATCACATATGCTTACAAAATGTAAAATTTCATGAGGGTTCTAGGACTCACGAAAAAAAACAAAAAACAAAAAAAAAAAACATGATGGTTCTAGGACTCATGATGGTTCTAGGTTGGAGTCCTATTCACAGGAAATGTTCATCACTTTTAACTGGTTTTGATGGTGTTGGTGTAAAAAGCTTAGGTGAAATGCTATTTGCAAAAATGCTGTTGCAAAAAAAAAACCAAAAAAAAACTGACGTCATTGACTGTTATATCACCGTGTAATTTTTACATTTCACAAATTCATCCTGTGGGTTGGATTGGACACTTTGGTGGTATGGTTTTGGCCCACAGCTAGTATGTTTGACACATATGATGTAGAGCCACAAAATATTTTTACCCAGGAAATATACAAAATGCAGTCGATTCACAGGAAATATTAATCACTTTTAACTGGTTTTGATGCTGTTAGTGTAAAAAGCTTAGGTGAAATGTTATTTGCAGAAATGCTATTGCAAAAAAATAAAAAAGCTATTTGTAGTTGTTGTAAACACCAGAACAAATGTTTGGCTCTAATTTTCTGAATGTATTAATGTTCTACCGACTGGATAGGAAAGCTTCAGTGGGTTACATGTGGCCTGTGGATGGTATGTTTAATTATGCAGTAACGCTCTATCTGGACCTAGTTTTTGTTAACAGTTTTACATTTGTCTGGAAATAGGGCCATTTTCATTTTCATTTCCATTTCCATTATTTTTCGTGTTCTGCCTCTGTTTTAATTTTTCAGCTATGAATTAATTTACCGCCTTGTTCCCTCTTTACTCTTGTTCTTTGCCTACTGCATTAACCTCATTCTCTCCCCGTCCTTTTTTGTTTGTATCCTTATCTTCACGTTTACCTTCCCA
The DNA here is from genome assembly GCF_902148855.1 of Sphaeramia orbicularis. Classification (NCBI taxonomy): domain Eukaryota; kingdom Metazoa; phylum Chordata; class Actinopteri; order Kurtiformes; family Apogonidae; genus Sphaeramia; species Sphaeramia orbicularis. The sequence continues at coordinate 42,409,864 of NC_043972.1, read as the reverse complement.
GCAATAATCATCAAAGCCACAGGTGTCAAACATGCGGCCCGTGGGCCAAAACCGACCCACCGACGGTTCTAATCCGACCCACGGCATGATTAAGTGCAAAAATTACGCTGAAGATATTAACAGTCGAGGGTGTTGAACTCGTTTTAGTTCAGGGTCCACATACAGACCAATGTGATCTTAATTAAAACAATACCATAATAAGCCTTTAAAAATAAAATGCGAACAACCTGAAAATGAAGTGCAATTTTAACAATATTTTGTCTGTTGCTAAAAGTTTTGTGCCTTTGTAGATCCGATCTGTAAGTTGTGTTAATAACAAACTGACACATAATATTGTAGATCGTTGTTACTTTTATTGTGTTTATTCATTCTTTTATGTTTTTTATTTGTTTTTATGTCTGTGTACAGCATTTTGGCTAACTGTGTTGTTTTTAAAGTGCTTTATACATAAAGTTGATTTGATTTATTTTGGTTCCAAATTCTAAACTTCAGAATTTTATCAATATTCTGCCTGTTACTAAATGTTTGTGTAACATTGTGTGTAATGCACATGCATAAAGGATAAGTTGATGCATAATATTATTAATGTTGCATTTGTTGTTCTAAAGAAACTTCATTTTTTTCTGTTATTCATGTCTTTTTTGTGAATGAATAGTTTGCAAATGTAAATATTTTCATAATTCAATCTTTTTATTGCTCTAAAACAAAGAGAAAAACTTGGAGTTGTCATTATGTATAAGCCATTATGTTATTATTTTACTGGTTTGGCTTGAGATAAAAATTAGGCTGACTGTGGAACCTGAACTAAAATGAGTTTGACACCCCCGATTTAACCATTTTAAGACTGCCATTGTAACAGGTGTCTTCATGTTTTCTTTGCAACAAAAGTGTCAGAAAATTTATTTTTTGCCAATTATTTTGCACCTTTGTTTTCAGGAAGAACTTACCTTTGAATATCTGGCCATTATTTAGCATTATTATAAAGAATAAATTCGTAAAAAAAAAAAAAAAAAAGTGTGTTTTAGTAAAAAAGACGAAAAAAAAAAAAAACGGACTTGAAGTTTTTAGCAGATTGATTACTCAAACAACTGTATATGTCCATAATGAAACTGTCTGAGATTGTAGGAATAAACTTTCAACTATTTTACATCTGCTCAAACATGCTTTTTGGTCTTGAACATTCAGGCGTTTGTTAGCCTGTGTGAAAGTCTCTGAAACAGTTCCTTTCTACTTGTAACACAGTCCCACATTGGTGCCATAAAGTGTTACATAGTGTCGGAAAGCTCAGGATACTGTTTGAATTTTGTGGATAGCACTAACGGTTCATGAGTTACAGTAATTTAACCCTATCATGCATGAATTATGAGAACCTTAATCAAGATTTTTTTTTTTTCCTGAGTGATTTTATTCCTCTTTAGGCATTAAAAAAATAATGCAATTGAAATTTTGTTTATGAAGCTACTGTATGTTTCATGGAATTGCAAAAATGTCCACTCAGCTGGACACCATGCATTTAATTTTTGAAGCAAAGAAACATGTATTTACTGATATACAGTGTGAAAACTCTGAAATAAAAACATTTTAATGCTGTTAATCTGTACATTATACTCTAATGCTAGTCATTACTCAATTCATGGACATAATATGCAAAAAAACACAACTTTTTGTTGTTAATTCCAGTCTAATAACAATAACAAGCAATTGATTTACACTCAAACATGTTAGATCAGGTTTATCAAGAACAGCAAAGTGACAGTAATGCTATCAATTGTAGTGTTTGCGATGATGCATAAGCATTCAATGTGTTGGCTGATATGAAACTAAAACAACAAAATTCACGAATACACAAGAAAACACCTGTAGAATAACTGTCCACTGTAGTGACCACTATGCATGAAAGGGTTAAATACTGTAAAGTGCAAAATGCAGCGTCGGAGAGATTGCCGTTGTTAAAAGGTTAATTAATCTTGCTCTGTCCTGTTCTTCTAGTTTGGGAGTTGGAGCCAGAAGCCCGGTTTGGTGCCTCCTTCCAACCGTCATGGGTGAAGGAGGGTGATAGCCTCACCCTGCAGGTCACCTTCACCTCCCCGCTGCTGCCCTTCCAACAGGACGTCAGCTGGTTCAGAGATGGTAAGTGCTCATAAAAATGTCAGTGTCATTATTAAAAGCAATGCATCCTCTGTGGGTTTGCACTAGGGCTGGGTGATATGGAAAAAAATCCTATCACGACAACTTTTTTCATATCAGACGATATCAATATGTATCATGATATAAATCAAATCACTATTTTTGTCAATCTTAAATTTTCCATTGCTTATATGTTAGTTGTGAAGATGTTTAAAGTTGTGTGTTATTTTTTATTTAAATCTGATTTTTTCACTGGTCAACAACAAATTTATTGTTTAAGTTTTTTGAGCTGATTTAGGATCATTTTGGTGTGCTGAATCCAAAAATCACATTAATTTTGCTCAATCAGGTCAGCTTTCTGAACTATGCTACATATTGGCTTTTTAACATTTTTGCTTACATTTATGGGCATTTTCACATCATATGATACAAAATTCTTTCATATTTCTTGCAATAAACGAGTTCTGAAGATTTTACTTTTGCCAATTTATGATTAATGGTTTTTTTTAATATTACAGGTGAATGAAATGGCTTCGACTAGAAGATCTTGCAAAAATAAGCCTGACGTATTCTGCTACATCTGCCGTGAATACACCATTGTACCTAACAGGAATCAAGTGATCAAATGATTTTTTTTTTCTCTTAAAACCTATTTTGGGTGAGAACTATATAAAAAATCAACTGATAAAGACACAAAACTGTAATCAATTTTGTGAGAAGATCAAATTTTTCAAAATCAAATTAGCAAAAAAAACCTGACCTGATTGAGAAAAACAGATGTCATTTTTGGATTTAGCGGTGCAAAATGGTCCTAATTCAGTTGAAAAAACCTAGACAACTGGCAAAAAACATTTTTTTGTAACCCTGTGTTTTCTGTCAGGTTGAACATGACAGATGTGCTGAAGAACATTATACAACTGTTTCGGATCAATAAAACAGGTGCATATATTTAAAACTAAACTAAAAGTCTGACCAGCAGGACAAAGCTTTCAAGTTTTAAAAGAGAACACAAACAAAACAGACCATCTACACGAAACAACAGGGGCGTAGAATTGCACAGGAATGCTAGGGACACAGCCCTACCGATATCCAGCCACGACTGTGAAGTCCCTACCAACACAACCGCTGTCCGTAGTGTTTAGTCTATGATTATGGCACACAAAGGGTTAATAGTCGGTCTCTGCTAGAAGTCCCGCCTCTAACCTAATTATCATTCTCCGATTGGCTCTGCGATTTTGCTATTGTACATGTGATTGGCCGTCCCCGCTGTTACTCCATCTACTTATAAAAGCTACAGTTACCTGCTAGTTGGACAGGACAGGAGGAAAAAAAAGTCGGACTATACAGGACGCAGTTTGTATCTCCAACCGCTTAGTGTAAGTTGTCAACATGTATGCATTTGTTCTGCCTGGGTCACGTCAGCTGGACGGATTTGAAAATCAGAGGTGTCATTTACATGTACATTTGTACATGTGTCTGTTTGTATGCATGCGTGCCTGCCTGCTTTCCCGTGTCCATGTGTGCAGGGCCAGTTCATGGCATAGGCTGATAACTGATAACATGATAATTTCTCATTAATTGTCTTAAAAATAAAGAAATGAGAGGGGAAAAAAAACAAAACAACAACCCCCCTGTAATTTCTCAGGTGAGCTCTCCCAGACCAGAGCTCACTGTGTGTGTGAGTGACACAGACAGAGCAGAGCTGAATGACAGTCTGACAGAACTAAGCATCCAGGTAAAGGCTGGAGAGTTTATCACCATGAAAAGGCCTTCCAAGGCCTGAACTGCATAGTTTAGAAGAGGAGAGAAGAGGAGGCAGAAAAATAATCCAAAGGGATGTAACCTTTTATAATGTTAAAAAACATTTTATTTTGCTAGCAACAGCTAGCTGAACTGAAATGAAATGAAGCAAAGCTGGCTAATAACGGAACTGTAGATGATTAAGATATGAGATATCTGCTAAGGTGTGTGGTTTACTGCTGCTGAACTGGGTTATATATGCTTCTATGTGGTTTATATATGTTTCTATCTGGTTTACTGCTGGTTGGCTGGTTTATATATGTTTCTATCTGATTTATTTATGGTTCTATATGGTTTACTGCTAGCTGGCCATTTTATATATGTTTCTTTGTGGTTTATATATGTTTCTATATGGTTTACTGCTGGTTGGCTGGTTTATATATGTTTCTATCTGATTTATTCATGTTTCGATGTGGTTTACTGCAAGTTGACTGTTTGATACATGTTTCTATGTGGTTTATATATGTTTCTATCTGATTTATTTATGTTTCTATATGGTTTACTGCTGGTTGGCTGTTTTACATATGTTTCAATGTGGTTTACTGCTGGCTGCTTTGTGCATCACATCTCATGGTTCATGTATCTCCTCTTCATGCCCCCCCACCCCCCATATATATATATATATATATATATATATATATATATATATATATATATATATATGTGTGTGTGTGTGTGTTATAAGGGGAGGGGGCACCAAATTCATATCTCACCTAGGGTGCCAAAATGGCTAGAACCGACTCACTAGGATTGTTTGCTTGTTTGATCAGCTCTACATGAAATTATGATCGCAAATGCAAAAAAACATCAACTTTCAGGAATGCTGCCATGGAGCACTTTTGAGTCCCCACCAATGTCAGAATCAAACCTGCTCCCTTCTGAAACAAAACCAGGGGTATGTACGTGGGGGTGCGTTCTTCACATAGACTATATGTATTCGTTCGGTACACCTCCGTATTGTATTGAAGGCCCTGAACTGAAACAGTTCACAGCTTGTTTTTCAGTCACCCAGTCGCCCAAGTTCTTGGTCACCTTTCCTCCTGAGGGAACACTCATTATCTCCCACTGCAGCCCAAACATTAGTGTGTGCTGTGGCTGCTCTTACACCTGTGCTGTGTGTGTCAACTGAACTTGACATAGCTCTAGTGTGATTGGTTCGGTGCGGTGCTACTTAATTATGATTGGCTGTTCTTATGTCTGTCAAAACATGAACTAATGAATTCTATCAAAATTGTATCAAAAATGTCTCATATTTCTGTTGAGGAAAAGTTATTTTGCAATATGTATCGTTTTTGTTTTATTGCCCAGCCTTAGTTTGTATGTTTGTTGTTTGTATTTTTCAGGGATCCAGCTGCATCCATCCCACACTGTGGACATGAAGACCACCAATGACAAGGCCTCCATCACTTTAGGGGCTGTGTACAAGGAGCATGAAGGTGTTTACACTGTGCAGCTGAGGACCCACGACGGAATAAAGGAACATAGTGCTTTTGTGTACGTCACAGGTCAGGATCAACGCAATACGTTTACTCATAATGTGATGAGATTTTTAATGTTAACCCATAAGGACCCAGTGTGACATTTGTGGCAGTTCCAAAATGAATTTTTCTCTATATTTAACCTTCCTTAAATGGTTTATCACCATTTATTGTAATATTATCTTCTGTATTTTGAGTTTGTTTTTTTTTTCGGTGAAAATCAGGTATTTTCCAACATTTAATTCACTGATCATGTAGATGTTCATAAAAGCTCAGAGTAAAGTTGAGGATCATTATATCAATAACAAAGAAAAATGCAGAAAAAGTGATTTTTTTTTTTTTTTGGCAAAAATATATCATTAATTGAACATAAACCCAGTGTCTCCATCCACTGTCACTGATCCAACTCCATGGGTTTTACTGGTGAATCAATATTGTAGAAGATGACAGTGTTTCCATGGTAACTATGGAGCCTCTGAACGTCCAAATGGGTCATATCTGATGACCATGAAAAGATGACAAACTGTATTTTACACCAATTATTTACATGTATTGATAGAATTAGAGGATTAACAGGTATTAAACATTTTAGATCAGTAGATGCTTTTGGTCACCAGTGGCTGTTTGGGTCTTTATGGGTTAAGATCCATAAAATAAGTTGTTGTTACATGTGTTTTTTTTTCCCCAAATTGCTTTCTAAATGTACAATTATATATATTCATAAATAAAAGAATGGGTATTCATTTCAGTGTACAGGGGCCAGAATATGATGCACTGTAAGAGAACAAATTGTCTTATATTAAACAAGGCATTCTGCTAATGGTATAAGAACATTCAAATAGAATAAAAAATATCCAGTGGGAATGCAGAGGGAAAAAAATCTTTAGAAGGTAAGTGGTGGTAATTAGTGAGGAAAATAAAAATACATAATCTTGTGTCTCTCCTGGGATATCAAGCAAACTGTTGTTTTATTTATCACTGGTTCAGTCCTCTTGTATTTGCTTTGTTTATTATTATTCTGGACATTCCTTTGCATTTCTGAGGGCCTGAATATCAGTGAAAAGCCTTTTTTTTTTTTTTTGGCAAAATCATGAGTGGCAGCAAAAAATTTGAGATTTTACACATTTCGTAAATGAGCCTACAAAAATGGCTCTATAGCACCCCCTAAAGACCATTAGTCTTCGCAGCATGCTCCGAATGGAACAAAATTTGGTATACATATGTATCTCAATGAGATCTACAAAAAAGTCAGTTGGACTGATGACGTCAGACCAACAGGAAGTCCACCATTTTGATTGTATTTGATCAAACTCCTCCTTACGTTTGACTACATAACTTTCAATTTCTACGCTTTTAATTGTTTTTATACATGCGCAGATGTAAAACAACAAAATAAATCACATTCCAAAATCCGATAATGGACTGGAGCGTCTAAACTAGGGTTTTTCAAGATTATCGCATTTCTTCAGTGCGTGCAAATACGTTACATCCGATTATTACAATTATCCATTTACTCCCAGTTATCGGACTTTTATGATTATGTAAACAGGCTCACTGTCTTATGCTCATGTTTTACTATGAAACTTCTCTTTTCTACAACTTTAATTGTGGTGATGTACAGATGTAAAAGACTGAAATAAATCAGGTTAACCTGAATACATGTAGGAAGACATTGGAGAAATCCAGGTGTGTTAATCTGATTTCTCAGAATCAGATTACTGCTGCTTTCTGATAAAACAGATCAGATTATCCCACAGGTGTCAAACATACGGCCCAGGGGCCAAAACCGGCCCACCAAAAGTTCCAAACCGGTCTGTGGGATGAATAGTCAAAGTGCAAATTAGGGCATCAAACTCGAAAATAGTATCATTATAATCTATAAATAATGACAACACCAATTTTTTAGCGCAAAAAACATTAAATTATGAAAATGTTTACATTGACAAACTATCCTGTAACAATAAAATATGAATAACCTGAACCAATATAAACAACCTGAAATGTCTAAAGAAAATTAAGTGCGATTTTAACAATATTCTGCCTGTTACTAAATGTTTTGTGTCTTTGTAGATCTGATCTGTAATGCATATGTATAAACTAGGCTTGCACTAGCCTATCGCCACATCACCATTGGCGATGCATTTTCCTGGTTGGTGAAGTTGTTTTCAACCTGTGTAGCCACAGTGGCGAAGGTATTTTACCACTTATGGCAGCGTGACATTCATAGTTAAGTGCAGCAGGTACGCTGTGGAGGAGTAAAGTCAGCAGTGTGGAGATTTTTCAAATAAATGATGGTGATAAAAGTAACGCTGACTGCAAGTAACGTTAAAGTCACAGACGGATACGGACGGAGCATTCTGTCCGTCCTCTGCATCTGCGTACATTCCATCTGTTTTCCAGGTACTGGCGGATGCATACCCAGACAGAAAATACCACTGGGGGTACGGAGCGGTGCAGGCCGCCGCCAGCGGAAGTGAAAACAAAACTTATGGCTCATTTCTCTTTTCTCTACCTGCTGAAGCTAAGCTTTTAAACCTTACCAGCGAAAACGCTGCAACATTAGTATCACATTAGTGTTACCTCTGTCGTCTCCATGTTTGTTATTACTAACTTTCTTCTTCTTCTCAATAAACTTTACTCTTCTTCGTGGTATTTGTCCAGTATGGTTAATTAAGAGCGGTGCCCCCTGGTGGATTAATTGAGAGACATGAACATCAGTGGTTGGAATGATTGTATTTGTAAGTCTATAATCATAATAAATATATAATAATATAATAATATAAAATAATCAAAATTATCATTTATTGTTTTGTTATACATTAGATTAGAAATAAAAATAATTTAGATGAAAATGTTGACTTAAGTTAATTTTTAATGATTTTTTTTTTGTATGAAACTGAAGCCAGATTGAACATATTTTTAAACTCAAAATGCACCAGAATGCAGGAAAAAGACTTCATTTTTCCCAAAATTTCCTGGGGGAGCTATGCTTGTCGCTGCAGTCCGCTACACGCCCCACTGCAGGGACCCAGACTGGAGCCAGACTGGACCCAGACTGGCTGTGGCTTTTTGTGACTACACTCATTTCTACTAATGTAGCCACCGTGGCTGTATCTCTCATTTTCCTAGCGCAAGCACAGATAAATGATAAGTCTAGGTATTGTATTGATAAAATTGTACTTATATTTCTTAACAAATTTCATTTTTTTCAGGTTAGTCACATCCTTTTTGTTTGGATAGTTTGTAAATGTCAATATTGGCATAACTGAATGTCATTTTTTGCACTAAAACAATTTGGAGTTGCCGTTATTTGTTGGCTATCATGCTGTTATTGTACTGGTCTGGTCCACTTCAGATTAAATTGGGCTAAATGTGGCCCCCGGAAGAAAATGAGTTTGACACCCCTGGATTATCCTGTTTACATGATCATTCGAATAATAACTTTAGAAATCGGATAATTATCGTAGTATCAGTGTGCATGTAAACAGTGTCACTCACAGATAAATGTAGAAAAGCGCCTTTGACACCTCACTACACAAACAGATTTGTACTTGTGCGGTTGGTATGTGCTGTCACCAGCTGAATAAATGATATTGTGACAGGCTCCCTCAGTGGACACGCTATTTGTATTCACCAGATTTTGGTTCTCCTTTCATTTCCTGTCAGCCAACTCCTCTGATTCATATGGGGAAATTGCACCATCAATCAAGCAGTTTGGTGCAGTACAGGGCTTGTTAACTTTGTTCAGCGAAACCATATATTCTTCACAAACCGCCATTTCCTGACACTCATTGTTTGCAGCATGCAAATAAAACGCAGAAACACTCCCACCTGACTCATCAACATTTGAGATTCATCTGAGCGCCTTTGTGAGAAGACTTGGCGAGTAGATGTGTTTCAATATAACACCAATAGCTACACGTGTGCTGTATATATTTACACCTAAACAGCCTGAGACGCAGGAACATAAACGGAATAAATTATGCACAACAAAAACCATACAGCAGTCCGAACCCACAGTAATTAACTGAAAAGACCATCTCGTGTCTCATCAAGGAGTTTGTTTTTTTTTTTTGCCTGAGCTGAAGGTACTAATTAGTGAATCCATGAACTTTACTGTTTGTGGGTTTTCTTCTTCATTCAGGCATCATATTTGCATTATAAATAGACGACGTACCAGGGAGAAAAAAACACACGTGGAAAAAAAAAAAAGGAACAGAGGGAGGTAGAGGATGCAAATGTAAAAACAGGTAAGAGATGTGCCTGATGCTGACTCCAGTCTTTTGTTGAAAAACATCTATTCTGAGCCTGAAGAAAAAACGCCTGGAACATGTCACAGCCTGTCTTTCATTCCACCGTGCATAATTTACTCATTTCCTTTTGTCCCGTGTCTCCGTCTTATCAGATCCGGGGGGTTTTTTGTGTGTATATATTATATATTTTGAGAAACTTTTTACTGATCTGCGTCCTGTGCATCACCTTTCCCTCAAATCTGTATCAATATTATGAGCAAGTAAATAGAGTTCACTTTTATTTATCTGATCTGAACCCACCCTGCACATTCACTGCATGGGTTAGCAGCAGTCAGACTGGGTTTACACAGTGGAAGAACTGTCTGCTGGGTTTCTGTCTTTGTTTCTTTGTTTCTTCCTGATACCTTCTTTGTTTGCTTGCTTGTTTGTTTTTCTTTCTTTCTTTCTTTCTTTCTTTCTTTCTTTCTTTCTTTCTTTCTTTCTTTCTTTCTTTTTTGATAACTTCTTTCTTTCTCTTTCTTTCTTTCTTACTTATATATGATCTAATTCCTGATACTTGTTTGTTTGTTTGTGTTTGTTTGTTTGTTTGTTTCTTTCTCTTTCTTTCTTTCTTTCTTACTTATATATGATCTAATTCCTGATACTTGTTTGTTTGTTTTTGTTTGTTTGTTTCTTTCTTTCTCTTTCTTTCTTTCTCTTCCTCTTTCTATCTTCTTCTTTCTCTTCTTTATTCTTTCTCTCCTCTTTCTTTCTTCTTTCTCTTTCTTCTTTCTTATATATGATCTAATTCCTGATACCTTGTTTATTGTTTCTTTCTTTTCTTTCTTTCTTTCTTTGTTTCTGTCTTTCTTTTTCTTTCTTTTTCACTTTTTCTTTCTTTCATTCTTTCATTCTTTGTTTCTTTCTTTTTCACTTTTTCTTTCTTTCTTTCTTTCTTTCTTCTATATGATCTAATTCCTGATACCTTCTTTGTTTGTTTGTTTGTTTGTTTCTGTTACTTTTTTCTTTCTTTTTCTCTTTTTCTTTCTTTCATTATTTCATTCTTTGTTTGTTTATTTCTTTTCACTTTTTCTTCTTTATTCATTCTTGTTTCTTTTTACTTTTGTCTTTCTTTTTCATTCTTTCCTTTCTTTCTTTTGTCTTTCATTTTTCTTTTTACTCTTTCTTTCTTTTTCTTTTTCTTTCTTTCTTCTTTCTTTCTTTCTTTCTATCTTTCTTTCTCTTTCTGTCTTTCTTTCTCTTTCTTTCTTTTTTGATAACTTCTTTCTTTCTTTCTTTCTTTCTTTCTTTCTTATATATGATCTAATTCCTGATACCTTGTTTGTTTGTTTGTTTGTTTCTTTCTTTCTTTCTTTCTTTCTTTCTTTGTGTTTCTGTCTTTCTTTTTCTTTCTTTTTCACTTTTTCTTTCTTTCATTCTTTCATTCTTTGTTTCTTTCTTTTTCACTTTTTCTTTCTTTCTTTCTTTCTTTCTTTCTTCGATATGATCTAATTCCTGATACCTTCTTTGTTTGTTTGTTTGTTTGTTTCTGTTACTTTTTTCTTTCTTTTTCTCTTTTTCTTTCTTTCATTATTTCATTCTTTGTTTGTTTCTTTCTTTTTCACTTTTTCTTCTTTCTTTCATTCTTTGTTTCTTTTTTACTTTTTCTTTCTTCTTTCATTCTTTCTTTCTTTCTTTTGTCTTTCATTTTTCTTTTTACTCTTTCTTTCTTTTTCTTTCTTTCTTTCTTTCTTTCTTTCTATCTTTCTTTCTCTTTCTGTCTTTCTTTCTCTTTCGTTCTTTCTCTTTCTTTCTTTTTTGATAACTTCTTTCTTTCTTTCTTTCTTTCTTTCTTTCTTATATATGATCTAATTCCTGATACCTTGTTTGTTTGTTTGTTTGTTTCTTTCTTTCTTTCTTTCTTTCTTTCTTTCTTTGTGTTTCTGTCTTTTTCTTTCTTTTTCACTTTTTCTTTCTTTCATTCTTTGTTCTTTCTGTCTTTTTCACTTTTTCTTTCTTTCATTATTTCATTCTTTGTTTGTTTGTTTGTTTCTTTTTCACTTTTTCTTCTTTCTTTCATTCTTTGTTTCTTTTTTACTTTTTCTTTCTTCTTTCATTCTTTCTTTCTTTCTTTTGTCTTTCATTTTTCTTTTTACTCTTTCTTTCTTTTTCTTTCTTTCTTTCTTTCTTTCTATCTTTCTTTCTCTTTCTGTCTTTCTTTCTCTTTTGTTCTTTCTCTTTCTTTCTTTTTTGATAACTTCTTTCTATCTTTCTTTCTTTCTTTCTTATATATGATCTAATTCCTGATACCTTGTTTGTTTGTTTCTTTCTTTCTTTCTTTCTTTCTTTCTTTCTTTCTTTCTTTGTGTTTCTGTCTTTCTTTTTCTTTCTTTTTCACTTTTTCTTTCTTTCATTCTTTGTTCTTTGTCTTTTTCACTTTTTCTTTCTTTCATTATTTCATTCTTTGTTTGTTTGTTTGTTTCTTTTTCACTTTTTCTTCTTTCTTTCATTCTTTGTTTCTTTTTTACTTTTTCTTTCTTCTTTCATTCTTTCTTTCTTTTTTTTTCTTTCTTTTGTCTTTCATTTTTCTTTTTTACTCTTTCTTTCTTTCTTTCTCTCTCATATATGATCTAATTCCTTTAGATGCTTATGGCTCCCAGGTCAGACTGATAAAAACAGATCAGTAGAAGTGTTTCATGAATGGATCAGTGGATACGTTCAAACAATAACCTCAGTATTTTCACACATAAGTTATCACATTACGTGCTATGGTTGGATCTCATAATAATGTGAAAATATATGGTTTTAGCCAGAAATGTGTCCCATTCTAATTTGATACTGTTGTGTTTTCTGTCCAACCTGGCAGGGCTATGCTTCTGTAAACTCTTTGTGTAACTCATTTTTAGACCACTTGTTCCCTCTGTGGCTCCCGTCTTCCACTTACAGACTTCTTCTTCTTCTTCTTCTGTGCTGCAGATGCGTCGGCTGCGGTGCTCGGAGGTCCTGCTTCACCTCTGGCCCTACAGGTGTGTGACGTCAACAAGGACTATGTGTTCCTCAGTTGGCAGCCACCCAGTGCAGACGGAGGCTCAGCTGTGGAGGGCTATTATGTGGAAAGGTAAGGATTAACCTGGTTTCTGTCCTCTATGTATTTACAGAGTCTTTATTTTCATACACACCACAGGGTGCCTGACCCTGGAGGGTTTACAAGACATCCCAAACAGAAGGGCAGTGGTCAGGACTGTTGGCTTTATTACAAAAACACCAGCTTTTTTCAGCTCCAACCCAAATAAAACACGGCCTTCTCTGCTTCTGTAATTTCCCTCTTTCTTTCTTTTTCTTTCTTTCTGTCTTTCTGTCTTTCTGTCTGTCTGTCTGATCCTCATCCTCCATCCCAAATAAAACACTCCGTCTTCTTTCTATCTTCATCATCCTCCTCCTCCTCCTCCTCCTCCTCCATCCATCCATCCATCCCAAATAAAACACTCCGTCTTCTTTCTATCTGTCTATCATCATCATCATCATCCATCCATCCATCCATCCAACCCAAATAAAACACTGTTATCTATCTATCTATCTATCTATCTATCTATCTATCTATCTATCTATCTATCTATCTATCTATCTATCTATCTATCTATCTATCTATCTATCTATCTATCTATCTATCTATCTATCTATCTATCTATCTATCTATCTATCTATCTATCTATCTATCTCAAATAAAACACTGTCTTTTCTCCTTCTGTAATTTCCCAGTTTCTGTCCGTCCGTCCTACACTGCATATTGCAGTACATACTAATATGCATTTTTTTTTATATATATCATGTATTATTCCACCATGCTCCTCTCTGTACCATAAACATGTTTCTTCTAACCTCCTGTATTACCTCAATACTGTAAACAGTTGAAGCTCATTTTACTGTGTGTGCAGCAGTTGAGTTAAAGCGAATGGTTATAGAAAAATAAGGTAGTTGTGTCAGGCAGCAGTGGGGTATTATTTGTTTGGGTTCCCATGAGATGAATGGTGTACATGATAATTATCAGCCCTCGACACCATGTTATCATCAGAGTCTCCCAGAGGAGAACAGGTGCTACACTGATCCATCAGGGTTTTCCTCTATCTGCTTCTACATACTACATGTGTGTATTTATCCACTGTTATACACTATATGGACAAAAGTATTGGGACATGTTGAATTCAGGTGTTTCTTTTCTAACAGGGGTCTGGGACATAAAACAATAATTACAATATAGTTTTATATTGGGATAAATATCATTGCATTGCATTGGTTAGTTTTGTTACCTCTGCCAAGGAACAGCGGAGGTTATGTTTTCATCGGGGCTTGTCTGTTTGTCTGTTTGTTTGACTGTTAGCAAGATAACTCAAAAAGTTATGGATGGATTTGGATGAAATTTTCAGGAAATGTTGATACTGGCACAAGGAACAAATGATTATATTTTGGTGGTGATTGGAGAGGGGGGGCACTGATCTGCCTTGGCGGAGGTCTGCACTCTCCGAGTGCTTTTCTAGTCTTTGGATGTATTTTGTTTGGTTTGTCTGACTTTATACAGTATGACTTTATAGCTAGTTGTGTATAGCTAACCATTTCGGCTATTATTATTTAGAAGGGGGCAGGAAATATAAGATTTTCTTCATCCTGCTCCTATTCGAGCATGGGCGTGTAAATGTTTGTTCACCTGATGATTATTGAATGTCTGCTGATGAAATGCACACCCATGAACTTTTCTAAATTTTCTATTCTCTAAATTTCTAAAATATTTTTCATGCTCTGACTGTAAATAATAATTTTTTTGCCACAACTAACCATCTACGTTCTTCACAATTCACTTAGGAAGAAAAATCTCCCTTTTAACTTTAAGGAAATATTGATGTTTATAAACTATATGGACAAATGTATTTGGACACATCATGGCTACAGCTCCTAAGATGTTCACGCTGATTTGAGCTATAAACATCAGTATTTCCTTCAAGTTTTAAAAACAAAATTAATGTTGAGAGAAATTAATTAAAACCATCTCTGAGGCATTTCGGAAGTTTTGCCCAGTGAAGCTAAAAAACTATCTAACACTGCAGCTAAAACTATGTAGTCTGTGTGTTCTTGTGTGTTTTTCCCTGCATATAAAGTTGATTCAGTGTAAAATATCTGACCCCTGAATGCTGATGTTTACAGGGTGAAGGAAGAAAATCACAAGATACCTCTCAGTTCCCTAGCAACTCCCTTATGGTTTACCAGTCCACTCTTTTCTGTCTTTGTTTACTCCGAGTGGTAACTGTTTATCGATGCTCTATAAGCTTTGCTTGCAGTTCAAAATCAGTTTTTACTGCGTTGAGAAGCCCCTTATTTTCACATGATGTCTGGACTTGATTATAAGTCTTGGTAGAGTATTTACTGGCATAGACGTGTTGATGTGTGGGCTATATTACTCTCCATTTTGGTTTTGTAATCTCAAACCTCACATAAAGCATATAATGCATTTCAAACAACATTCATGTCATTGTTTCCTTATTTTCTTTCTCTCTTTATATAGCTACAAGATTGATTTTTCTCTCCTCCTCTCTCAGATATGACCTCAGTCAGGGGAAATGGGTGCGCTGTAATGTGCATATTCAGAAAATGTGCCACTACCCTGTGTTTGGGCTCAAAGAAGGAGCTACGTACCAGTTCAGGGTGCGTGCTGTTAACAAGGCTGGTGCAGGACGTCCATCCAAAGCTACAGAGCCCATCGTCACTGCTGACCCCCTGGAACACACCAGGACTATGGGTAACATGTTCCACACACAGGCAGAACCCAGGCTCCAAGTGGCATCACATGGTTACATAAAAGAAAGTATTATTATTATTATTATTATTATTAGAATGGGTTTAAAATGATGAGTGTAAAGCTAGGTTTGAAATAACATTGACGCTTTTTGCACATTGAAAGCGGAATTCAAGTCTATTCATGAAAACCCAAAATAAATAAATGCAATAAATAACCTACTGTCAGGACCTGGTAAGAACAAAATAGGGGACAAACATGTTATTTTCTAGCCGCTCAGTGTTCCTTATCAAAACATGAAAGATTCAGTGCAATACCAGAATGTTCGCTTGTGTGTGAGTGATGGGTTTCTGTTTGTGTTCTTTTATTTCTACCTATTTATTTTACACAAACCTTTTATTTCGCTACTTTTAATTGTATTTTTATAGTAGATTTCATACATGATGTACAGATTGAATGGCACTTTTAATTTTACTGTACATGTTACAATCACAAATATATTCTATTCTATTCTATTCTATTCTATTCTATTCTATTCTATTCTATTCTATTCTATTCTATTCTAGTCTATATTGTTAGCTGGTTAATCTTCAGGGACAGTTTTACTATTTGTTACACTCATACCACTAAGCACGAAAATGTGCTTTTTAAGTTGTAAAAACTTTATAAAACAATATTATATTTAACTTTCACTGGGCTATTTTTTCATCTACATCTGGCTCAATTATAAATAATCAATAATCAGATATTAATAAATTTTTAAGTATTTTTTTTTTTTAAATGTCAAGGATTAGCAGCAACATTGATTTTTGTGCATCATTGTTTTTTGTTCAGTGTTGAATACTCCTACACTGAACACAAGAATGTGCTATTCAAAATAAGTTATACAATGATTTGAATAACACATTTTTTGTGCTTAACAGAGAGAGCCTTACTTTTGTTTGTACAAAGTGTATTTTAGATGTATTGTAGGAGCTTAACTGGAAACAACAAAATCAAATAAAAACACAAAATTTATGCGCAAACAGAGCCTAAATGATCAAAAAATGAAGAATGAGAAGTGTGTAAATTTCAGTAAGTTAGCAAGTTAGCCAGCATTAGCACAGTAAAGTAAAGTGACTGGCAGGTTTGACAGCTAAATGCTAACATCATCATAATTATAATCATCATCAAATATATCTTATCTTATCTTATCTTATCATCATCCGGACAACAAACAATAGGAATTCTAACATGCTAACTAGGTATAGCATCTACTGTGGTCAGTGTGTAAGTCTAATAAGTAACCCATAAAGACTCAAACATCCATCAGCGACCAAAATAGTTTACTAATATAAAATGTTTAATACCTGTTGATCCACTAATCCTGTCAATTCATGTAAATAATTAATGTAAATACAGTTTGTCATCTTTTCATGGTCATCAGATATGACCCATTTGGATGTTCAGAAGCTCTGTAGTTACCGTAGAAACACCATCATCTTCTACAACATTGATTCACCAGTAAAACCCATGGAGTTGGATCAGTGACAGTGGATGGAGACACTGGGTTTAGATTCAGTTAGTGACATATTTTTCTGGAAAAAAAAAAAAAAAAAAAATCTCTTTTTTTTTTTTTTTTTCCAGTTTTCTCTGTTGTGGATATAACAGCTTTCAACTTTAATCTAAACTTTAACCCTTTCATGCATGAATTGTGAGAACCTTAGTCAAGATTTTTTTCTTGAGTGTTTTTGTTCCTCCTCAGCCATGAAAAAAACAAAGTGATTGAGGTTTTTTTTCCTATGGAATTACAAAAATATCCATGCATTTAATTTTTGAAGTAAAGAAACATGTATTTAAAACCAAATATCAGAAAGTGATATGAAAACAATGAAATAAAAACATTTTTAATGCTGCTAATCTGATGTCTTCTCACATTTTAACATATTCTAATGCTAGTAATTACTCACTTCATGGAGATAATATGCAAAAAAAAAAAAAAAAAAAAAACTTTTTGTCTAACAAATAACAATTAATTTACACTCAAACATGTTTGTGCAGATCAGGTTTATCAAGAACAGCACAGTTACAGTAATGGTATGAATGTCAGTGTATGGGATGATGCATAAGTGTCCACTGTGTTGGCTGATATGGAACTAAAACAACAAAACCCATTAATATACAAGAGAACAGCTGGAGAAGAACTGTCCACTGTAGTGGCCTATGCATGAAAGGGTTAATCAACATCTACATAATCAGTACATTAAATATAGTAAAATATCTAATTTTCACTTAACAATGCAAAATACAGCGCATAATATTAGAATAAATGGTGTTAAATCAGTTAAGGAAGGTTAAAAATAAAGAAAAAGTAATTTGGGAACTGACACAAAAGTAGCACTGGGTCTTTTTTCTGAATAGCTGCAGCTGGTGTGTATATTTTTTTTATATTTATCCTTTTTTCAGGTAGTTCCTTTAATTTCTCACTCGTCCATATGATGAATATGGCGACTTATCTTGCTTCTAATTCACCTCATCTATCTCAGATGACATTTTAGTCCCGCCAAGAAATCAGCACCACAAGCAAAACCGACGGCGAGTGTGTAGATGTGGATCTCATTTTACACAGCTGGAGGGTTCTGCGCTGCGTTATTGCAATAGCTTCTCAAAAGCATCCAAGAGTGGAACACTTTGTTTCATAAAAGATTACTCTGAAGGCACTTAGGCGTTTTTGAAAAAATACTTCATTGAATGGAAAGACGGGAGGAAATGAATGGAGGTGGTGGTGATGTGGGAGGGGCAGAGGGGTCAGAATGGGATGTGGGGTAAATCACAGAGCGTGGATGCTTTTATGTGTGGAACGGGGAGGACAGATGGACTCTGGTCAGATGCTGTGGATCATTAAACACAGATGAAGGACAGACAGAAGGTTGACTTGCCTCTAGCCTGCTCTCCATCCGTCCATGTCGCTGTGTTTCTCACCTCTTTTTCTGCTTCTCTTACCACTGGCGGCTCCTCTAACATTAGCACTAATAGTGTTATCATGGGTGTCATAAAATTTCATTACACTGATATCTTTTCATTTTTTTTTTTTATTCCTTTTTGTTCCCAATCTTACTCTCTTTCTGTTTCTTGTCTTTTCTCAGTGGTCACCGTAAATGAAGGATGGACAATCACCATTACAAAAGATGAACTGGAAGGTGAGAATGTGTTATTTTTTTATTTCACCGTGCAAAATGATGCTATTTTGAGCATTTTCACCCCTGATTTGAAACAGCATCAGTATCTCACTACTACACCAGTACCCTCCTCTTTAGGCTGCCTCTGGCTCCTGGCTTAATGCATCTTCATATTATATTTAACAACGAGCCGCAGTAATTGTATGACTGAGGCAATGAGCATTTGTTCCATTTACAGAACTGAAAAGAATGAGGATTCCCTGGTGGGACGCTGGTAAATGCACATAATGGCCTGAGGTAGTCTGAATGCCTGTGAAGAGGACTGATAACCTTGACAATGTAACTCACAGTCACAGAGAGAGATAACGGAGGAGGAGGATGGTGTATTTGTGTTTCAGGAGGCAAAAAGAAATGAATGGAGCAGTCAGGCATTCACACTCTCACCATCACGTCTTTTTATTGGCAGTTTAGATTATAATGTAGGCATGCAATTGTGGAAAAAAAAAAAAGAGAGATCAAAGCATGATCATGTTTTTAGAGCTTTTCTCTTGATTCATGTTGAGCTGAAATCATGGGAATGACTTAAGCCTTTATAGGACACTCATAGAAATACTCTGAATAAAAAAAAACAAAAAAACATCAACCTTAAGGCGGCCATACACTGTGCGATTTTAGAGACGATTTCTCACTCATACGACTATTTCTGGGATCGGGCCAGATGTGCCTGTAATCGTGTGTCGTGCTTCGTGCAGTGTACATGGGATAAGGAGAAGCAATTAGCACCTCACGACCAGGAATCGTGCGTCCGCAAGGAAAACGGCGCTGTTTGAAATCCTGCTCGCTCCTCGTGAGGGTATCGCACTGTTAAAGCAGTGCCACGAGCCGATGTGCCTCAAATTCTCACTGTGCGTCCGCGAATACAGTAATATCCAGCTACTGTAAGCTAATTCTAAGCTAACAGTAGCTGGCTATTGGCCTAGTGCAGTTCAGCTTTTGCGCTTACCTCTAGTTCCTTTTGCTGTAGGATTGACAGCCCATACTTTCCACGTCTGGACAACCAATTCCTGCACCAAACACATCGTTGTCTTTTCTTCTTTTTTGATTCCTCGCAGATAATGGCACATATTGCCCAAGCAGCTCATTGGTTTTTGTTTATTTTGTGACTCACACCAATACACAATCGTCTATACACTTCCAGATTCCTTGGTATTTTAACGTTGTATTTCTGGATACAACACTCGGACGTGTGGTGCGTCCTCTGGTGTATGGTCCTACAGTGTGAGCAGTCAGGTCACATACGAGCGTGGGTCCGTACAGTGTGAGAACATGAATCATGAGCCTGACTTTACAATTGATTCACACAGTTTGAGATGGAGCTGCGTGCAACGATCGAAATAATCGCACAGCGTATGGCCGCCTTTAGTGTGTTATTGGAGGACATAACAAGACTGTATTACTTCTGTGAAATTTTTCAACATTTTTTTTTTTTATGTAGAAAATCAAGGTGAAAGAAGTTACCATATTTGGTTCCTTACCCATTGTAACGATGGTTCGCCGTTACATCTTTTGTTAATTATAGTTACTTCCGCCAAGGAGGTTGTGTTTTTGCCAGGTTTTGTTTGTTTGTTTATTTCTGTCCGTTAGTGTGCAACATAACTCAAAAAGTTATGGACAGATTTGGATGAAATTTTCAGGGTTTGTTGGAAATGGGATAAGGAAGAAATTATTAAATTTTGGTGGTGATCGGGGGTGGGGGGGGCCACGGGGGGGGGGCACTGATCAGCCTTGGCGGAGGTCTGCGCTCTCCGAGTGCTTCTAGTTTCTGTATGTGTATTGAATGACAGCGGCAGTAATGGTTAATTTATGTAACACAGGAATATACACGTTGTGTTTTACATTGAGATATTTATTGAATATGATTTGTATGGTGTAATACTGTGGCGGAGTTGGTCCGGCGAGTGGATGGCAGATTGCGCTTCTATCCTCTTCACCGCTCTTGCGCATATCACACAAAAACATCGCATATTAATTGTAGGGTGGGGTGTATGTAGTGGTTGTGATATTGCATATAGAGTTCAACGTATCAGTATTATTTTAGAATATTGTAGAAAATGTGCATCAGACGCCAACTTACCTGTATGTGTGCTTCCGTTTCCGACGTTGTGTCCAGCTAAAACAATCCCCAGGGGGCTTGGACACTATTTAAAGGTTCCAGGATGGTGAGTGCACATAGGAGGTTGAAGGAGGGGTGCTGGGTTTTGGGTAAAATGTAAATATATAGATATATCTTTTGTATAGTGTTTTGGGCATTTGGGTTTGTATTAATATTTGTAAATAGTGTATTTCATGAGTTTGTGGTGTTTTTTTAAAGGTAAAAACTAGGCCTGTAACGGTACACGTACCGAACCGTTTTGGTACGCACCTGTTCGGTTCGGTACACAGCTGTACCAAAACGGCACAGTATGTTGAGAAAAAGAAAAAGGAACGAAAGATGTCGTTCGATGCGAAACTTTAAATCTGCACAAGTTTCACACGGACATATGGAAGTAGCGCACAACGACCCGAAATATGAAATGGCAGCTGATATAAGGTAAAAAAACCCCAACAAATATGATGTCAACCTGGAAGGAAGAGACTGAAGACCCTCCACCATCATTACAGTCCAGTTTGGGATCACATCAGGTCCCAATGAAAGACAACAATGAGGAAAGAGACGATAAGTTGAATGCTGTTTGGCCCCTAAGAACTACGGTAGTTCTAAAACACACTAGCTCTGTCTGTCTGTCTCTCTCTCTCTCTTACACACACACGCTGTATAACATGTAAAGTTTCACTTTTGTTTCACGCCAGCATTAGTTACGTTAGTTATGGACCGCATCTCCCCTTGGCTCCGACAACCCCCCCCCCTCATGTTTCTGACGAATCGCACCCTGCACACACAGACACAAATACACAAAGTGGCCTAAACAGTTTGTTCACAATCCTAAAATAAATAATTTGGTTAATTTTGTTGTCAGTGTAGCTCTTCAGTTTGTTTAAAGAGAATATGAGTTTGTCCTCTTGTTAATGTTGCACTTCATGTGGAATTTTTTTTTATTTTTCTGCAGAATGTGAACTGACAGAACTGTGATTACATTTTTGTTGTTTTTTCAAAACTACCTTTCAGGGAAAAGTGCAATACTAATGTTTAAAATACATTAGTAATATTTATTTTATTTTCTGTTTGATTTATAGCAGCAGAATTATATTATTCCTGTTTTTTATATTTTATTGTCTCCAAAAAATTTTGGGAAAAATGTTCAAAAATTCATAAATGCATTAAAGACATTTTGAGGAGTTTTCTTCCTTCCAGTACCGAACCGAAAAAAAAAAAAAAAAAACGAACCATGGCTTTCATAACCGAAAATGTACCGAACCGAAAATTTTGTGTACCGTTACAGGCCGAGTAAAAACTGTGTAGTTAAGTGTGTATATTTTGTCTCCCCCTGTGGTAAGTGGTTTAGCCCAATCATGGGCACAGTGCACTTTTGTTTATATTTGGGTCAGTCAGTGTTGGTATGTTCCTGGTGAAAGTTGTGTTTGACTCTTGAGAGAAAATAAAAGAAACAAGTATTTTTGCTACGATACCTGGGTCCCAGCTCCTTCTTGAACGCACCTTGACTGCTCGAGCTATTACACCCATAAATGGCAAAAAAAAAAAATCAAAAAAATACAAGTCTATATATAAAAAAAAAAAAATACAAGAAAAACACATGTAAGGTGAAAAGAACATCACTTTTAGAACAGTGGACCAATATAAGTGCTGATCCAGACACCTGTCCACATCCACGTTATCCCTTTGAACATCGTTCCTTACATTAGTACCATTACTTCATGGTACCTAACAAAGCAGGTACACTCACTGTTCATGCAGAGGTGGACCTTACAGACCCTGTAGACCACATTGGACCTGAGATTGGTGACTCACCGTCCTCACTGGAACTGTTAGTGATGTAGCTCTCGAGACCGGTCTTAGTCTCGAGACCAATTTTTTTGTGGTCTCAGTCTTGTCATGGACTCAACTCATTTGGTCTTGGTCTTGTCTCGGTCTTGGTCATAGCAGTCTCGATGGGATTTGTACAAAAACCGCATCATCGCAGAATAGTATCATTTATTACGCGCCCTCTTCAAGTGCAATTTTAAAAACATGTTACATTGTATAAATTTTCTCAACGGACAATCCCAGCCCTCCACAGTCCACTAGTGATGTAATTCTCGCCAATTTTTTGTAGTCTCGGTCTTGTCACAAACTCAACTCATTTGGTCTCGGTCTTGTCTTGGTCTTGATACCCTCCAGTCTCTGCAGTGTCTTGGTCTCACTCTAGCTGCTCTTGACTACAACACCAGTAACTGTTGCTGTCACTGTCTTGTAATGTGTTTGGAAATTACCAAAAATAGTCAGATGTCCGATAAAGGGTTAAAACAGTGGTTCTTAACCTGGGTTCGATCGAACCCTAGGGGTTCGGTGAGTCAGTGTCAGGGGTTCGGCGGAGGTCAAGACACACACTGGACTCATTAGTCGGGTGTGTGTGTCGGGCTAGGTCCGTGTATGTAAACAAACGGCTTCGGAGACTCTTTCTCTGATTGACATCCAATATACGCGGCGTATTGTTGTTGCTTATAGCACTACAACACATCCGGAAGTGTTTATAATCTCTTCCACTCGTCTGACGATGAATTATTGGAGTATTTTCCACATCGTTGTTATGACTTTTGCTACTTCCTGTTATCCACGGAGGCAGCCATGTGTAGCGCTTGTTTACATTTTTCGGTCACCACACTGGTCAGTTACAATCATGTGACAACCGACGCACCGTCGCGGATGGAGAAATCGTATTACGCTAAAGCCGAGCTAGTGCCGTAATAAAACAATGATCACAAAAATACTTAAGGAGTATAACGAGAACTTTTTTTTTTGATACACTACATGCAATTATCTTTTTTTTATGTCAAAATTGCGTGGTTCGGAAAGTTCGGAGCGAAATGAAACGAAAACCGCAGAAGTCACACTGATTTGCAGTAAATATTCATTATTATTGTCGTCTGATGGAAATTAGGTGATGGGTGTGTGTTAAAATGTTAAAAATGATAAATAGCATAAATACAATAAGTTCATTATTGGAATACATAAGGTTAAAAATTAAAACCATTTCAGTGTGGTTGTATTAAAAAGGTCATGTCTTTGTGAAAAGGTATGGAATTTGTTGTGAGTTCATGCACTGTATTGGTTTTGTTCTTTGAACACAGTGATGTTAATGCACGGTTCATTTTGTGCACCAGTAAAACATATACCTGTGTCTTGAATTTGAAAAAAATCATATTTTATTTTTTAATAAAGAAGGGTTCGGTGAATGCGCATATGAAACTGGTGGGGTTCAGTACCTCCAACAAGGTTAAGAACCACTGGGTTAAAAGGATCTCGCAGTTCCCTTCATTATTTTAATATATATACATTGTAATGTTATCAGGGTTTTTACGCAGAATAAGAAAGAATAGGAATAAAGTCCAACAGTGTCCACGTCTGGAAATTTGTAGAAAAAACAAGAAAGGCAGTGCAAAGAAAAAGAAGAAACAAATCTTCACAGTAAATCTTCACAATTCATTCTTTTTTTCATTTGTTTACATGAACCTAAGACAATATAAGATTGCATGTGATTTTCTTTATCCCGTATATGTGCAATATCAGCAATAAGAAAAGAAATGCTTTTACAAAGGTGTCGAATAAAGCACCTGTGTTGGAATGAAACACATTTACAATGAATATGTTACAAGAAATGAACTATTTTGAACAAGAGAAACCACCGGAACAAACACGAAAACACCAACTTGATTCATTCAGTTCATTTGATTCAACAGATGCTCAGTCTAAAAGAAGTCGCTCTAACGTGTCATCGGACTTCTGTTTCAGTCTCACAATATTTATTTCCATCCACAGTTGCATTTATTTTTCACTTAGATCTTGTATTGATAAAGGACAGTTGGCCCACTTCTCCATGGGGTTCAGGTCTGGACTCTGGTGGCCAATCATCTATTGTTCCCTGAACCACTAAGCCCAGTAATAATGTTGAATCCACTGGTGTCCTACTCTGGTCATTCACTATTTTCTGGTTCATCTGACCTCATTTCTTGGACACATAACTTTGCTGAACCTAGACCTGACCAACTGAAGAAACCCCAGATTATAAGGCTTGTACTGTAGGCACTAGGCATGATGGGTAATCACTCCATCTGCCTCTCTTCTCACCCTGATGTGTCAATGACTCTGAACAGGGTCAGTCTGGACTCATCAGACCACGTGACCTTTTTTCCAATGAAACACAGTCCAATCTATATGCTCTATATCTTTTTTTTTTTTTTTTTTACCCAGTTACTTTCACTCAAACATGGTTTTATTGAGGTTATGCAGTTAATCCCTATAGATCCCCTGATATTGTGTTTATAGAAAGGATCTGAAAATATCATTCTAATGTTGATTTTTTTTTTTTTACCATTTGATTTTATTAAATGTTTAAATCAGTGTTCCCCAACCTTTTTTAGTGACCCCATTTTAACATGACTAATTTCTAGGGACCCTAGACATTCAAAACTGAGACTTTTTTTTTTGCTAAAATTCATTTGTTTTTGATCATGTAATAGTTTGCTGTACTACGTTGCAAATAAATGTTAATTTTAGACGACATTTAGTCTATATAATGTATATTATTATGGACGGAGGCAGAAAAGTCAGGTGTAGATTACTGCACAAAGTGAGAATTTTATTTTCCTTGGTCAGGATATGTACAGTCAGTCCAGCTTGGATTTACAAGGCTGACAATTAATACTGAACAAACAAGAACTCAAACTATGAATTACGAAAGAGCTGCAGCATCTGAAACTGACCACAATGAACGTTTGACAGATAAACAGTACCACAGTGCTTCAGTTTCAGCTTCACAGTTTGTCATGTCTTTTATGGATTGTGATGGTCTCTCTCAACTCACCATATATTTTTTATTAGCAAGTTTTTGTTTTTGGTTTTTTTTGGGGGGGGTTTTTTTTTGGTTTTTTTTGTCAATTACCAAAAATTTCAGGCGACCCCATTTGAATTTCAGGCAACCCCACTTGGGGTCCCGACCCCAAGGTTGAAAAACACTGGTTTAAATTATCTTTAGTGATGGTCATTCAGGATTTTTTTACTTGACCAAATTTGTTCCTTAAAAATGATGTTCACCATTATCCTCCTGCAATAATTATCCAAAGGGAGTATCTTACCTATTTTCTTGGTTAATTCTGATCTAATCTGCACTGAAATTTTTAAGAGTAAGACATATGGCAACTGAACACGTATACCTACGCAGCTGCAGTTACACCTAGCATCATCCAACTTTTTGTGTAGGAGTATGAGCAGCCACAATGGGTAAATGCATTTTAAGTTTTCTGACAGCTGCCTCGACAGCCCCTGGTTGGCTGTAGGGAAAATAAAGCCAGATGTAAACTTTGTGTTAAATCAGTTGACATCTCCTACAAGGTGGAGGCAGCATCTTTAAGCCAAACAGGAGGACAAAAGCAGTGTTGTGTCTTAAAATAATTTATTTACATGATAAACATGTAGCTGTGTGCGCTCAGGTGTCACTTTGCATTTTCAACATCACCAACATACGGTGGTCGACAAGGGCCAAACACATTGCAATGGCCCAATGTGTCTCATTTAGAGAAAACAGCTGCAAGTACAGGAACGATGCAAATTCACACACTCAAACACAAGTCTTAACAAGGTATAAAAAGAAGAATGTGGTGTAAATGAAAAAATGCGAACAAACATCTGCCTCTCAGACAGTAAAAAGTGATTTTAGATCCTTCAAATAACCATTATTTAATAAAACAGCGTTAAATAATAATAAATAAAATATAAACAATAAAGAAAACCAAAAATGAAACCTCCACCATATCTGCATTTGAATAAATACATAAAAATATAGATACAGTACTTTTTAATATCAATACAGTATCATGAAATGATATATCACGATATATTGCAGAACCTATATTTTTTTTTACACCCCTAGTCTTTGGATGTTGGATTTGTATGTTTGACACCCTGTTCTAGGCCATAGCTGCCTCCATAGACTTTGGAATTGAAAAATGAATGGCCGACCTGTCTTATCTGAGATATCCATAGTAAATATGGTGAAAGTTTCAAAACTCACTACATGTGAAATCTCGAAGCGCTTTGTACTCCAGCTCCCCTCTGATCCACACTAGCTTTAAGTCTGCCGGGAATACAAACACAAAGAAAAAAAGACTTTCAAAGAGTCAGACAGTCACAAGACCAGGGACTTTGTACTAAATCAGAGCACTTTCATCGTCCTTGAATCACTTAGACATTGAAAGTATGCTGACTCGAGCCATTTCACTCCGTAGCATGTTATCTTAGTTTATATATTTAGAATAAGGGTGAATCTGGGGCAGCAGGTACACCTTATCTATTGGATGCTGCTCATGCAACTCATAATATAAAGCAGGGGTGTCAAACTCATTTTAGTTCAGGGGCCACATTCAGCCAAATTTGATCTGTAGTGGGCTGGACCAGTGAAATAATAACATAATAATTTATAAATAATGTCAACTCCAAACTTTCTTCTATGTTTTAGAGCACAAAAAGTAAAATTATGCAATGAAAAGGTTTCCATCTACTAATTATCCTTTAAAACAATGTGAATGACATAAACAAACTGAAATTTCTTAAGAAAACTAAGTGCAATTTTAACAATATTATACAGTCTACTCTCGTTAAACCGCCCGCCGTTATACCGCCCTTTCCGCCTATCGCCATCTGCCAGCCCAGTTCCATGCACAAACAACACTTATACCATTGATTTCCCGACCGTTATACCGCCAGCGTGATTGCCATCGAGTACACATAAATTTTAACAATGCACTGAAACAAACGCGCCAGACGCTGATCGCGACAAGCAACGAGTAGGTCTACGGAACGGCCACCGTTCATTTATCGCAGAACACTCAGTAGGTCAGGATGTCGGGAAGAGGACGTGGGATTAAGCCAAAGCCTCAAGATGATGGGGTGTCATTTCCCGACACGGTATAATAATGCTTAAAATGTTTCCCCACTTTAAATGATCCCTTACAACATAACAGAATCAAGATTTATTTAGAAACGCAATTAGAACGGGTTAACGGAGGCAGCATAGACATCATATAGTAAAGACATGCACATTATGGACGCAACCCGTTGTAACGCCATTTTCGCTATACCGCCAATTTGGCCGTGAACGGAAGTTGGCGGTATAACGAGAGTAGACTGTATCTGTTTATCATTTACACATGTACATTACAACGTACAGATCACAGTGGATCTACAAATACACAAAACATTTAATAACAGGTGGGAATATTGTTAAAATTAGACTTCAGACATTTCAAAATGTTCATATTTGTTGAGGTTATTCGTGTTTTTGTGACATGTTTGTTTTAGTGTAAATACAGTAAAATGGCATGAAAATGTTTATATTTACAAAGGGAAAAAATTGGAGTTGTGAGTATTTATAGGTTATTCTGATAGTATTGTACTGATCCAACCCACTGGAGATTAAATTGGTCTGTTTGTGGAACCTGAACTAAAATGATTAATATCTTCAGTGTAATTTTTGCATTTCACAAATTCATTCCAGGGGCCAGACTGGACCCTTTGGTTGGCCGGATTTGGCCCCCGGGCTACATGGTAGACACTAGGCCTGTAACGGTACACGTACCGAACCGAACCGTTTCGGTACCCACCTGTTCATTTCGGTACACAGCTGTACTGAAACGGCACAGAATGATGAGAAAAAGAAAAAGGAATGCAAGACGTTGTTCAACGCAGAACTTTAAATCCACACAAGTTTCACACAGACTTAATAAAGGAGCACACATTGACCCAAAATATGAAATAGCAGTTGATATAAGGTTAAAAAAAAACAACAAATATGATGTGAACCTGGAAGGAAGAGACTGAAGACCCTCCACCATCATTACAGTCCAGTTTGGATCAGTTCAGGTTCAGGTGAAAGACAACAACAAGGAAAGAGACGTTAATAAGACAGACGTTGTTTGGCCCCTAGGAACTACGGTAGTTCTAAAACACTTACACTAGCTCTGTCTGTCTGTCTATCACACACGCTGTATAATAGAGGAATAAATAGAAAGTTGAAAGTATGTAAAGTTTCACGACAGCGTTCGTTATGTTAGTTATGGACCGCATCCCCAGGTATATAACTGCACGCCCCCCCTGCCCCCCAGCTCCGACAAAAAAAAAAAAAAAAAAAACCCCCGTGCATACAGGCACACACAAATACACACAGTGTCCTAAACAGTTTGTTCTCAAATTATGACCCTGGGTCATAATTTGTCTATTTGTGTTCTATGTATATATGTTTCTGTTTTGTGTGTGTGTTCTCCCCCTCCTGTAGGTGTGCTGTGCCCCTTTTGTGTCTGTTTGTTGCAGGAACCGGATTGGTGGAAGGTGATTGCCTGGCCCCTTTAAAAATGGCCCTGGAGCTTCCGTCCCCGCTCTCCCTTGCCTCCTGCCAGCTCTCAACCCTGCGTTCTGTGTGTGACCGTCAGTCTTTGTGTGCTTGTGTAAAATTCGATTGCTTGTAGTTGTAAATAGTTTTTGTAAGTTGAACCTTTTTCTGGTAGGGGAGGTCGGCTCTTCTGTTTTTCCCATTTTCTCCTGTTTTTGGTTAGGAAGTTCAGGTTAGTTTTCTGTATTTTATTTCTTGCATTTATTTTGATTAGGTAAGTTAGTCTAAACTTTACAGAAGATATTTTGTTTGTTGTTTTAGCCGCTCCCTCCCCTAACCCTTCCTTAGTTGTTTAGAAAAAAATAATTGTAATAAACATTGTAAACTTTAGTTTTCGACTGACGTGTGTGCTTGGGAGCTGGGAGGGGACAAAGTTGAGCACATTATGTTCGCCCTGGTAAACCCCTAGGCCGGGGCGTAACACTCTGTCCTAAAATAAATAATTTGGTTCATTGTGTTGTCAGTGTTTCTCTTCAGTTTGTTTCAACAGAATACCAGTTTACCCTCTTGTTAGTGTTGCACTTCATGTGGAATTTTTATGTTATTTTTATGCAGAATGTGAACTGACAGAACTGTGATTAGATTTTTCTTGTTTGTTCGAAACTACCTTTCAGGGAAAAGTGTAATACTAATGTTTAAAATACATTTAGTAATATTAATAATGTATTTTATTTTCTATTTGATTTGTAGCAGCAGAATTATATTATTCCTGTTTTTTCTATATTCTATTGTCTCCAAAAATTGGGGGAAAAATGTTTAAAAATTCATAAATTGCATTAATAGACATTTTGAGGGGTTTTCTTTCTTCCCGTACCGAACCGAAAAAAAAAAAAACGAACCGTAGCTTTGAAAACCGAAAACATACCGAACCGAAAATTTTGTGTACCGTTACAGGCCTAGTAGACACCTGTGATATAAAGCATGAAACTTACCGATGCAAAGATTTTGACCAAAAACGAGTCTTGGCCAGTGCTGTTTGTGCTTTCACTGAGGCTGACCCTGTTCCTGACTTTGTCCCTTCCTCTTCTTTTTCTGCTCCAGGTGAAGTGAAAGTTCCCTTCCCTCCTACGAACGTCCACGCCTGTGAAGTGAGTGACACCTACGTAGTCCTGAGTTGGACTGAACCCGAACCCAGAGGCAGAGAACCGCTCACCTTCTATGTCGAGAGGGTCAGTATTTACTCCCACACACCAAAAAAACAGCCTTATTTTAAGAAGCATCGTGGTTTTAGTACACTGCCAAAAAAAAAGATCACATCATATCTGGACATTTTTTAACACAGTGTAAAATTTGATATTGATTTTCCACTTCTCTGGCAGACTCTAGTTTTAGTTCGACCCGTGCAATTTAAAAATCAGTTTGTGGCTTGTATTGAGGTGTGGATCCCCTAACTTATTATATGTAGACTCCTTTTTTAGTGATAGTTAATGAGATTTGGGAGAGTTTCAACACCTTAAGTAACAGATGTCAAACATTTAGCCCATGAAATACAAAAATTACACTCAAGATATTAACAATCAAGGACGTCAAAATCATTTTAGTTTAGGTTCCACATACAGAACAATATGATCTCAAGTGGGTCAGACCAGTAAAATACTATCATAACAACCCATAAATAATGACAACTCCAAATGTTTGTCTTTGATTTAGTGTAAAAAAGAAAAAAAAATACAGGAAAATGTTTGCTTTTTTTTTTTTTATCTATTTGCACATCATAAAACAGCAAGAGAAAAGCATTCAAACAAGTAACATCATTGTGCAGGAAAGGATAGAAGCCAAAAAAGGCTTATGTGAATACCTCCCCGGAAATAAACAATACACAGGAAAAAAAAAGAAGAATTAAAAATACGATATAACTGAAATAACAAACTAAAGTAAAAACAATAAAAATATAAGTCAAATTACAAATCATCAAATATAAATCAAATGATATACAGCCTTACCACATTTCATGAATTACAGTCCTTTTCAGATGCTTTTTAACCCTTTCATGCACGAATTATGAGAACCTTAATCAATTTTTTTTTTTCCTGAGTGTTTTTATTCCTCTTTAGGCATGAAAAAAACAATGCGATTGAAAATTTTCTTATGAAAAATAAATAAATAAATAAATAGTTTAAAAAATATACATTTAAAAAAACCAGTAATAATAATAAAAAAAATTCTTAGGAACCTATTTTTCATGAAGTTGCAAAAATGTCCACTCAGCTGAACACCATGCATTTAATTTTTGAAGCGAAGAAACATGCATTTACTGATTAATTGTGTGAAAACTATAACTATTACACTCAGGGGAGATCTACACTATGTTACCAATTCATGTCAGAAACGATATGTAATGTCTTAAAACTTTAATAAAGTTATGTGTAAAAAAACAAAACAAAACAACAAAATCCGTGAATATACAAGAGAGCAGCTGTAGAATAAGTGTCCACTGTAGTGACCAGTATACATGAAAGGGTTAAATTATAATTAAGAAGATGTTGATTGAAGTTCAGGTCGTAAATTATTCCAAAGATGTGGTCCATGATATTTTAGAGAACACTGACTGAGTATTTATGAACTATCCTTTCACAAAAAATATGAGCAACAGGAAATGTTTTAAGAAAAGTAAGTAGCACAATTTTAGCAATATACTGTCTGTTACTAAATGTTTTGTGCATTTGTAGATCCACTATGTTCTGCAATTTGTGTTAATAATAAGCTGAGTTGTAATATTGTAGAAATTTGTTTTAGTTCCAAATTCCAAACCCCAAAATTTTTACAATATTATGCCTGTTACCAAATGTTTAACATAGTGTGTAATGCACATCATAAGATGAGGAATAATATTGTTAAAATTGCACTTATTTAGTTTGTAAATTTAAGTATTTTAATTGAATGTTTCTTTGGGGTTTTTTTTTGCACTAAAACAACAAGAAAAAAATGATGTTGTCATTTCATTATTATTTTCCTTGTCCAGCTCACTTAAGATCAAATTGGGCTGAACCTACCCACTGAAAGAAAATGAATTTCGACATCTATGTTATAGATACTCAATGTCTTAATGTATAAAAAAGGAATGACGGATTTAGAAAAACTGGAAAGGGGGTGGGAGGTGGAGGAGAATGGCCCCAGTGGGGGTTCAAGGGGGTGAAGTGAAGCAGAATTAACATTAAATCATAATCAGAAAACTTCAAATGTCATACAACTGTATTTTTTAATAATCATACACTAATAAAATGAATACAGATTAATTTCACTAATGTGACCACTACTGGAACCAAAGCAAAGAGTTGACTTTAATAAGGTTGGACTCAGTTATGACATTGAATTCCACTGCATTCCAAATAATTTAAAATTAGAAACAGCATGACACAGTACAGGTATAGGCCTGTGTTTGACAAGTGTGTGTGATTCCCTCAGTCACTGTCTGTGTTCAAACATATTTAATATTCAGTTCATACAGTTCTATAGTTCAGACTGTGTAATAATACATTCATACCTTCTGTGGCTGACTGTCTGTTTTTCATGCAGACCCAAATGCTGCTTCAATAGACAGTTGTCTCTTTATGATTATACTTTAGTCTAGTTTAGATTTAACTCCATTTAACATATAGACTCTCATCATAAATGGCACATGCACAGTAGACCCCCATTTGTGGATGGATAGCACAAAAAGTAAAATTATGCAATGAAAAGGTTTCCATCTACCAACTATCCTTTAAAACAATGTGAATAACATCAACAAACTGAAATTTCTTAAGAAAACTAAGTGCAATTTTAACAATGTTATGTCTCAGTTTATCATTTACACATGTACATTACAACGTACAGATCCCAGTGGATCTACAAATACACAAAACATTTAATAACAGGCGGAATATTGTTAAAATTAAACTTATTGTTAAAATTAGAATATTGTTAAAATAAGATCTCCGATGTGGAAGACCAGAGTTTGAATCCCGGCAAAAGCAGTTCGATTACTTTTCAACATTTTATATATTTTATAACATAACTTTTGCCTGCGTGAAATGAAACTGAAACTTAATATACTTTCAACATCTGACTCCCGACTTCTATGCCTCTATTATACAGTGGATCTTACACGAAATTGTCACAACTTCGAACCTGTATCCTCTGGACCCCCTCCACTGCTCTATGGGCCCCCCACAAATGCTGGGCCCCATGATTTTGTTATGTTTACCCCCCCTTTTACGGCGCTCCAGCCTACCCATAACTTATTTGATGCGTGCCAGTGTATTCGCTTAATTTGTCTTACGTCGGCATACGCTGCCTAAATCGTCAAGGTGTGACAGGGCCTTTACCCTGGGGTGCCTCAAAGGGGGGGGGGGGGGTAAAACATGACAAATTCATAGGGTCCAGCATTTGTGGGGTGCCTATAGAGCAGTGGAGGGGGTCCAGTGGATACAAGTTTGAAGATGTGAAAATTTTGTTGAAAGCATTGTTACGCCCCGGCCTAGGGGTTCACCTAATAATATACACATAATATGCTCTACTTTGGTCCCCTCCCAGCTCCCAAGCACACATGTCAGTCAAAAAAAACTAAAGTTCACAGTATTTATTTTTAAATCAACTAAAGAAGGGTTAGGGGAGAATGCAGCTAAAACAACAAACAAAATATCTTCTTTGGGAGTTGAAACTAAATTACCTACTTCAAAATAAATGGAAGAAATAAAATACAGAAAACTAACCTAAACTCCCTAACCAAAAACAGGAGAAAATGGGAAAAACAAAAGAGCCGACCTCCCCTACCAGAAAAGGATCAATTTACAAAAACTCTATTTTCAACTATATACAAACTTGACTAAACACGAACACACAAAGACTGACAATCACACACAAGAACACACGGTTGGAAGCTGGCAGGAGGCAAGAGAGAGACATGGTTAAATGTTTATATATGAAGTCATCCGTAAAGATAAATGTCAATGGTGTTTTAACAAAATCTTTCCAGGTGGAGAGAGGGGTGAAGCAAGGATGTCCTCTCAGCTCTGCTCTTTATGTTTTAGCAATCAGCCCATTAATAAAATCAATTAATTCAGACATAAAAATAACAGGCATACCTCTCGGCCAATCATGTTTAGTCAAATCAATAGCTTATGCAGATGACATCACTGTTGTAATTAAAAACCAGGTGGAGATGGATATTCTAACTAATCATCTTAATATGTATGAAATGGCTTCAGGAGCTGTCCTAAACCATAGCAAAACAGAGGGAGTTTGGATCGGAGATGCAATAGATAAACCCAACCTAAATATTCAAACTAAAGATGAAATTAAAATCCTCGGAATCTCATTTGGAAATAACAACTGTGGGGAAAGAAATTGGGAACAAAAATTCACCTCGACTAAGGAAGAAGTTAACAGATGGCAGAACAAGAATACAAATTATAAAAGTAGAATTAACATTGTGAAAACTCATATCCTCTCCAAACTCCTCTTTTTAGCTAACATT
Organism: Sphaeramia orbicularis; assembly: GCF_902148855.1. Lineage (NCBI taxonomy): Eukaryota > Metazoa > Chordata > Actinopteri > Kurtiformes > Apogonidae > Sphaeramia > Sphaeramia orbicularis. The sequence continues at coordinate 42,375,228 of NC_043972.1, read as the reverse complement.
TTTCCTCCAACTGACAAAATGATAACGCGGTTGAACAAACAGTGTGTAAATCTGATCTGGGGAACCACCAGAGAGGTCACTAAAAGAATACTATTGTTTAAAAATAAAGAACTCGGTGGACTCGGTGCACTAGATCTCGGTCTCAAATTAAATATTGCCTTTATTAAGAATGTCTCAATGAGTATGTCACGGAAGTCAATATGGATCGATGACCTGTCCACCTGGGAGAAAAAAAAAGGCAGGGCAAGGAAAGGACCTTATTACAAAATCATATATGGTGACATAAAAGAAAAGTATAAACATTTAAATATTGACTGGGTTAAGGGGACTTCTAGAGGGATCTATAAATGTATAAGCGATTTCAGCTATGGTGGATTGGTGGATTACAAACATGTAAAGGAAAACGAGAAGAAGACTGTCATTAAAAATATAAAGGACAAATCTATTTCTGAGAATTACAGAGATATCCGCTGGCTTATTTCTGTAAGTAGACTTCCAGCTAGAGCTCTGGTATCCTGGAGCTGTTATGTCACAACAAAAAAATGTCCGATGATAAACTGTGGAAACGACGAAACTCAAGAACACGTACTTATTGACTGCTATAGAGCGCAAGCTGTTTGGACTTTTTTTTAAAAACATTGGTCTGAGCTGCCCTATAAACTATCGCTCAGTCATGTACGGACTTCTAGAGGAATCAACATCAACAAACAAACATAGACTCTTCCAGTTAATCATCTACATTGTAACAGTCAAGCTCTGGAAAACGAGATGCTTAACAGTCATTAATCAGAATCTCATAGATAGTAAAACAGTAATTAAACAAACATTGACTGAACTACGTAGAAGAAGAACCCTGGACAAACAGCACTCCTTTCCATGGAACATAATAGACTTGTAAGTCAGTCTTCACATTGAAAGAAAAAAAAAAAGACGGAAAAAAAAAGAGAAAAAAGAGAAAGGGAGAAGGAAAGAAAAAAAAAAAAAAAAAAAACATGTATGTATGTTTTAAGAATGTGTGCCTTGTTAACATGTATATGTATGTATGGTTTGTTTTCTTTTTTTTTTTTTTTTTTTTTCTTTTTTCCTTGTTTTTTTTTTTTTTTTTTTTTTTTTTTAAAGGTGTTAATGTGAAAAAAAAGGCCTTTTTTTTTTTTTTTTTTTTTTTTAATATATATAGATAAAGAGCAGTTTTATAAGTGAATGTATTTATGGGTGGCTAATTAACTGTGTTAAGTATAGGGACATATGTCTGTGCCTGTATTCCTTTGAAAATTTCAATAAAGAATTAAAAAAAAAAAAAAAGCAAGAGAGAGAGCAAACGGCTGGATCCAGGACCATTGAAAGGGGCAGGGCAATCACGCTCCACCAATCAGCTTCCTGTAAAGCAAACAGACACAAAAGGGCACAGCACACCTACAGGACGGGGGAGAACGCACACACTAAACAGAAACATATATACATATACAGGGTGAGGAAGCAAAATTTACAATGAACATTTAGTTGTTTTTTTCTCAGCAGGCACTACGTCAATTGTTTTGAAACCAAACATATATTGATGTCATAATCATACCTAACACTATTATCCATACCTTTTCAGAAACTTTTGCCCATATGAGTAATCAGGAAAGCAAACGTCAAAGAGTGTGTGATTTGCTGAATGCACTCATCACACCAAAGGAGATTTCAAAAATAGTTGGAGTGTCAATAAAGACTGTTTAAAATGTAAAGAAGAGAATGACTATGAGCAAAACTATTACGAGAAAGTCTGGAAGATACTATTAAAGAAGAATGGGAGAAGTTGTCACCCGAATATTTGAGGAACACTTGCGCAAGTTTCAGGAAACGTGTGAAGGCAGTTACTGAGAAAGAAGGAGGACACATAGAATAAAAACATTTTCTATTATGTAAATTTTCTTGTGGCAAATAAATTCTCATGACTTTCAATAAACTAATTGGTCATACAGTGTCTTTCAATCCCTGCCTCAAAATATTGTAAATTTTGCTTCCCCACCCTGTATACGCGTAAATAAACAAATTATGACCCAGGATCATAGCAGCATGTCAAGTTTCAGACAAGATACTGAATTTTGGGAAGGGTCCGCAACGTTTACCTTTAATGGGACCCACAATTGCTAGCGGCCCCCCTGCTTTTACCTGATGGAACCGCTAATATTATACATGATCTTTTGAAATAGTTAGCAATGAAAATTCTCTCCAGGTACCCTTCAAACCCTTCATGTGAACCACTGTTTTAATAGTAATCACCCACACACATCCTCTGAACACACAGATCATTTTTCCTGTATCATCCATTCTCTGGTCTCTCGGTGGGTTTAGGAAATCCAAAGTTTGAATGTGAGCCAAATTAACAGCGTACTGCTCTTGAGCACAGCATTAATTAAAGCAGAAAATACACACTGCTGTGGTGCCGGGTTAACAGTGACTCATTAAATACAAGTAGAACTTGAAGCTGTTCATTCATTCCCGCCGTTCTAGTCTGAGGTCTCATTTTGCTGGAAAATGTCTTGAATAATTTAAGATTAGTTACAACTTTATTGCAGTTTAGGAGCTTAAAACTGACAAATATCAGAAAAAGGAAAATATCTCCTCTAATATCCTCTAACAGCATTTCACATTCCGGAGGATGACCTGTTGTTTGACTCAATAAAAGGCGCCGACTCTCCAGGAGCAAACACACACCAAAAACTGTAATCAGAAAAACTGCCACAGGAATTTTTGGATTTTTATTGGACTTTTATAAGTTACCAGGGTAATAAAACTGTCAAATCTGTCAAAGGCATATGAGAATGCTTACGTCTGCTGCCTCACTTCCGCTTATATAATGAAGGGAACGTTCAAATAATCATTGTGCCCTTGAGGAAGTTCTTAATAATCACCGATCTCTTTGACATGCATCGCTGTATTGTTAGTTTTCCACCTCAAAAGGAGGATGAGGTAAGGATAGTCTATAAATATAAGAAGACTACACTTACATGTTGTATCAATGCGACTAATTATTAAGGATGAAGACAAGATGTCAAGGTGACTCACACAGTTTGACAACATGTCCATCTGTCTCTTTCTGCACAGATTTGAGCACTTCTCTGTATTTTCACATCACTTTTTTATGGTACCTTTCTGCCTTTCGGGGAAAAGCTCTAAAATCTATATATATTTCTGTCTGCATCTCTCTCTCTCTCTCTCTCTCTCTCTCTCTCTGCACATCAAGCCAAACTGCCAATCTTTATTCCACTTTGCCCTTGTCTGTACGATAAGTGGTTTTTCTCCCAAACTACACAACTGCCAATTAAGCACAGAGCACGTTGTACGAAATTGGAATGAATTATGGGACATTTTAAAGAGTATTTGACAGACTAAGTTCTTCACTTATATGCAGATTGAGTCCTCCAGCATTACCGAAGAACACAGAATATTAGACATGTCCTTGAAATAGATGTTGGTATACCGCCCGGCCAAAAAAAAAAGTCGCACGTGCAATATTTGATTTCACCACCTTTGGTTTTGTTCACAGGAGACATCCACTGTGATGCCTTTTTTTTTGCTACATAATGCTCATGTAGTGTCAAGATTCAAGATTCAAAAGTTTATTTGCCATTTTTGCATATAGATATAGGAACTCTTGTGTGGTCATTCAGGGAGTCCGATAAAAAATACACGAAAAAACACATAATTCTATAAAAAGAAGCCACATACGTCTATAAATAAATAAATAAAAGTGCATAAAAGTCTCATATAAAAGGGGAAAGATGAGACCATTGTGCATTGCACCAACCCAGGAGACAATAAAATTAAATAAATAAATACACAACGAGATAGTCAATCTAAATGAGCATATACATACATATACACACTTATATGTACATGTACACATATACACATACATTATATTGCACTTTACCAAATTAATAACAATAAGGCTCATAATATTTTTTCCATCCATAGTTGCATTCATTTTTGATTATTGATGATGGAAAATCGGACCGTTGCATCAAGTCTTCATCACATCCCAAATTAGAGTTTTAGTTTAATTAGAGTAAGGTTTTTATGCATTTTTATATATTAATTAATTAATTTTCTGAACCTGCTTTATATATACTGACAGTCAATAGAAACTTTGAGGTAGAAATGTATGCATGTTTCTACTTGTAGGGGGGTTGTAATTATTCATAGTGGATTTATTGATGACTTAGTGCTCGGGTAGTTGAGATAATGATGAGTTGTCATGTTGTCACGGTTCATTGCACATGGGTTGGTCTCTTTGCAAAAGTGGACCAAATAAACATTGAGCAATACTCAGGAGGTACCTGCACAATTTGAGGATTGGTTTTCAGGGCCTATATAAAGGCCCAAAAAAGGCCACCATTGTTAGTCCAGTGAACGGCATCATGCCACATCTATCACGTGAACGTCTCCGGGCACTGGGTATGGTGAAGGCTACAGTGACATAGCCAGGCATATGGGCTGTTCCCAACCCACAATCAGAAACCTGGTTGAACGCCACAACACCACAGGCTCTGTTGATAATAGGCCGCATCCTGGGCGAGAGAGAGTGACAACTCCCAACCAGGACCGCTACTGTGTCCTACTACAGTCTACTCTCGTTAAACCGCCCGCCGTTATACCGCCATTTTCGCTCACCGCCGACCAAAACCATTGCACAAAAATCCCCAATGTATTATTCCATTAGCTACCGCCTATCGCCATCCGCCAGCCCAGTTCCATGCACAAACAACACTTATACCATTGATTTTCCGACCGTTATACCACCAGCGTGATTGCCATCGAGTACACATAAATTTTAACAATGCACTGAAACAAACGCGCCAGACGCTGATCGCGACAAGCTACGAGTAGGTCTACGGAACGGCCACCGTTCATTTATCGCAGAACACTCAGTAGGTCAGGATGTCGGGAAGAGGACGTGGGATTAAGCCAAAGCCTCAAGATGATGGGGTGTCATTTCCCGACACGGTATAATAATGCTTAAAATGTTTCCCCACTTTAAATGATCCCTTACAACATAACAGAATCAAGATTTATTTAGAAACGCAATTAGAACGGGTTAACGGAGGCAGCATAGACATCATGTAGTAAAGACATGCACATTATGGACGCAACCCGTTGTAACGCCATTTTCGCTATACCGCCAATTTGGCCGTGAACGGAAGTTGGCGGTATAACGAGAGTAGACTGTACTACTTTGTGTTTGGCAGGTGCCATTTTCTTTTGTTAAGTTTTTTCTTTTGAAATTATTCTTGAAACTTTAGATTTTTGTTTCTGTATGCCAGCATCCTAAACAAATGATTCATATGAAAAAATTCCAGTTTAGGGTTTCAAAATAAAAATTATGTCGAAAAATATGGTCTCAAAGTTTTCATTGACTGTGAGTGTATGTATGTATGTATGTATGTATGTATGTATGTATGTGTCTGTCTTATGAACCTTATTGTGACACTACAAAAGTGTTTTGTGCCAAAACAGATGTCCCAGTGAATGTCTCCTGTAATCCAAACTAAAGGTGGTGCAGTCAAATATTGCATTTGCAACTTTTTTTTGGGCCGGGCAGTGTATTAACTTCATTTATTTTATTTATTTGTTTTGTTTTTTTTCTATGCTGTACTTGGATCAGTCGTTGGCAGGACAGAACAGCTGGGAACTGGCCAGTCTGGACATGGTAGTGAGGTCTCCACGGTTCCCGGTGTTCGACCTGGTCAAGGACAAGCAGTACTGTTTCAGAGTCCGCTCCGTCAACAAGTACGGTATCAGTGACCCCTCGGAGGCCAGCAAACCTATCTCCTTTGGAAAACAACAAGGTGAGCGAGCGTGTACTTTGCAGGTTTCCATTTATTACCCCCCGTGTCGGAAAGGTCAATTGGATTTTGTAGAGCTGCCCTCAGGTTCAGCTTTTACATACTGCACCAGCCTATACTAGTGCACTCATTTTTCATGTGGTAGCTGTCTGGATTCTGGAATTTCTTTAGATTACAGAGACTATAAAGATCACTGTTTTGTTTTGGAATAGTCAGCTGTTTTATTATTATTATTATTATTATTATTATTATTATTATTATTATTATTATTATTATATTTATTTGATTGATATAACAGGAATTCCGTCCATCCTTTTGTCCGTCCATCCGAGATTTTTGTCTATTGCATTTCTCAGAAACTATTTACATGATTATTGTCACATTTCACACATGTTCTTTACCACAAGAAGAGGTGCAGTGTGCAGTTTGATAGCTGAATTAAAATTTTGGGATTTTTTACAAGTTTTTTTTTTTTAAATTTTAATTTACCATTTGTGTTCAACTGAATTCTCGGACATTGTCCATCCGATTCTTTTCAAATTTCACACACATATTCTTTACATATGCCTTTATCACAGTTTTTGCATTTTTTTTTTTTTTCAAATTTTTGAAAAGTTTTAAAAAGATTTAAAGTTAAAACTCAAAAGTAATCCCTGGGTAGGCGGGGTATCAGTGAGCAGGAGGGGCAAAGTTTTGTGCAGCTGGGTGGAGTTATTAGTAAGCTCCGCCTACTTTTCCACTTGTCTCTGTTAAAGGCCTAGTATGTAAGATTTAGAAGTAGAGTCAGAATCATATTTACGTTTCCTTAAAGTGAGTGGTTTATATCTTCCGAGAAAGCAGTTTATCATGTTTTTAACCCTTTCATGCATGAATTATGAGAACCTTAATCAAGATTTTTTTTTCCTGAGTGTTTTTATTCATTTTTAGGCATGGAAACACAAAAAACAATTTGATTGATTTTTTTTTTTTTTTTTTTTTTTTTTTTTTTTTTTTTTTTTTTATGAACCTATTTTTCATGGAGTTACAAAAATGTCCACTCAGCTGGACACCATGCATTTCATTTTAGAAGCAAAGAAACATGCATTTACTGATATACAGTGGGAAAACTATGAAATAAATCACTTTTAATGCTGCTAATCTGATGTTTTCTCACATTTTAACATACCTGCATGGAGATAATATGCAAAAAAAACCAACCTTTTTGTTAAAAAAAAAAAAAAAAAAAAACAGAAAACAAAACTGTTAATTACAGTCTAATAACAATTGCCAATTTTTTTTTACGCTCAAACATATTACTGCAGATCAGGTTTATCTGGACCAGCAAAGTTACAGTAATGGGATGAATTTCAGTGATGCACAAGCATTCACTGTGTTGGCTGATATGGAACTAAAACAACAAAACCCATGAATTTATAAGAGAACAGCTGGAGAATAACTGTCCACTGTAGTGACCACTATGCATGAAAGGGTTAAAGTAGCTCCAAATGGACTTCCTCTTCTTTTATTCACATTTTATAGTGTAGAATCCAGTATTAAGTTATATTACTGTCATTTTGTTGGCTTGATCATTTCGTTCCAGCTACTTTTTCTTATACCTGAATGGAGTAACTGAAACACACAAATATTTCCCCTTTGGATAAATAAAATATTCTGATTCCGATTCTGATTCCAAGGTAAAGAAAACACAATGATTCTCATTTTCATTCATCTCTGCGACTCATTATTTTATACACTACTGAAAACATAACTACTAATGTAACATTCCAGGGTTTTTTTTTCCATTATATCCTCCTAAATTCTGTTAAATCTTACTCACTGGACCTTTAACTATCACATAAGAACAGCAGTTAAACCTTAAGACTGAGTGCCATAATAAAAGGACTAAATGAACAACTACCCACAGTCACATACGGAGTTGATTAAACTCTACCATACAGTCAACTATCATTTGATTATCAGTGCTTAAGCTTCCGCTGATGGCTTTTGGTGTGATTCCCCTCAGCTGTGCCAGCCCCACCCCACTCTATCACAGTCATGAGAGACACAGACACCTCAGTGGAGCTGGAGTGGAAGGAGCCCAGAGAAAAAGAGCGCATCCTGGGCTACTACATATACTACGCTGAGACTGGAACACAGGACTGGAAGACTGTCAACAACAAGCCTATTACCAAAACCAGGTAGTGGCTCATAAATATGTGTCGGCATGTTTCTGCCTGGCTGCAGGAAATATAGGTGTCGCCTTTAGCAGAAAAACCTTTAGACTGTAAGAATGTAACTGTATTCTGATCAACATCTTTGCACATTTTAATTGCCCAGTGTATATTTATGTGTACATTTATAATATTTTTTTTTATCTTCCTCCGCACCGAAAGTATTGAGCCCTAACTTTGTTGCATTTTACATTGGGTATGATTGTGCAATGACAATAAAGACTCTATCTATCTATCTATCTATCTATCTATCTATCTATCTATCTATCTATCTATCTATCTATCTATCTATCTATCTATCTATCTATCTATCTATCTAAACTGCAACTGTGATTAAACACTAAATAATTAATAGACTAAAAGAAACAGAATTTACTCCAGGGGATCAATAAAGTTCATGTGTATCTCTATGTGTATCGTATGCTATTGTTATGTTATGTTATGTTATGTTATGTTATGTTATGTTATGTTATGTTATGTTATATTTAGGGATGTCTGATATTGGCTTTTTTGCCAAAAACCGATATGCCGATATTGTCCAACGCTTAAAGCTGCAGTATGTAGGATTGTGGCCAAAACTGGTACTGCAATTACATTCAAAATACTGTAGAACGTGGTATCCTCTCCTCCTCCCCCCAGGCTAGGGGTTGCCAGATCCCGCATGAGCATCCACTACTAGTGTTTCCTCTAATCCTTGCCACCACACCACAAATTTCATACAAAAAAATCATCACCAGACTTACTCTACATAAGTCTAACATAAAACAGGCCAGAACAAACGTCCTGCACAGTCAAATGAAAATTTGCGAAGATTCAGGAACTCTAACCCCCCCCCCCCGACCGAACCACGGACGCTGAACTACCGAACCCCCCCCCACACACACACACACACACACACACACTTTCCGGACTACTGATCCCCCCCACACACACCGAACCACAGACGCCGAACTACCAACCGAACCCCCCGACCGAACCACGGACCGAACCCCCCCCCCATTCGGATTACACACCGCTAAATGAACAGGTCACTTCCACAGAAAACACTGAACTACAAGGAGCTACCATGGCAAGAGACAAGTCCTACAGCAGTACCTGGTCTGTTCACCAGTCCCGGACCGGCAGTCTCTTCACTGGGGCCAGGAGAAGAGACTGCTGCCCAGCCCCGGAAGAAGGGACCAGGTGAAGAGGCCGCGACCCCGGCTCTGAGTGGCTCTTACCGGTGGTCAGACTAAGGCAGGGCCGGCGTCGGTCTTCAAATCCTTCTTCTCTTTCAGCTGTCTCCATGTTTCTAAATCATCTCCTATACATCTCCTTGTTTTATTTCTCACTTTGTCACGATGTATTTGGGAATAATAAGAGTCCTTTTAGGTTTAATAACGTCAGACATTTGTGATCAGAAATGTTCCAGCTGCAGCCCACAGGGATCTGGCAACCTGGATGCTGAAAGGCTTCTGACTCTGTGATTAGCAGACAGGTGATGGGCGGGGCATCAGACCAAAACACACAATGTCAACATAAACATCATTTCAGGGCTGACACTGAGCTTTTCAACTGCACATATTCTGGCTGGACTACTACTGTCAGTGAGATCAGTATTTGAAATGAACATGATTCCTTAATGTCTGGTGACAGTCAAGGCAATTTTACAATTACTTAGAACATAATTCCTACATACTGCAGCTTTAATTTCCGATTCCGGTATCTACTGATACCGCTGCCGATATATGTGGGCTATTAAACTAATTTTAGGTAACATCACATATCTCCTGTCATGGAATTAACACATCATGCCTAATTTATTTGTGATGCCCCATTGGATGCATTCTCAAATGCAACAAGGCTTTCAAAATGTAAACACTGTCTGTGCAAAGAATACATACTTCAACTTAAATTGTGGAAAAAATGCCATATTTATTTATTTTCTCTCCCTCCCTCCATGAGTCTATTACAGTGTGGCAACTCTACTGTACAGTTTTGAAAACTGCACATTTCTTTCAGCTACAAACAATGCTTCATTTACGCGCCAGTAAATGCCAGCGAAATCAAGGCATTATTTTATCGGTTTTAATGATAGGCAAAAAAACCGATAACGATATTCACCGATATTACATTTTTATGCCAATATCGGGCCAATAATATCGGAGGGCTGATATTATCGGACATCCCTAATTATATTATATTATATTATTTTATTTTATTTTATTTTATTTTATTTTATATTATATTATATTTAGTGCTGGGCAGCGATTACAATTTTTAATCGCAATTAATCGTGTGGATTTCTGTGATTAATCACGATTAATCGCATAGTTATATGGGGGGGTTTGCTGGCATCAACAGCGTGTTTTGCCTTTAAGTGATATTTCAGACTGGAAGTACTCCGGTGATAAAAAAAATAATTCCACATTGCAGTGCTTCCAAACAACTGTGTCCTTCTCAACCCCACCATCTGAAGACATTTAAAATAAAAATGTCCATGGAAAAGACCGGTACTTTTCTCCATCTTTATGTCTCCACCAGTTTATTTCTGGTTGTGAGTGATTGACAGGAGTCTTAAGCCCACTAATAAGTACTAACACTAATAAGACCAACAATATCTGATGTTCAGTTGTTCAAAGCAAGCAAAGGTGGCCCTCTAATGGTCGGAATAAGTTGTACTAACGTATGTTTTGTCCTTTCAGTGTTCCCGCAGTCAGTTCGGACATAAGAAGGAACTAACAGACACGTTTCTTTCACTATGTTTGTATGGCCCCAAAAATGTTTGCCTGTGTGTATTTTGTGTTCACTTGTTGTAAGAATGAATAGTATAAAATATCTCTGATGTGAACTTTTGTTGCTAGATAAAAAGACGTTTTAAATCTTAAATTAATCTGTAAATGCTAATCGTTAGCGTGTCTAGGGATTTTCCCATTCAAGTTAGCATCGAGCTAGCGATCTTTTTCCCATTCATTTAAATGTATAATGCCATGTAAATGTACTAAGGCAATGAACAGAACTCAGACATATTTTGTTTGTATGTCGCAGTTTTACAGTGAGTCTCAAGTAAAAGATTTGGGCAGAAGTTTTGGGCGTCCGGCTTTTCTTGGGAAACCTGTTGTCTATCTGCCGAGCTAATCTAAACACACACAAGCAGAGGCAGAAGAACAGGAGTTATAATAAAACGGGATAAAAAATGAGATAAAAAAAATTGTCGGCGTTATTTAATGAATGCGTTAATGCAGTAATGATGCGTTAACTTGCCTAGCCCTAATTATATTATATTATATTATATTATATTATATTATATTATATTATATTATATTATATTATATTGTGCAAAAGTTCTGGGCCAACATTAGGTTTGTTGGTTTAGTTCATGCATGTCTCAGCTTCTGTATTAACATTCAATGCGGATGTATGGGAAGTTAATAACAAAGGTTTCAGGGACAAACAGCTTCTATAAACCAAAGTGGTAATATTTAGTGTGACCTCCCTTTGCACTTAACATGTCTTTGACTCTTTTGTTCAGACAATATGAGATTTATGATATTAATTTTCCGATTTTTTCCCTCCTGGTTTCATTCAACACATGTCAGATGTTTCTAACTGTTTGTGCTGCTTCTTGTCATGGGATCAGAGGTCACACTAAATAGTCACTTTAACCTTTACAACTCATTTAGTTCAGTTTTTTGTGTCTTTTAAGGCTGAAATAAACTGAATAAAAAATTAATATGAAGACTTTTTTTGCATTACTGTAAATATGTATATTTTGTCTTCTAAACGCATAATGCCATTAAATATATATCATTGCACAGAATATGTTATTAATACTATATAATAACAACATTTCAGTCTATTATGAAAAAAAAAAACAAAAAGTAAAAATACACAATGAATGAAGATGTCTCCATGAGTCCGGCCGGTAAATGGATGTAATGTCACAGTTTAGTAGAGGACCAAGAGCTGGTGTAAATGATCCTCATGTCCACATCACATTCATCTGTCCATCTCAGGTTTATCGTCCATGGTCTGAAGACTGGGAGGCAGTATGTGTTCAGGGTGAAGTCTGTGAGCCGAGCAGGAAACAGCATGTATTCAGATGAATCTCCTTCCATCAGGGTCAAAGCAGCCATTAGTAAGTACATCTACATGACACGACTTCACACACAGGCCTCATTCTGTTCACTGATGCTTTTCCCTACTATACTTCCTACTCTGATGTAAATATGTATAGAGTCTATATAGTTTTTTTGCGCTGTCTTTATGCATGCACACTTTTTCCTGCACTTTATTCTGTTTCTGCCTTGACCATTGAATTTCACCGTTTGTTCCCGTTTTCCCTGAATTTCAATAAAATCTAATCTAATCTAATCTAATCTAATCTAATCTAATCTTGTAACTCCATCCAGGTTGAATACACTGTGTTTACAGACTACTACAGGTACTTACATGCAGCATGTGTTGGAGTGTGTGTTTAGTTGTACTACACTGTTGCCTGTGGTCGAACACAAGAGAGGCAATGAATAAACTGCAAAACCAACATCAGTTCTGTTGTTATTGTGGGTGTAGCAAACTGAGACAGTCGCTTATACATGGAGTTATCTGATATCAAGAAACAACCATTTCCCAGCACTAAACAGGCTTCACATAAAAAAAAATCTGTTGACTTTAAGAATGTAACTGTATTCTGATTTATTTAAATTGCATCTGTGATTAAATACCAAACAACTAATAGACTAAAAACAATGAATTCCCCCTTGGGAATCAATAAAATTAATCTGTATGTATATCTATACTATTTTTCTACTATATAATATAATATAATATAATATAATATAATATAATATAATATAATATAATATAATATAATGTGCAGAATGCTGTGACCAATGTTAGGTTTGTTGGTTTATTTCTAATGTCCACACATATACTGTACATTTCTCAGTCTCTGTATTAAGAGTCAGTCTGGATATATGTAAAACATATGGAAGAGAATTAGGGCCACTACAGAAAAAAAAAAAAAAGGTCTAATATACTGTATATATTTTTATTATTATTTTGAGAAAAAAGTCAGAATTCTGAGTTTAAAGTCAGAATTCTGAGATTAAAGTCAGTATTCTGACTTTTTTCTCAGAATAATAATAAAAAAAATATATTGGACCTTAATTTAATTTTTATTTATTTATTTAATTTTTTTTTCTTTTTCCACTGACCCTAATCCTCTTCCGTAGAAATATTTACAGCAGTAAAAAAATCAAAAGTTTCAGGGAAAAAACAGCTTCTATAAACCAAAGTGGCAGTATTTTGTGTGTCCTCACTTCGTACTTGACTTTGTTTAAATCTTTTGTTCAGACAATATGAGATTTATTGCATTAACTTACACATGTCAGATGTTTCTAACTGTTTGTGCTGCTTTTTGTCATGGGGTCAGAGGTCACACTAAATAGTGATTTTAACCTTTACGACCCATTTAATTCAGTTTTTTTTGTGTGTGTCTTTTAAGCCTGTCTACATATTCCCTGTATTTTCTTGTACTTGAAAAAAAGAGAATGAGAAATAAATATGTAGACTTTTGTAAATTACATTAAATATATATATATATTTTGTCTTCTAAACACATAATGCCAGTATATGTATTATTGTATAGAATATATTATTAATACTACATTACAGTCCAAAATGACCGTTCACATATGTTTATTTTGCAGAATCAGTAACATCTTTTAAATCACTTCTTTAAACATATTTTTATAGACTTATCTTTATGTGATGTTGTCTTTTTTTAATATTTGAATATTTAATTTGACCCTGTTTGGGTTATTCCTTTATATTGACACACATGATGTTGTTTTATTCCATTCCTTCATTTTTACATTGATTTGACAGCATCATGTTATGTAATCTCTGCCCGCTCTGCTGCGATACATTCAATTTTATTTGGAGTGTCATGTTTTCCAGTTTGCTGTACATATCTCTTTTATTGTGTTGTGTTGTTTTCTATGTTTGAGGGTCTTTGCTTGTGTTTTGTATTCTGCTGTTGTGTCCTTCTGCTTTGTCTGTCAAAGCACTTTGGAAACTCAGTTTTTAAAGGTGCGATATAAATAAAAGTTATTATTATTATTATTATTATTATTATTATTATTATTATTATTATTATTATTCACTGTTCAAAATGCTAAATAGGAGACTTTTTCCTTGTGCGTCTATCAAATATCAATAGTATCATGTTTACTTTCACCAGTTAATCAAAAAGTGACCAACAGTAGATGTTAAATGTTAACACAGCAAAAGTGAATGAATAGTTGTTTTACCGCTGCTTGGTTTTATACGTGTAGAAGAGCCACTGACCCCTCTTTCTTTTTATGCAGCCATTGTAGATAATGTTCTGTGTGCAGCCTGCAGTACAGTACTCTGATGACTCATTTCACTCACCATTCACTGCCAGAATATTTTCACATTTATTTCACCACTTAGCACTTACCTGGAGGTAAATGGCTCAAGTCCAAATGTTGTGAAGAAGTAAAACTTTATCAAACAGAATAGAAAATGGCTATTTTTTGTCTCATCTGACAATACTTGGAGACCACAGAGTTATAAATTTACAACTCTCCAGCAGCAGTTGCAGTCAGCCAGAGAGTTATTGGCATTTCTCAGTCTATTAAGCAAGAATGGCCGCCCTCTGAGATGGTCTCCTCTGTTGCTTGTAATTTTTTTTCTTTTTTTCCTCTCCTTCTGTCTGGTCCAGATGTTCCGTCTGCTCCCTCTGCCATCGCTCTGCTGCTGTGCACCGGATCGGAGATGGTGTTGGGCTGGAGGGCCCCTGCACGTAGCGGGGGAAACCCTGTGCGTGGTTACTATTTGGACAAAAGAGAAAAGGGCAAGGACACGTGGTGTGAGGTGAACGTGAAACCTGTCAGAGAAAGGCAGCTTAAGGTCAGTCATGGTGTGTGAAGTGTGAAAGACCCCCTTTTATTGCATTATTTGCATTATGTAAGACAAAAACACAACATAACACAATAATATAGATATCGGCTAAAATTTGCTTAGAGGTCTTATTTCTGTCTTTGTGCATAAGAAATCAATGTAAGTGAATCCCCAAAGGAACTTTGTGTTGGTAAATGCAAGTTATGCAAATTTACAGGATTTCAGTTCTGTTGCAACATGTTGATGGTCATATGAACTATGTTTTCAGCTCAAAAATGTCCAATTTCATCACAATTAATGCTATATTTTCATGTCACAAATGGCCAAGTTATATTTGAACTGAATTTACCTGAAAAACAAATATTCTATTCTTTTAGATTCCCCAATTTTTCTTACAAGATTCTATCCTACATATCACGTTTTATTTTTACAGGTTGCAATATGGGGTATGGTGCTGATCCATCCTGCTTATGTTACACCAATACATACATTAAGAATGTCACACGTCACTTTTTAAATCAACAGTTTTCTAATAATAAGCATTTTTATAAAGAAATAACAATTCTATATTGTTATTTACTCTTTAGTATGGTGATAAACTATACAATAAATAATTATGATCCTAGTTTTTGCACAGGGATCATTTGTGGAAACGGTGACATGGCTGCCGAGCATCAGTATGATGGGATCTGTACCAACCATGTCACATCCGTCCACTGCCACATTTTGTGTTTTTGTGTCAGCTGTTATTGTTTTAGATCCACAATACTAACATTTATGAATAAGAGGAGAATTAGCAATAGTAAGTATATAAGTTTATTACTAATAAAGTACTGGTACTGACCAGATCATCATGGGTAATGTCACGTCCGTCCACCAGCAAAAGTTTTCACATACACGTGCTATTCATAATACAATATTTCTGAAAATATAGCTTCCACTCTCAAATAATATCAGTAGTCTGTGCACAAATATATTAGCATTATTTCAACACAGTTCTATGCGTTTCTTACAACTTTTTTTTTTTGACAAAAATGGCCACTCATTTGACCCCCTAAGTAAATTTTAGCCGATATATACTGTTCTTAATTATGTATATTCTAGTCATAGCAGAGATGGGAATTACATATATTTTGCTTCTGACATTAGTGTATGTAACGTTTTTATATATCATAAAAATCCCTACGTTTTAGTTTTACTCCCTACTTTTTGACAACACATATCTCCACATTTTGCTTCTCATATTTTCAGTACAAGTGCTTCTACTGTAAGTGCTGTCATGCTCACAAAGCAATGAAACTATAATATAAAATATTGGAATAACCCATAAAGACCCAGTGGTACTTTCGTGGCAGTTCCAAAATGATTTTTTTTTCTTTTTTTAACCTTTCTTAAGTGATTTATCACAAAATATTCTCATATTATCCACTGTATTTTGCATTTTTAAGTGAAAATCAGGTATTTTCCTATATTAAATCCACTGATCATGTAGATGTTCACAAAAGCTCAGAATATAATTTGAGGATTATTATATCAAAAACAGAGAAAAGTGAAGAAAAAGTGATTTTTCTCTAAAATCTATCATTAACTGAACATAAACTAAGTGTCTCCATCCACTGAAATGTATCAAACCCCATGGGTTTTAGGCAAAGTGAGGCAAGTTCATTGGTGTAGCACATTTCATGTACAGGATAATTCAAAGTGCTTTACATAAAACATTAGAGCATCACAGGAGAGGCATAAATATATGTCGAGGCCCAAAACGGAATCTGGCCCGATTCAGAATCGGGCCGGCCCAGAATGGAATTCTATTCTAGGCCGGCCTAGAATGGAATCCTGCTGCTATAATGTTATTTTTATACCATGTTTAATGCAAATGATCTAAATTATTACAAAAATCAATACATGGAATTTGCAAATATGTGAAAAAAAAATGAAACAAACAACATTTTAATTGTAAACTATAATACACTTTATTTACAAATAGAACCTAGTGGTACTCCCCACCAATATATGGTACAGTGAAATCGACTGAAATTGACAATAGTTACTCAAGGTATGTAAGACTGAAAATGTAAAATTATGACAAATTATGGAATTATGGATCATTTGCATTTAACATGGTATAAAAATAACATTATAGCAGCAGGATTCCATTCTAGGCCGGCCTAGAATAGAATTCCATTCTGGGCCAGCCCGATTCTGAATCGGGCCAGATTCCGTTTTGTGCCTCGACATATACATTTAAGATGAGAGAACGTTCAAATAAAAGACACTGATTATATTAAAAACATTAACATTAAAATTAAAATAGACATTAAAATCATCAGCGATAAAATGAGATTTTAAAGTTCATTTAAAAGACATTATTTAAGAGTTTAAGAGAAAGCTGCCGTACTGGTGAATCAATGTTGTAGAAGATGATGGTGTTTCCACGGTAACTACAGAGCCTCCGAACGTCCAAATGGCTCATATCTGATGACCATGAAAGATGACAAACTGCATTTTACACAAATCTTTTTAGATGTATTAATAGGATTAGTGGATCAACAATTATTCGACTGGTTGGATGTGTGGGTCTGTCATGACTGAGTAAAAGATTGAACTCATTTGCACAATGCTGAAGGGAATAAAGCGCTTTATTAACACAAAATAACAAAAGAACATGAATAGCCTAACACAAATCCTGAGGGTGGAAGAAACGGCAGAATCCACAGCATGGCAAGATTAGGTGGATGATAAATGTGAGGGTTATGGCAGTGAGGATGGATGTCAGAGTCTGAGTGAGGCTGTGGAGAAGTGGTGGTCTGTGAAGGAGGAACAGCAGCAATGATCCAGCACCGCAGCTGAGCAGAGGAGCCGCTTAAACACTAATTCAGGGGTGTCCAGTCCTGGTCCTCGAGAGCTACTGTCCTGCACGTTTTAGATGTTTCCCTCTTCCAGCACACCTGACGGTCCTCATCAGTCTTCTGCAGAGCTTGATGACAGGCTTATCATTTGAATCAGGTGTGTTGGAAGAGGGATACATCTAAAACATGCAGGATAGTGGATCTCGAGAACCAGGATTGGACACCCCTGCATTAGTATGTATTCTAGTGCCAATGGTAAAGACTTCTGTGGTCAAACAACGCAAATATCGTACTTATCTCTGTACACATGTATTGTATAAATTGTATTGGTTCATTCTACAGATGTTTTTATCCCATTAGTTTTTACTCTTGCATTTTGCTCTACGTCTGGTTTGCTGTTGTACGATTAGCCTATTTATTTATTTGTTTATTTATTTATTCCTCTCTCTTTTTTGTCTCTTTTTCTTTCTTTTATATCTTATTCTATGAAATGTTATTGTACTTTTAGAATGTAAGCCCCGTTTTATGTACTTGGCTGTAACCGTTCAGTCAGAGCGAATTTTCCAATATTTGTCATGTTTAACGGTTTTCTTCCAGTGTATTAGTACTTCGTAATCTATGTGATGTTTTATTGTGTTAGCCATTTGTCCAGGACAACGGACAGAAAATAGCTTTTCTGCTAAATCTGGGGCATGTATCTTGTTCTTTGCAACAAATGCCCATACACACTGTTCTGTAATAAATGATAATGAGTCTGAGGGAGGGGTCTGTGGCAATGAAAGAGTGCACCACGACAAGGTCTATATGGGTTAAAATAGCAAAATATATAATTTTTAATAACTTTATGCAGCGTCGTGTTCTGATAATGGTTGCGACCAGTTGAGTTTTTTTTTTTAACCTTCTGTTTATTGGTTTTTGTTATTTTTTGAATATAAAAAAAAAAAAAAAAGAACATAGTTCCGACATATGATACAAAAGTCCATCACAGACAAACAACAAGCGGAACAAATCCCCCCCTCCCCTGGCACACATCCCCTCAAATCACAGGAAAGATTAAAAATAAACAAATAAATAAACAGTAAATAAAATACAAAATAGAAGTACAACATTTCCACTTTAAATATTACGGAAAAAAAAACAAAAGCAAAAAAACTGTATATCAAAATACTCAGTCAAGAGAAACATGACAGATTGCTCTATTAACATAGATCAGAAAAGGGGTCCATGTCTTTTCAAAAGTGTTCGAGGCTCCGGCTAATGTCAAACAAATTTTTTCCAGTTTGAGAAAATAAAATACTTCCTTGATCCATTTTGAGAAGGTTGGTGGAGATGAGGATTTCCACTTTAACAATATAAGCGTCCTGGCCAGTAAAGATGTAAATGCAATCGAGTCTTTGTTAGCAGAGGTACATTTAAACGGAGCAGGTACAACACCAAACAAAAGAGTAAAAACATTAGGAACAATTTTCTTTCCTGTTACCGTTGACAAAACATCAAAGATTTCCGACCAGAATTTATTTAAAGATGGGCAACCCCAAAACATATGAATATAATCTGCTGTAGCCTGTCGACATCTATCACATGAAGGAGACACTGTACCATATATTTTTGCCAGCCGAGCTTTGGTGTAATGAGCACGATGCAAAATCCTACATTGAGTGAACCCATGTTTAGCACAAATTGATGACCTGTGCACCCTTCTTAGGATCTCGTCCCACATACCGTCTCTCCCAAATCTATCGACCAGTCGAGTTTTAATGCATTTGAAGAAAACTATCAATTACTTTGGTTGCATAATTACACGCTGCCTCAGCATAAAGCGTAACTGCATCCAGGATGAAATGCAAAGAATAGACGAACCCTTGGTGCATCCATTGGTGAATATGACAAACAACAAACAAGATGAAAATGAGGCAAGAAATGGCATTGTAATTTTTCCAGTTCCGTTTTTTGACTTTGAAAACTGATTTGCACAACCTAGTTCATTTCCATTATTTGCAGTATATTAAAGCTTAAGTACTTGATCGTTTTTGGTTTTTTTTTTTGACACCATAGTGCAAGTATTGCCTGATTAAGTTATTTTGTAATTGTATTGGTCTCACAAGAAATATGGATTCGATGTATGTTTGAAATTTCTGTTTTCGTGCTGGTATAAATATACTGATAGACGCAGATTCTGCCCAATCACAGGCATTTTCAATCAGAAGGAGGGTTAAACATGTGATTGACATTGATACGACCATACTGCTCCAACCCGGGTCTTCACTATGTTTATACTTAGTCCTTTTAGATTTGAACAGAGAGGAGGAAGAGAAGCATTTTCAATTCTGGTATTTATTCCTGATTTCAGCTCTTGCAGCTTCAATAGTCTTTACTTTATATTAATATGACAGAGTAGAAACGCCTTCAAAGGCCTGCGTTTCAGTTCTATAATGAATATATTTCACAGCCTGTACTTTTTCACTTTTAGCTGAGTAAAAAAAAAAAATGGAATCATTACTTTTACTAGGATCTTTTTTTTTTTTTTGCACAGAGGCATTTGTACCTCTCTTTGACTAAAGAATGTGTATACTTTTGCTACCTCGATTCACAGAAAAAATGTCAGAACCAAAAGTACAGAGATGGAGAACGTCAATAGAAAATCCTGCAGAAAGCACATCAATTTCTAGTCACCGCACATAATAGGAACTGACTGTTAATGCAATTATACTAATTCAAGACTATCCATTGAACAGTTAGCTCAAAGTAATGGCAATATTCACTAAAGCTCCCTCATCCACTTCAGCTGTGTCACTAGGCAACAGACTGTGTCCATGGAGACCCAGAGGAAAGTTAAATCTTTAACCTGTCTCAGTGAGATTACAGGTGCTCTGTAATTAGACAGTGTGTGAAAGTGTTATGTGGAAGTGGTTGTTTTTAGGTCCTTGGAGGAAAAAAAAAAACAAAGATAAAGGCCATTAGAAGCAAAATGAATATGCTGTTGTAAAAATAAGATTAGTCCTACGTATTATGAAGTGCAGAGTCTTGAGGATTGGAGGTTCTTCGCTTGGTGGATGCCTCAGCTGAAAACATGCAGCTCCACCTTTTGGGTGAATGTAGCACCTGCAACAACCTCAACACTTGCCGGAGTACAGTCTTTACTTCGACTTTGAGCTGTTTCTGACAGTGTCCTGCTTCACGGATGCAAATGAGAGCTATTTTTTTATTCAAATGTTTATTCAGAACCGTCTTATAAGATATTATACATGACATCAATCATACAAAGTACACTGTTCTCTTTTTTTTTTAAGAAGAAAAAAAAACAGTATCAATAATGATCATTAAAAGGAAGAAAGAGAGAAAAGGAAAAAAAAAAGGTAGTATAAGTAAATTAAATAAGTATGTAAAAAATGGATAGTAAAAATGATATTAACAAGCCTGTACACTTAGACGACCACACTTTCAGGAAACAAGACAAAAAAAAAAAAGGATGCAGAAATACATATATATGTATACACACAAAGCAGCATTCATAATCATAATACAAAGAAGAAAGGAAAAAAAAGAGCCTAATAGTGCATATGTACATTTAGTAAAGCTTTATTTATATAGCACTTTTTAAAACAACATGTTTTTCAATTGTTGAATTGTTGTTGAATTGTTTATTTGCATGTATACACGACAATAAAACACAATAATAATAACAGTAAAAAACATGCCGGGGAAGCCAAAAACCAAAGTGGCTTATCGAGGGCCTCCCCAAAAACTTGAAATAAAAAAAAATTATTTGCAGTGTCTAATAATGATATACAATCATAAGTAAACAAAATTAACTAAATGAACATGTTACAAAGTGCTTCACATAAAGGAGCGATAGATCAAATTAAATCAAATCAAATTTTAAGCCAATTTACAGAAACCCAACAGAATCCAACAGAATAGTTCTAGGATATTCAAGTACAAAGGCAACCATGAACATAAGAGTAGCACAGAAAAAGAAAACATAAAAAAAAAAAAAACAACCTTGAGGGAAGACAGTTAGTACCATCTTCTATGTTCAGTCAAAGTCAGGTTTGCTAAGGTTATATATGTAATCCAAGGCGCCCAACAATTTTGAAATTTATCTTGTTCAAGTCGTAAAGAAAATGTGAGTTTTTCCATCACAAAAATTTCGTGGATCACGGCTATCCAGTTTTTGAGTGTAGGAGCTTCAGTAGACATCCATCTCCTGGTGGGTGCTTTCTTACGTTAAATATATATTTGTGAGACGAACCTAGAACATCCGGTCTCAAGCCCAAATATGCAGTTTCAAATTTAAATGGGATTTGTCCTTTAAATATCTTTTCCATAGTTTTTTTTTTAAATTTTATTATTATTATTATTTTTTTTTTTTTTTCTTAATTTTATTTCGAACATGCAAAGAAAAATAAGACAAAACAAAGCAAATTAAGATATAAACAAAATAACATTTAAATGGGCAGAATCTATCTTCAAGCACATACAAGTCTGAGTATTGCATGATCGAAAAGGAGTAGGAAGAAGTATAAACTTATTTAATTAGTTTCTTTGATTTGCTTCCAGTAGGTCTGGAGTACAGGGCATTGCCAGAATACATGATAATGGTTTGCCTTCTTTTCCCCACAGGATCGCCAACATGAGGTGTTTTTGTTCAGAAAATGATTCTGAGCAGGTGTTTTAAAGAATCTTGTTAAATTTTTCCAACCGAACTCTCTCCAGGACAATGCTGAAGTGCTTTTCCATTGTTGCTTATCCAGTTTTTCCCACACTTCTAATTGTAAAGAAAAGTTTCGTTTCTATTTCCCATTTTTCTTTTATGTAGGAAGTATTCTCCCCTTTAAGTCATTTAAACCGTTGTATAATACAGAAATAATTTTAGGACCTGGAATAAATGAGAGCAATTATAAAACTGATTGTATTGATTTTTTGTGCTCAGGGCCTTAATTCATTCATTCATTCATTCATTCATTCATTCATTCATTTATTTGGATCTTCGTTAACTTTGACTTAGGACATCGTTATTCTTCCTGGAGTCCGCAACCAACACAATTGTCTTTACACTGTCAAATGACGGTCAAATGACCAAAAACACCCACACACAAAACAACTAAAAACCATTCATCACAATTACAAAACAAAAACAACATACACTACAAACAGAAAGTTAAGGATATTTTTAATTTTGGGGCTTTTTTTTTTTTTTTTTTTCATTTTTTTGGGGGGTTTCTTGCACAGCGCTTTTTACCTTTTTGTGTGTGAATTGAATTGAAACACATTTTTTTAACCCTTTCATGCATAGTGGTCACTCCAGTGGACAGTTATTCTACAGCTGTTCTCTTGTATATTCATGGGTTTTGTTGTTTTAGTTCCATATCAGCCAACACAGTGGACACTTATACATCATCCCATAAACTGCAATTCATCCCATTACTGTAACTTTGCTGTTCTTGATAAACCTGATCTGCAGTAACATGTTTTAGTGTAAATCAATTGTTATTTGTTAGACAAAAAGTTTTTTTTTTTTTTTTTGCATATTACCTCCATGAAGTGAGTAATAACTAGCAGTAGAATATGTTAAAATGTGACAAAACATCAGATTAGTAGGATTAAAATCTTTTGTTTTGTTTTTATCTCACTTTCTGATATTGGGTTTTAAACATGTTTCTTTACTTCAAAAATTAAACACATGGACATTTTTGTAACTTCATTAAAAAAAAACTCAATTGCTTTTTTTTTCATGCCTAAGGGGGGATAGAAACAAGAAGAAAGAAAAAAATCTTGACTATGGTTTTCATAATTTGTGCACAAAAGGGTTAATGACCAGACATAGTTTTATTTACAAAAGGCAAAAATGACAAAAAAAAAATGACAAAAAAAAAATGAAATATCCTTCACTTTTTGTTTGTAGTGTACATGTAATACAGGACCTAGTTTAATTAACAGTACCTCCCAAAAAGTAGTTTTTATCATACTTTGTAAATAGTCAGATATATATTCACAGTTATATATCATTGTAATGTCAATCAACTAAACATGAGCAGACACCGAGCATTGTTTGGCAAATAAATACTCTTTCAGTAATTCTTTAAATCTGTATTTGTTATTTTCTTGAATGATTCGTCCCGGCAGAGCGTTCCATATCACCATGACTCTATACATCACAGTACTTTTCATTGGTATTTTTTTATTTATAAATGTATTCTCGGTGTGCTTCCATTCTATTTGGTGGTTTACATTTGTTGGAATGACTTGAATAATTACAGTCTCCGACCCCAGGATCTGTTATCTTTACGGGTTCCAAAAGTCAGAACAGAACTGGGAAAGAAAACTTTTAAATATTCTGCTCCCACTGCCTGGAACAACTTACAGAAGGACATTAAACTGAGGGAACTGGTCTATTTTAATACATTCAAAGTGATTTCAAATCAATGGGAAAAGGACAAATGTGGATGTAGATGTTTTTTTCTGATTGATTGAATTGGGTTTGGCTTGGAGCTGCTTTTAAGGAACATTGTTGTTATACTTTTAGTACCTTTTTAAAATAATGGTGATGTTTTATATGAATGTTCTTATCAGTTTTAAGTTTGTTTTTAGTGCTGACTTTCATTATGTTTATGTATATTAGTGTGGATGTATGGCTGTGATTTCCATTTTGTGTAACTTCTGCTGCTGCTGTTGCTGCCTTGGCCAGGACACTCACTGTTGGAAAAGAGATTTTTAATCTAAATTAGCTTTTTTTCCTGGTAAAATAAAGGTTACAATAATAATAATAATAATAATAATAATAATAACACTGGTCAACAACAAATTTATTGTTTAAGTTTTTTGAGCTGATTTAGGATCATTTTGGAGTGCTGAATCCAAAAATCACATTAATTTTGCTCAATCAGGTCAACTTTCTGAACTATGCTACATATTGGCTTTTTAACATTTTTGCTTACATTTATGGGCATTTTCACATCATATGATACAAAATTCTTTCATATTTCTTGCAATAAACGAGTTCTGAAGATTTTACTTTTGCCAATTTATGATTAATGTTTTTTTTTAATATTACAGGTGAATGAAATGGCTTCGACTAGAAGATCTTGCAAAAATAAGCCTGACGTATTCTGCTACATCTGCGCTGAATACACCATTGTACCTAACAGGAATCAAGTCACAAGTTTCATAAAGTGTGCTTGTGAAAATGATTTTTTTTTCTCTTAAAACCTATTTGGGGTGAGAACTATATAAAAAAAAATCAACTGATGAAGTCACAAAAATGTAATCAATTTTGTGAGAAGATCAAATTTTTCAAAATCAAATTAGCAAAAAAACCTGACCTGATTGAGAAAAACAGATGTCATTTTTGGATTTAGCGGTGCAAAATGGTCCTAATTCAGTTGAAAAAACCTAGACAACTCGCAAAAAACATTTTTTTGTAACCCAGTGTAATAATAATAATAATAATAATAATAATAACTTTTCATTTTATTTGTTTTCACTTTAGGTATAGTAAATCTACCTTCTGTAGCATGCCTTGTGTTATATAGATGTTCAAGGACAGGCGTTTATGTAATACCCTTGGCAGTTTAGTTATTGATATTTTCCTAATGAAAACAAGTAATGAGGCAATAAATCTGTTCTTTACCTTCAACCAAGCAAGACAGTTATGCATTTTATCGACATTTGTTTTATATGGACAACGAAGTACACATCGTGCTGCCTTATTCTGAACAATTTGCAATTTCTTTATATATTCATATAGGCCTTGTGGGGTTTTCTTCTTCTTCTTCTTCTTCTCCTTCTCCTTCTTCTTCTGTGGTGTGGGAACTGTAACCAACTTTGCCCTGATTTCTTCTTGTGCTGTCAGGAAAGCACATCACTGATCTTGCTTCATTATATTTTAATCTCCCCAGCTTGAAATTCCACCACAAAACTTTAATTTTTAAAACATTTAGATGCATATCAGCAGGTTTTTTGCCACCTAACAGATGAAAACCAGACTCATACTGGCACACACCTTTACAATTCTCCCACCGACTGTATATTGATCTGATAAGAAGGTGGCCATTCTATTTGATTGTAGTTAGAGGAGGATCTATAGATAGTGATGGGAATGGGAGATGTGGGGAGGGCCATTTTTTTCAATGGCTATTGCTGTTACTGTGAAATACGCTCCCTCTGGTTGTGTCAATTAGTTCCCGGGAGCAGCAGCAGAAGTTCACAACTGTTCGCAGATGTGATAAGGGCCTTAAAGTCTAAGTGGCTGTGAATAGGGAGATCAATGAGCAGATCAATGAAGCTGAATCCCCTCTCTTCCCAAAGCCAAAGTGTCTGGGGAGCTCAGCGAAAAAAGCCTTTGGCAGCAGCGGGAGCACTAATACCTTCTAACATACCTGCTTCAGTCAAGAAGGATGATATAGTACTTTAGGAATAAATGTGCTCATTCTCTGTCCATTAATAAATCTGGTAATCATTAGTGGTGTAGTCATGTGAAAAGTGCAATAGCTGGCAAATATTTTATGACAGAAGTATGAAAATGTATTTATTAATTTATTTTTTTTTCCTATTTCACATGTTCATGAACATAGAATACAATAAACAGTACAGCAAGGCCACTTGCTTGGATTACAGTATTCAACAAAAGATATCCATAAATAATACAATAAAAGGAAAATAAAGGCATCACGTTACCATTTCTATGCTGATGTCTTTGTTTTTAACCTTTTCATGCATGAATTATGAGAACCTTAGTCAATATTTTTTTCTTGAGTGTTTTTATTCTTCTTTAGGTATGAAAAAAACAATGCAAATGATTATTTATTTATTTATTTATTTTTTATGAACCTATTTTTCGTGGAGTCGCAAAAATATCCACTCAACTGGACACCATGCATTTAATTTTTGAAGCAAAAAAACATGTATTTAAAACTCATCATCAGAAAGTGACATACAGTGTGAAAACTATGAAATAAAAACATTTTTAATGCCGCTAATTGTTAAATCGCTAATGTTTTCTCACATTTTATCATACTCTAATATTAGTTATTACTCATTGCATGGAGATAATATCCTCCTGAGACCTAGGAATTTGACAGTTTTAGCTTTTTTTACATTAAAAAATGGTCTTGATTGGAAACTGCATAATGCAACAGTTTTTTCAGATACATTTTTAAAATGATTTTATTTATTGATTGATTTTTTTAATTGAATGTCACAGCATTTTTTTTAAGTAAAACTGTCAAACTTTTGTCCCCTACAGAGGACAAAATGCATTGCTGGGTCTCAGGAGGATATGCAAAAAAAAAAGAAAAAAAGAAAAGTTGTTTCAGAAAACTGTTAATTACAGTCTAATAATAATTAGCAACTTATTTACACTCAAACATGTTACTGCAGATCAGGTTTATCATGAGCAGCAAAGTTACAATAATTGTATGAATTGCAGTGTTTGGGAGGATGCATAAGTGTCCACTGCATTGACTGATATGCAACTAAAACAACAAAACCGATGAATATATAAGAGAACAGCTGTAGAATAACTGTCCCTTCTAGTGACCACTATGCATGAAAGGGTTAAATCCAATCCATTTGTCCCATTTTCTATCAAACTCATCTTTTTTTAATCTTAAGGTATAAGTAATTTCTTCCAACACCCATATTTCCTGTATTATATCGAACCATTGTTTGTATCTGGGTGGGTCCGTAGCAAGCCAGTTTCTTGTTACGGCCTTCCTGCCAGCTCTGAGAAGAATTTTGATCAAGTAATTATCTTCTTTCAGTACAACTGTTCTTATATTTCCCTAATATAAGGTGGAACAATTTTTGGTAACCATATATCCTAGTACCTCATTTATCACAGAGTTTACTTACAGAGTTTACTTTGTCTCAAAAAGGTTCTATTTTGGGACAACACCAGAAGATATGTGTATGGTTTGCATTTATTTGACCACAATGCCTCCAACATGTTTTTTCTTTAAATAATTGCTTACTTTTTAAAGAAGTGTGAAATTTTAGACATGCAATCTGAACGTTTTTTTCAAAACCACAAAAAATGCAATGAAAATAGTTTACAAAATATGTGCACAGCCTTAAAAGATACACAAAAACCTGAACTAGTTTTATAGGTCAGAATGACTATTTTGACCTCTGACCCCATGACAAGAAGCAGCACAAACAGTTAGAAACATCTGACATGTGTTAGATGATACGTGGTATAAAACATCAGAAAATTAATGCAATAAATCTCATATTGTCTGAACAAAAGGGTTAAATAATAATAATAATAATAATAATAATAATAATAATAATAATAATAATAATAATAATAAACTTTATTTGTATAGCACCTTTCATACAGAAATTGTAGCCCAAAGTGCTTCACATTGATTGAAAAAAAATACAATATTAAAATACATTTAGATTTGATTAGAAATACAATAAAATAAAAATAAATATAAAAACAGCGCACATTAAAATATTTGATTATGCATAGAATTTTTGAAGTGCAAGAAATAAGATGAAATGTGAGAGAAATACAATAAAATAAAAATAAAAGCAGTGCACATTAAAATATTTGATTATACACAGAATTTTTGAAGTGCAAGAAATAAGATGAAATTTGAAATACAATAAAATAAAAAATAAAAACAGAAATACAATAAAATAAAATAAAAATAAAAAAAACGCACATTCCTGGTTCCTGAATTGTGACCCCATTTTTATCTCCTTTCAAAGGCTAATGAGAATAAAAATGTTTTTAATTTGGTTTTAAATATATTCAGTGAACTGGCTTCTCTAACGTCTTTTGGAATTGTATTCCATAACTTTGGTGCATAGTTAGTAAAGGCTGCGTCCCCCATTTTCTTTGTAATATTTCTGGGAGTCGCTAGTAACCCTGCGTTTGATGACCTCAGTGTTCTAGTTTGTTAAAGACATGTTAAGTCGCACTAAATACAACCACTTAGGTTTATAGAGGCTGTATTTACTCTGAAACTTTAGTTTTTACTGCTGTACACAGTTCACGTTGATAGATTTGGACGTTGATAGCAAAGGGAGGTCACACTAAATATAATCACTTTGATTTATAGAAGCTGTTTTTTCCCTGAAACCTTTGTTTTTAATGCTGTACATACTTCCCATACATCCAGATGGAATCTTAATACAGAAACTGAGACATGCATGAACTAAAACAACAAACCTAATGTTGGCCCAGAACTTTTGCACAATATAATATAATATAATATAATATAATATAATATAATATAATATAATATAATATAATATAATATAATATACAGATACACATGAACTTTATTGATCCCCAAGAAGAAATTCCATTTCTTTTAGTCTAGTAATTATTTAGTTTTTAACCCTTTCAATGCATAGTGGTCACTACAGTGGACAGTTACTCTACAGCTGTTCTCTTGTATATTCATGGGTTTTGTTGTTTTAGTTCCATATCAACCAACACAGTGGACACTTATGCATCATCTCATAAACTGCAATTCATACCATTATTGTAACTTTGCTGTTGTTGATTGGTTCTTGAGTAGAAATCAACTGTTAATATTTATTTTTTGCATATTATCTCCATGAAGTGAGTCATAACTAATATTAGAATACGTTAAAATGTAAGAAAACATCAGATTAGCTGCATTAAACATGGTTTCATTTCACTGTTTTCATATCACTTTATGATATTGGGTTTTAAATACATGTTTCTTTGCTTCAAGAATAAAATTCATGGTGTAGCTGAGTGGACATTTTTGTAACTCCATGAAAAACAGGTTGATTTAAAAAAAAACAAAAAACAAAAAAAAAACAATCACATTGGGGGTTTTTTCATGCCTAAAGAGGAATAAAAACACTCAGGAAAAAAAAAAATCTTGATTAAGGTTCTCATAATTCCTGCATGAAAGGGTTAATCACAGTTGCAGTTTGGATGCATGGATGGATGGGTGGATGGATAGTGGTGGTAGATAGATAGATAGATAGATAGATAGATAGATAGATAGATAGATAGATAGATAGATAGATAGATAGATAGATAGATAGATAGATAGATAGATAGATAGATAGATAGATAGATAGATAGATAGATAGATAGATAGATAGATAGATAGATAGATAGATAGATAACAGTGTAGCAGCAGCATGACACACATTCAGTAACAATATAATACCACAGCAAACATGAGTAAAGACAAATATAACATAAGAACAAACACTATACACTGTACACTATAGATAAAAGTCTAAAAACATCTGTGTAGAATCTGGATAATAACTGTATACTGTGCTGAAAAATAACTGTAATGTGCTGAAATAGAACTGTAACATGCAAAACAAACTGGAACATTCCAATTGGGAATGTGGCAAATGACATTTAAGTGCAAATGGATTTATGAGCAGAGACCTCAGACAGAGGTGAGTTTATTGTACAGTGTTATGGAATGGAGCAGGAAAGATTTCCTGAACCTGTCCGTTCAACAGCAGAGCTGCAGCAGTCTTTTTGAGAAGGTGCTCCACTGTCTGTCCAGTGTGTGGTGGATTTCCAGATTTAATCATAATACAGGGACTTAGAAATGTATATGTGTTGTCATTAGAACTAAACCAACAAACCTGATGTTGGCCTAGAACTTTTGCACAGTTCTATATAGTATTATAGAATAGAATAGAATAGAATAGAATAGAATAGAATAGAATAGAATAGAATAGAATAGAATAGAATAGAATAGAATAGAATAGAATAATAGTACACAGTTATACAGATAAACCTTATTGATTCCAAGGGAAAATTCAGTTTGTTTTAGTCTATTAGTTATTTAGTATTTCATCATAATTCCACTAAAGATGCCATTCATTTCATATAATTTCTAATATAAATGTTTCATATGCAGGATTTGTACATGTTTAAGTCCTTATGTGCTGGCTGTTTAATGCTGGGAGGTGGTTGTTTAATAATTTAATAATACAGACACTCAGAATTCCACGTGTGCGATTGTTCTAACTTTCCTAAACCACCGAACCGAAAGCTGACCCAGGCTTTTTCTACTGTGCTCTATGTTTCATTCTGTACTTGATACCCACAAACACTTCATAATTTCATCATTTCCTTTTTACAACTATGACTCAGGGCTGAAAAATGCCAAACTATCTGTTTCTATTTAGTTTCTTGTTAACCTTAGATTGCACTGAACATGAAAAGGCATAAAGGAAAGTTGGAAATGCTACTGGTAAATTCTGTCTAATGCAACAACCAAGGTATGCCTCATGGCTATTATGAAATATAGAAGATTGTGTGTGTGCTTGTGTGCTTAATAAGCTCATAACTGTCTGATTTTTATGTAGAGAAGTTCAGATTTTTTGTGAAAATCCTTCCAGTTGCTCACAAATACCTTCATGTGTAATTACTCTTGACTGACTAATAATATTATAGCATGATTGCTGATTATAACTCTATTATTAACCTGTTACCTCCATTTGAGGCTGAAATCCTATTCACACCAGACTAGTATTACATGTGGACCTCTAGTATTTTATAATAATTACAGAGGTTATCTGTGATCTTTATCCCATGCAAAGTAAAAATTCCATCGCACTTGACCTACCCTATTTCAGTAACCACAGATGCCCTAGCTGTGACAATAGTCCCATATGAATTAACATCGCTATGATTTGGTGGAATTTGCAACATTTTGTTCTCGCTGCCCATGATAATGGACCATGGAGGCGGGTCTGTTGATGATAAATGAACATTCTAAAGGTATTTTGGGTGTAAATTCATGAGGCTTATGAGTGATATAGCATTGATACTCACTGTAGGAGCAAATTTAAATCTGTCAGAAAAACATCAGCTCCATTTTTCTTTCTTTCAACTGTTATCTGTAAGAGCTGATCCTTAACGTGACATCAAATCTGGGAAATAGCTGCGTACACATAAAGTCCAAAGACTTGTAACAAAACTAAAACGGATAGCATATGATAGTAAATTTATGCCATCCAAAATTGACCAAAACTATAAATATTGGGTAACCAAAGGAGTTACAGCTTGGTGTGTTCTGGAAAATAATGGGAGGCTGGTGAGTTTCCAAACTTTGGCACTAAAATATCAATTTGAGAAACATGATTTTTTCCGTTATCTTCAAATGAGAGACTATTATAAAGGGGAAATACAGGTGGGACCCTCCGTGGATGAGAGCAATGTGGTTCAAATCATGACTAAAGCATGTAAAGATAGTAATATAAGGATAATCTCAGCATTATATAAAGCCTTAATAAGATAAATCTCGATAAGCAAACAACTTACTATGTAATAGTGAAATGGGAAAGAGAATTTGACATAGGAATTGATGATACAGATTGGCTAAACATGTGGAAATTACATCATACCACTACTAGCTCTCGGACATGGAGGGAATTTGCCTGGAAAAATCTTATAAGATTTTTTATTTACACCCAAGTTTAAAAGTAAAGTTACAGAGGCTTCAGGAATGTTGGACAGAATGCGAAGAGATGGATGTTGACCATTCTCATGTTTTTTGGAAATGTTCAAAAGTTTCGGAATATTGGGAAATGATCTGCAATGTCCTATGTCAAGTATTAGGATTGTAACAAGAATTGGATACCAAATTATTTATTAATTGAGTGTTGATTCATTGATTAATTTAATTATAGATTTATAACCAAACTTAAACTTAAATCAACTCAAAACAATAATTTGGAAATCTTGCATAGGTTGATAGTTCGTTGACTGCACAGATGAACCCATGTGTGAATAATAGTACACAAAGCACAACTGAGGCAATGGATTTATATACATATAAATACTTTATTAACTAAACTAAGACACACAAATGACCTAAAGACAAGAGACAAATACAACCAAAGGAGCAGGAGATTATGGACAGGAGAATATGTAGATTAAGCTGGCAGACAGCTATATTCAAGATATTATAATGTTAGTGAGGTTACGTTGAGGTAAACCTACTTAAACTGGAATAACACCAACTCAGATAAATCAGGAGCAAGTTTTCTTACAAGTTGTTGCGGTGCGGATGCAGCAACTGGCACGGCCTTGACGGCGGATGGATGAAGTCTTCTGACATAGGTCGAAGCAGGAACAGGCTGTGAAGCGACGTGCTTGCGCTGGAGGCCTGAAGGTCTGGAGTTCTGAAGTTCTGAAGCTCTGAAGTTCTGAAGTTCTGCTGGCTGGAGGAGGTTCACAGCTGGCTCTGGCGGCTGGTTCTGGAAAGCTCACCAGGAGAAGATGGAACAGCTCTGAGAGCCAAGGAGATGGTCAAGACTCCTTGGAGAAAGCTCTTTGCTCTTAGGTGAGAGCTCAGAAGAGGTGGAGAAAGCTCTTTGCGTAGGTGAGAGCAGCGAGGGTGGAAAAAGCTCTGCTCTGTGAGAGCCTGGGAGAGGTGGAAAAGACTCTTTGCTTAGGTGAGAGCAGCAAGGGTGGAAAAAGCTCTGCTGAAAAGTTGGTTTCATTTACTTTTATAGTTTGTCCAAAAACCAGCTTGCCACGCCTTCCTCGTGCATATAGATGAGTTATCGATGCCTTGGGGCGTTGCCTTCTTTGTCTGTTTTCGGCGGGAAAACGCCTCCTTTTGCCGGTCATTTACATATTTCAGAGTATCATCTCTCTCTCCCCCCCTTAGGAGAGGGAGAGAGGACCTCATGCAGACTTGTAAGAAAACTTCTCCCAACCTTAAATAAGATCCTGAAATAAGATCCTTAAACTTTGTACATCACCTGTAACCTCACTTAAGCATCAGTAAAATAATAGCATGATTATTCAGACATGCTATAAGCAGTGATACTCTTACTTTCACATAATTTACCGTGAACATGAGGACACACATATGTGAAACCACAGGTCAGGCAAATGGCTTAAGTATTACATGCATAAAAGAGTTAACGTGCTGAGTTAATCAACATTAACACATAATGTAATACATTATTTACATGGCACATATAGGGATTTTATCATTCAGTCCTTTGTTCGTTTCTGGGTTCATCTTCACCTCTGGATGAGCACATAATGAAACACAGATGTTGAGAGGACAACAGTCACTAAGTGTAAGCAAGTTCCATTAGGCTCATTCCTTAAGATCATCTGTCTTCGTAAATGTCATTTGCAAAGGATGTCCGGGCATTGACCTGCTAAACAACCAATCAGCATGGTTGTTCAGGAATTTGGTTTGACACGGAGAGGAAGATAATATAATTTATAATTCTGTTTTTGAGTCTGTTCACTCACTCCACCGTCATCCGGCTACAGGATACACAATTCCAAAGAAACCTGAAATTCTTTATTTATGCAACTTTAGTGATGGCACTATACGTGAATACGATAAATATTTGGTAAAGGTGATGTTGATAGCTGCAAAAAAAAATGTATAACGAGGAATTGGGGGAAGATGAACGTGCCATCAAAGGATCAATGGATAACTACGATCAAGGACATAATTCTAATGGAAAAACTAACTCACAGATTGAGACTACAAGAACCACAAATGAACAAAAAGTGGAAAAAAATGGACATTATATAAGCAAAATAATTGATAAGACTGTGCTACCCAGACTTATTTATGTTGTTGTGTTTTCTTTTTGTTGTTGTTCTTTTAAAACTAATAAAATATAAGTTACAAAAAAAAAATTTAAAAAAAATTGGGAAATAGTCTCAGAAAAAACAAGTGGTTCCAGGCACAACAAACCCCGCCCCTTGCACATATTGTAACTTATTTTGGCATCGATCCAGCTGATGTCATCATGTCTATGTATGTGTTGAGGTCATCATATCAGTTGCCTCTATATATATGTGCCAAGTTTGAAGTAAATTGAAGCAAAATTGATGTTTTTATAGACATTTGAAATTTCGCCCATTATAAGTAAATGAAAGAAAAAAAGGATTTTAAAAATTCATTAAAAATTTGGACTTAGACCTACTTTTCCTAAAATGTAATCAGATCTATTCTGGGTCAGTGGCAATCTATAAACTCAGTTTGGTATGAATTCAACTAATAGTTTGGCTGCTATAGACATGTGAATTTTTGCCCATTATAAGTAAATGAGGGGGGGGAAATAAGATATTAAAAAAATTCATAAAAAATGTAAACTTTGACCTACTTTTCCTAAAATGTAATGACATGTATTCTGGGTCACTGGCAATCTATAAACCACATTTGGTATGAATTCAAACAATAGTTCTGCTTCTACAGATGTTTGCAATTTTGTCCATTAGAAGTATATAGGGAAAAAAAAGATATTAAAAATTAACTAAAAAAAATTGGGTCTTTGATCTACTTTTCCCAAAATGTAATCAGATCTATTCTGGGTCACTGGCAATCTATAAATTCAAATTGGTATGAATTAGCTATGTAACAATTACCGGTATAGCGGTAAACCACAGTAAAATTTCCAATGGTTAGTATTACTCTTTAAATTCTAATTATCATGATAACCGTGTTCTGTTACCGCACTTTGAAAATCACGGTGATACTGCTTATTTCCTGGAGAAGCAGATCACCCTAACGTGTTTTTAAATCCTCATTCCTTCAGTATATCTACATTTGTTCATTAAACAGTTCAGGAAAATATGATTGTGTTCCGCTTTCTGTTTGTGTGTGTACAATAGTGTATGTGTGTGTCATTGTGAATGATTTGAAAATAGTCAAACAAGCTCCACTATGACCTGTCCAAATACTTTTTTTCCCACTCAAAAAAACACAAAGGAATCAATAGAATTGATAAGGAATTGGAATTACTAAGCAGAATCGACAATGGCACTGACATTGATAAAATCCCCCCCCCCTCCCCCCCAGTGCAGATATCTCTTCTGGCCATAAGGTGCCATCTTCAGTGCACATTTGTAGGTTTGATGTTTACATGTTAATATTTTAATGTTTCTGCCAACAGAAAGTAGATTGTGCCTGTTATTTCTTTTTTTTTTTTTCAAAACTAAACTTGTTTACATTATTTCAGTGTGTGTATAAGTACTTTTTGAACATTTTGAGCACATTTCAAAAATACCGCGATAGTAATGATAAACATGATAATTTTGGTCACAATAACTGTGATATGAAATGTTCATATCGTTACATCCCTAGTATGAATTCAACCAATAGTTTTGCTGCTACAGACATTTGAAATTTCACCCATTTTAAGTAAATGGGAAAAAAAAAATAATTAATTCATAACAAATTGTAACTTTGACCTACTGTTCCCGAATTGTAATCAGATCTATTCTGGGTCACTGGCAATCTATAAACCCAATTTGGTATGAATTTAACCAATAGTTCTACTGCTAGAGTGTTAACAAACAAACAAACAAACCGAACCATCAATAATATCGCTTGCCTCCCCTTCAGGGGGTGGGGTAATTAATTAGTAAGAAACAAACTTTGTTTATCCTACAAAATGCACTACTTGAAATACAGACATGAGAAGGTTAATTTCTAAATTTCTTGGTCTACATTTTACACTAGTCTTGTGCAAATAGGGCTTAAAGGGGTCACATTTTGCTAAACCCACTTTTATTAGTCTTTGGTTCATTTATTTGTGTATTTGGACCCTAATAGTTCAGAAAGTTTGAATTTGAACCCTCCAGGTGCTGCAAAGCTATTTTTATATTCATTCCGGCAAAAATCGAGTGGATTTCTACAACCCGTTTCAATTCCTGCTTAATTTGTTACGTCTATAATTAGTTACGTTACAACATTTACACATACTGTATAAGATCAAGACTTCCAACGAACATTTCTCTGAGGACACCATAATTGTTTATCAGCAGCGGCGGTTGTAGCCAGTTCTGAAAATATATCCAAACGTCAAATTACCTAAAATGTTCAGTTGTTGGTTGTACAGGGTGAGTCAGAAAAAACGCTCTTTCCATTTAAAGAAATTGTACTGCTAAAATGGAAACACTGATTTTTCTTTTGACCATACAGTCATATGGATGTGGTTATTGAGCATGTCTGGTGATGTAGTCATAGATTTATTGCATTACATAAGAGAGAGAAGGTCCATTGTTTATCGGGCACTGAAATACCTGCCAACACAATGTATGCCACAGTGAACAAACTTGAAATTGACAACAATTACAGGAGTCGGGGCTTTGCTTTCACACTCAGGACATAGGCCTACATGACAGTGCCCAGGGAGTTTTCATCATGGCAAGACCACAGCGATTGCAGGTATTATTTCCTCATCGAGTTGTCTGTTTGGGTCAGGAGAGAGAGTGGCCACCTAGATCCCCGGACTTGACCCCCCTTGATTTTTTCTTGTGGGGGTATCTTAAAAACCGTGTGTATCGGACTGTTCCACAAACTCTTCAGGAACTCCGAAATCGCATCACGGCTGAAATCCAAGCCCTACGACGAACACGAATGGCGAGAAGAGCTGTGTTAGAGATGCGACAACGAGCACAGATTTGCATCAATCTGAATGGTAGCCAGGTTGAAGGTCGTGCCGGACGACTTCGTTGAGACAAAACATTTTGATGGCGAGTAAACATGCTGTAATGGTTGACAATTTCAATTTCATTCACGGTGGCATAAACTGTGTTGGCAGATATTTCGGTGCACAATAAACAATGGACATTCCCTCTGTTATGCTATGCCATAAATCAATGATTCAATCGCCAGACATGCTCAATAACCACATCAATATGACTGTATAATCAAAAGAAAAATAAGCATTTCCATTTCAGTGGTTCAATTTCTTTAAATGAAAAAAGCGTTTTTTCTGACTCACCCTGTATTAAGGAACACTAGTGGTTGAACGGGACAGAACAGCACAGTCAACAACCTGGAGGGGGTGGGGCATGAAGTGGCTCATGTGCATTTAAAGGGCCAGCGCTCAAAACGACCCTTCTGGCGTCATTACTCAGAAATAGTGTTGAAGATGGACCTGTGGAGTTGAATTAATGAAGAATCCAGACCCAAGCAGAGCATTTACAGTTTATGTAGACCACAGGGAAATGTTTTAAAATGCATAATTCCATTTAAAAAAGCAAAATATCACTCCTTTAATATTACCAGATACCTCAGACCTAAATATACATTCTGTTTGTAGGTTTGTAATCTGACTACCGGACACTTCTACCAGTTCCGTGTGTACGCTGCCAATGCGGCCGGTGTCGGGAAGCCGTCTGAGGCCAGCGAAGCTTTTCTGTGTGAGAAGTGGACGATGCCAGAGCCAGGTAAGAAGAAAGCTCCACGACAGTTCAGTCAAACAGGAAATCACACAGAAAAAGTAAATTACTCATTTCATGTGAGCATCTTCGCAGTAAAACCCATGTCATTACTCTGCCGACCTGCTGGCTCTGCTAACAGCTAAGGTCACATCGCATCATAGTTTATTGTCTGTCACTGGGAGAGAGGGAGGCGAGGTACGTTCAAAGATCATCCATCACATATGGAACCCATTTCCACTTACTGCCATTATATGTAAGGACACCTTTAAAAGCACATACAGTCTGTGTAGTATAAAATATCCAGGTCTATCGGGTATAGTAGGAGAAAATGTCTTTCGGCGTGTCATATCAGTAAAATACAAAACGAAGGTTGAGGTCAACTCTATCATATTGTAGCTGAAATAAAAGCTAGAATGATAGCTTAGAGGCGGAACTTGATGGCTGAATCCATTGTGTGGTACTGTAGCTATATCCCATAATATTACAGCGAATCTTGGCTCGTATGCATGCTGCTCGAGTGTCCTTGAGCAAGACAAGAAACCCACAAAGGTGGTGTGAAATCTGAAATCTGAAAGCTCGAGAACAAAAACAAATTGTAGCTTCAGGAAAGGATCGCATGAACGCCTCATTCTGATCACACACACAGTTTGCATTGAGTCAAAACTACACACACAAATACACACACACACACACACAAACATAGACCAGTATGTTGTCGCCCAGACTAGAGTCCAGCAGTTCTAACTCCGCTCATTTTAGCTCCTCATGACATTAATATTGGAAATGGAGAGAGGCTCTCAGACATGCCACTTTTAAAGCGCAGCTCATTAATCTCAGTAAATGGGCTTCCCTCTATGCCGTTAATAATTTAAAAGTGACCGAAAATCATTAAGCAAATTAACTACCATGTGCTGCCATGAAGTCAGTTAGATTAAGGAGAGTCACTGTACTCCATTTGACTTTACTGTTCTCCTCCCTTTTCTATTATGATATTCACAAACAAGTCTTGTTTGGTTGCTCCGGAGATGATCGGGGCGGGCATTTTCACACACCAATATGTTTCCCTTGTTTTGTACTTTATTTCAGCCTTAACCCATAAAGACTCAGTGCTACTTTTGTGTCAGTTCCCAAACGAATTTTTCTCTATATTTAACCTTTCTTAAGTGATTTATCACCATTGATTGTAATATTATCCTCCTTGTTTGTGTTTTGTCATTGTAAATCATGTATTTTCCCATATTTGATTTACTGATTGTGTAGATTTTCATGAAAGCTCAGATTAAACTTGAGGATTATTACAGTCTACTCTCGTTAAACCGCCCGCCGTTATACCGCCATTTTCGCTCACCGCCGACCAAAACCATTGCACAAAAATCCCCAATGCATTATTCCATTAGCTACCGCCATTTCTGCCTATCGCCATCCACCAACCCAGTTCCATGCACAAACAACACTTATACCATTGATTTCCCGACCGTTATACCGCCAGCGTGATTGCCATCGAGTACACATAAATTTTAACAATGCACTGAAACAAACGCGCCAGACGCTGATCGCGACAAGCTACGAGTAGGTCTACGGAACGGCCACCGTTCATTTATCGCAGAACACTCAGTAGGTCAGGATGTCGGGAAGAGGACGTGGGATTAAGCCAAAGCCTCAAGATGATGGGGTGTCATTTCCCGACACGGTATAATAATGCTTAAAATGTTTCCCCACTTTAAATGATCCCTTACAACATAACAGAATCAAGATTTATTTAGAAACGCAATTAGAACGGGTTAACGGAGGCAGCATAGACATCATATAGTAAAGACATGCACATTATGGACGCAACCCGTTGTAACGCCATTTTCGCTATACCACCAATTTGGCCATGAACGGAAGTTGGCGGTATAACGAGAGTAGACTGTATATCAGAAACAGAAAAAAACTGAAGAAAAAGTGACTTTTTCAGGAAAGATATCATTAACCAAACATAAAGCCAAGTGTCTCCATCCACTGTCATTGAACCAACTCCATGGGTTTTACTGGTGAATCAATGTTGTAGAAGATGACGGTGTTTCCACGTTCAGTACGGAGCCTCTGAACGTCCAAGTGAGTCATATCTGATGATAAAAATTCACACAAACCAAGACTGGATGGAATACCTGGGTGTTGTTCTTGTCTCCTAGCTTAAACCAAGGATGCACTGGTTAGTGACTCATGTAGACTTGGCTGGCAAATATCCCAGGATGCAATTCGTCCTACTGTCAATTTCCTCTCGAAGGCAATAGCGGCTTCTGTGGCAATTTAACCCTTTCATGCATAAGTCACTGCAGTGGACAGTTATTCTCCAGCTGTTCTCTTGTATATTAATGGGTTTCGTTGTTTTAGTTTCATATCAGCCAACACAGTGGACACTTACGCACCATCTCATACCCTGACATTCAGACCATTACTGTAACTTTGCTGTTCTTGATAAACCTGATCTGCAGTTAGATGTTTTAGTGTAAATCAATAGTTATTTGTTAGACAAGAAGGTTTTTTTTTGCATATTATCTCGATGAAGTGAGGAATTACTAGCATTAGAATATGTTAAAATGTGAGAAGACATCAGATTAGCAGCATTAAACATGTTTTTATTTCATTGTTTTCATATCCCCCTCTGATATTGGGTTTTAAACACATGTTTCTTTACTTCAAAAATTAAATGCATGGATATTTTTGTAACTCCACAGAAAAAAAAACTCGATTGCATTGTTTTTTTCTTGCCTAAGGAGGAATAAAAACACTGAAGGAAAAAATCTTGACTAAGGTTCTCACAAGTCATGCATGAAAGGGTTAATTCAAAAATGTTTTAGCAGCTAGATGATGTGATACAATGTTGGAACATGTGGAAGAGGCGGAATAGCAGGAAAATACATCTTTAACCCATAAAGACCCAGTGCTACATCTGTGGTAATTCCTAAATTAATTTTTCTCTATTACTACCTTTCATAACTGATTTATCACCAATTTTGTTTTTTTTTAAAAAATAATATTATCCTCTGTATTTTGCATTTTTTGGTGTGAATCATTTATCTTCCTATATTTAATTCACGGATCATGTAGATGTTCATGAAAACTCAGAGTGAATTCAAAGTTAATTTTATCGAAACAGAAAAATTAAGAAAAAGTGACTTTTTCAGCAAAGATTTTAATAACAATGTAAAAACATGTGTCCATCCACTGTCACTGATCCAACTGCATGGGTTTTACTGGTGAATCAATGTTGTAGAAGATGACGGTGTTTCCATGGTAACTACAGAGCCTCTTATCTGAAGACCATGAAAAGACGACAAACTGTATTTTACACCAGTTTTTTACATGTATTGATAGAATTAGTGGATCAACAGGTATTAAACAGTTTAAATCAGTAGATGGTTTGTGTCACCGGTGGCTGTTTGGGTCTTTATGGGTTAATATGTGTTTATCCAGTTTTGAAGAATATACATAATGTGCATATTTTTAGCGTGAAAAATGTCAAATTAGGTGCATTAAGCATATTCCGTAGCAAAATTGTGTAGAAATAGAATAATGTAATGTAGAATGCAACGTCAATCGATTACTTGATTAGTTGAGTATTTTGATGATGATCAATATGAGACATTTTTTAAGAAAACAAAAATTCTCAGATTTTCTTTTTTTCTGTGACACTAGACACATTCCTATTTTATGATGAAAATAGGAATTTGAGGACATTGTGTTGGTCATTGGGAAGTACTTTTTCATAATTTTCTGATGTTTAATTAATTGAAAATATAATTAGCAGTTTTATCAATAGTTCCTTAAACACCTTAAGTTTTCAGCGGTGTTTCCACGGTAACTACGGAGCCTCTGAATGTCCAAATTGGCCATATCTGATGACCATGAAAAGATGACAAACTGTATTTTACACCAATTATTTACATGAATTGATAGGATTAGTGGATCAACACTTATTAAACAGTAGATCAGTAGATGGTTTTGGTTGCCAGTGGCTGTTTGGGTCTTTATGGGTTAATTTTTTTTCACATGGAGGATACGTGTACAAATATTCTGACTTGCACTCTCCTTTCTCAGGTTGCCCTTATGACCTGGAGGTGAGGGATGTGAGGAATGACTCTGTGGTGCTGCTGTGGGCTCCACCTTTGTATGAAGGCCAAGGCCCCGTTACTGGCTATTTGCTGGAAATGAGTCAAGGGGAGCAGTCGGACAATTGGACGACAATAAACGACAGTTCAGTCTCTGACACTCAATACAAGGTGAGGAGTCACTCTGTGTAATGTTTACACACTTACTTCTATAATAACATGTACAGATCCACTCATATACTGTGGTGTTTTATTGGTTTTATCAGAGAAATTATCAATTACCTAATGGCCAGCATTATTACAAGTTAAGAAATGAATGTATTTAATAACACTAAGTGCCAGTAAATTATTCCTTTATAAACCTGCCTTGAGGTATAAACTGGTGTCTTCCATCCATCGGGTCCACATGGATGAACTCATAAGTGTTAATCTGTTCGCTATAACATCCAGGTGTCAGGGCTTCAGGAGGGTCAAACCTACCGTTTCCGTGTGTCGGCTGTCAATGAAGCAGGAACTGGATGGGCCTCACTGCCCTCTGAACCTGTCATAGCTCAGACTACAACAGGTAATCCACCACACCCCTAGATTTTAAGATATTACAAATTGCATTAACCCTTTAAGTGCCAAAGTCGCAATGTTGTGACAAGCAAGATCACTGAATAAAACAGACCATAGATCCAGAGTGGCCAAATTGTGTTAACACCTCCCACCAATAGATGGCAGACATGTGCTCTTTCAGTCCTAACACCGTTTCAAAGCATGT
Source organism: Sphaeramia orbicularis (assembly GCF_902148855.1). NCBI lineage: Eukaryota > Metazoa > Chordata > Actinopteri > Kurtiformes > Apogonidae > Sphaeramia > Sphaeramia orbicularis. The sequence goes on along the minus strand of NC_043972.1, from coordinate 42,332,393 downwards.
GTCGATTCAAAGTGAAGAGGAGAATCCAGATTTAAAAGCATCATTTCAAGCTGGTTCAGTAAGTAAAGTTTATTACCCCGACCCCTGAAGGAGAGGCAAGAAGGATTGGTTTTGGTTGAGTTTGTTTCTTTGTTAACACTCTAGCAACAAAACTGTTGCTTCAATTCATATTAAATTTGGTTTACAGATTGCCAGTGACCCAGAATAGATGTGATTACATTTTGGGAAAAGTAGGTCAAAGTTAAATTTTTTTAGGAATTTTTAAAATCTTTTTTTTCCCCCATTTACGTATAATGGGCGAAAATTCAAATGTCTGTAGCAGCAAAACTATTGGTTGAATTCATACCAAATTGGGTTTATAGATTGCTACTGACCCAGAATAGATACCATTACATTTTTGGGAAGAGTAGGTCAAAATTTGAATTTTTTATGAATTTTCGAAAATCTTTTTTTCCCCATTTACTTATAATGAGCAAAATGTCATATGTCTGTAGCAGCAAAACTGTTGTTTGAATTCATACCAAAGTGGGTTTATAGATTCCCACTGACCCAGAATAGATGTAGTTACATTTTGGGAAAAGTGGGTCAAAGTTCAAATGTTTTATGAATTTTTAAATTCTTTTTTTTTTTCTCCCATTTACTTATAATGGGCGACATTTCAAATGTCTATAAAAACATCAATTTTGTTTCAATTTACTTCAAACTTGGCATATAGAGGCAGTTGATATGCTGACATCACCACATGCATAGACATGATGATATCGGATGGATTACTGCCAAAATAAGCTACAGTACGTGCGAGGGGTGGGGTTTGTTGTGCCTGGGGCCACTTGTTTAGTTTCAGTTTTGATAGATAAGGACAGATTTGGCTACTCTGCTGCTTGGCCCAAAAGTTACTAAAACTTCCTGCATTTTACTGTCTACTAATATTTAAGTTAATTTATTTTAAGGATAAGATGACGAAAAAACAACAACAGAAAAGCCCAATTTTTCTAAAAGTTACGCAATCCAATATGGCCGCCGCTCCATGATGTCCCAATATGCAAATTAGATTAATACATTTACTCCCATCATAACCTTTGGGTCATACCAGCTATGTTTCTCATTTACAGTATTCCTTTATCTCTACCCACTTTCAAACTACAGCTTTTGATTTTTTTTTTTAAATTTTATTGAACCAGATAGAATCACTTTGAGATCAACATTTCTTTTGCAAGGGTAACCTGGCCAAGAGGTCAGCAGCACACGCCATGAAAGAAAACAGGTTTTACAGACAGGTAGTAACAAGAAATTAAAACAACCAGTAATAATATTGTAATAACAGAAAAGTTACAGTTTTTTAAAGTGTAGTTGATAAAGTGCAAAAATTTAGTTGAGGTCAAACCAATTTAAAAACACAGGTATTGTCCGACTGACTATCGCTGTCTCGCTGGAAATCTTGATATCGAAATGGAATGTTTTTGGAAAAAAACTGACGTCTAAGGGGTTAAGTGTACGAAATATAATGTGATCTGCAGATACAAATTTATGGTAATAACGTTTCTAGTTTACTGGGGGCGGGGGGGGTTGTTGTATTTGTGTTATTTTTAATTAGCTTGAGTTTATTACTCATCTGTAAGATTCATTACTGGTGACAGTTACTGTACGCATCAGTGCGTCTTGTCTCGACTAGAATGTGACAGGCGTTGGTTACGATTTATAAAGTCTGTAATGGTAATTTCTTCTTAAACTGGTCCCATAGTCATTATGTTGTGATTTGATGATGTGATTTGCTATTGTTTACAACACCCATTAAAACTTACTACAATTATACTTATAAATCAGTGTAAAACTATAATGATAAACTGATCCAGTCTAAAAAGTCAGCTGTTTTTAACTGTGGACTTTTGTTGTTTGCTTTTTCTTGACAATTCTCTTCATGCGTATTCTGATTAAGTGTGTATCCTTCAAGAATGACTTTTTGCCACTAGGCTTTTCTTATTCAATAGCTAAAGGCATGTATTGCAGATGTGCCAAATCCATTAATGTTCAAAGAAAAAAAAAAAAAAAAACAACCCTGAAAATGCATAGAGTGTCACTGAGAGGTGACAGAGCTTCATTACAGTGCAAAAATATGAGGCCATTAGCAGGTTTTGATATTTGAGCAAGGTTATAATGACCATACATGTATATTTCTGTATATGAAGATGCAACTGCAATATACAGGAAGTATATGGAAGCATTAAAAACAAACAATTCAGAGCAAAAATATGAATATTATAGAAGCTGTATTGGATCATCTACATAGAAAAAAGATAAAAAGCCCAAGTACATAGAATAACTTTTATGAAGGAACCTTGTTCAACCAATTCAGCCTGTGCTAAGTGGAAATGGAGGTCAATCTGAATACTGACTTTGCCTTTAGAAGCCATTCATTTCTGCTTTTTTACATTTTATGACTGAACACATGTATTTCTTCCAGTATTTTTCTATTATGTCTTCATATCTTCAAGACTTAAGTGGAAAAACTTAAATGTTTTATCTGACAGTTTAGTTTGGAGAGAAAAGATGCCATATTAGCCTGAGGAATTTTTTTCAGTAGCTTGGGGAGTTTTTAGTCAAATAACAACAAAAGCCAGTAGAGAATGTAATCTCTCCACAAACAAAGGAAAACCCTGAATATTGTCTGCTCAAGTGAAGATTAACTCAAGTGTTTGCACAGTACTGTAAAAGAACCTGGTTTTATTCACATCATATTATATTTATAGTATATAATGTAACTCAGTAAATGGTATGAAACTATACTGAAGCATAATGAATAAATCACATTTTCACAAAAACATTGCTGGAATCCTGTGGTGCACAAGTCTGGAAATACATAACATAGGCCTAGTCATTTTACGATAAATTTATGATATTCTGCCAGGTAAAAATTTCATACTACACATTTAAAAAGGTCATATTTAGCTAAACCCACTTTTATTGATTCAAAAATTTCATGCGAAGGAATGCTTCTCGGACTAAAAAAGAGTTTGTTCGAGGTGCTCTTTGGAAAAAGGGATTCAAAAAGTAGATATCAAACTGGAAGAAAAATCCAAGGCACTCTCTTTAAACATTCAAATGCCTTTACTGTGCCATGTTAATAAAGGGATTTTAATGTTTAAAGAGAGTGCCTTGGATTTTTCTTCCAGTTTGATGTCAACTTTTATTAGTCTTTGGTTCATTTATTTGTGTATTTGGACCCTAATAGTTCAGAAAGTTTGAATTTGAACCCTCCAGGTGCTGCAAAGCTATCTTTATATTCATTCCAGCAAAAGTCTAGTGGATTTCTACAACCTGGTTTAATTCCTTCTTAATTTGTTACGTCTATAACTAGTTACATCACAACATTTGCACATATAAGGTCAAGACTTCCGACGAACATTTCTCCAACTATGACATAACTGTTTGTCAGCAGCAGCAGTTGTAGTCCATTCTGAAAATATGTCCAAACTTCGAGTCGATTGCCTAAAATGTTCAGTTGTTGGTTGAACGGGACAGAGCAGCACAGCCAACAGCCTGGAGGGGGTGGGGCTTGAAGTGGCTCATTTGCATTTAAAGGGCCAGCGCTCAAAACGACCTTTCTGGTGTCATTACTCAGAAATAGGGTTGAAGATGGACCTGTGGAGTTGAATTAATGAAGAATTCAGACCCAAGCAGAGCATTTACAGTTTACGTAGACCACAGGGAAATGTTTTAAAATGCAGAATTCCATTTAAAAAAGCAAAATATCACTCCTTTAAATTAATTAATTAGTTCATTTTCCATGACCATTAAATCCTCTGAGGGACTGCAGGCTGGAAGGTGGGACTCACCTTGGAAATGGCATCAGTTCATCACAGGGTTGACAAATAGAGACGAACAACCATTCACCCCTATGCTAATATAAAGTGAACCCAGTGGTTCCTTGCTTTTTTTTGGATCATGACCCCATTTTAACATCACAAATTTCTGGCGACCCCAGACATTCAAAACTGAGACTTTTTTTTTTTTTTTTTGCTAAAATTAATTTGCTTTTGATCATGTAATAGTTTGCTATACTATGTTGCAAATAAACATTAATTTTAGACCACATTTAGTCTATATAATGTATATTTTTATGGACAGAGGCAGTAAAGCCAGGTGTAGATTACTGCACAAAGTGAGAATTTTATTTTCCTTGGTCAGGATATGTACAGTCAGTCCAACTTGGATTTACAAGGCTGACAATTAATACTGAACAAACAAGAACTCAAACTATGAATTATGAAAGAGCTGCAGCATCTGAAACCGACCACAATGAACATTTGACAGATAAACAGTACCACAGTGCTTCAGTTTCACAGTTTATCATGTCTTTTACGGATTGGGATTGTCTCTCTCAACTCACCATATATTTTTTATCAGTAAGTTTTTTTTTTGTTTTTTTTTTTCTTAACAATTACTAGAAATTTCAGGCGACTCAATTTGAATCCCAGATGACCTCATGTGGGGTCGTAACTCCAAGGTTGAAGAACACTGCACTAACCTATCAATGTGCATGGTTTTGGACTGTGGGAGGTATTAGAATGTGGATAAATATATGAAAAAATCACAGTGTGTGAATATTCATAGGCTTTACATTGAGTTGAAAATTCTGTAGTATTTTTGGAATTGAGTTTTGTTGTAATCCATGAACTGTGTTGACCTCCTCTGTCTTCCGCAGACAATAAAAACATCGAAATCGGCGTGGACGATGATGGCTTCATATTTCTGAGCTATGAAACCAATGAGAAGGAATGTGTCTGGAGCAAAAACTACACAGAACCTATTGATGCCAGCAGAGCCCAGGCACAAAACAAGAACAATAGGTAGGGATGATTAGAGATAAAGGTACCCAGCAGAATATAAAGTGTAGAAGAAGAGCTTCACTGAACAGGAAGTGCAAAATGAAGCTGGTAAAAAAAAAAAGGCAGTTGTTGGCTGAGGGGTGGAAATCTTTCTGTGGAAAACTAAATTAAAGTATGTACATGCAATACAAATAAGCTTGTGATGCAACTTTTACACTTATGATGTGTAAAGCCTTTAGTGCTCATAGACTGGAAAATGATTTGCACAAAGTGACATCAGGTCTGGTCTCTGCCAAATACATTTTAACAATATTTAGCAAATTCAGAATTTTCTCCTGAAATATACTTTGAACAATTTATTACAAACTCAGTGCACATTCCACTTTGCTCACAGGTTATTATTAAAAGCAAACTAAACATTACACTTCATAACTTGTCCGGAGGGAATCTTTAACCCCACTTTACCCGTCTGCGGTGCTAAAAGACAGACCAGACCATTTACATGCCATTTAGGTAATTTTTCATCTACATGCACCACAGTTTAATTATTTCTAGATTATGCCCCGAGTCATTATATCTGCCATAGAAATGTCAGTGTGGTGTTAATAAGGTGAGTGAAACCATACTATTTAACTACTATGAAATTACAGCTATGTGTATGTATATAACATTATGGCCTAGCAAAGTAAGATTAAAGGTTAAAGGTTAATTTGCTTTATTATCCCCGTAGGCAAATATGAGGCGTTTCTCAATATGCGTTCTTGTCTATTTTTCCTTTTTGTTCATCAAGTACTGTTCCATTTAAAAATTCCCACAAACCAAGACTAGATGGAATACCTGGGTGTTGTTCTTGTCTCCTAGCTTAAATCAAGGATGCACTGGTTCGTGACTCATGTGGACTTGGCTGGCAAATATCCCAGGATACAATTCATGCTACTGTCAATTTTCTCTCGAAGGCAATAGCGGCTTCTGTGGCAACTTAATTCAAAAATGTTTTAGCAGCTAGATGATGTAATGCAATGTTGGAACATGTGGAAGAGGCAGAATAGTGGGAAAATACATTTTTAACCCATTAAGACCCAGTGCTATGTCTGTGGTAATTCCTAAATTAATTTTTCTCTATTAGTACCTTTCTTAACTGATTTATCTCCTTTTTTTTTTTTTTTTTTTTTTTTTTTTTAATATTATCCTCTATATTCTGCATTTTTTTGGTGTAAATCATGTATTTTCCTATATTTAATACACAGATCATGTAGATCAGGGGTGTCAAACTCATTTTAGTTCAGGGGCCACATGCAGCCTAATATGATCTGAAATGAGCTGGACCAATAACATAATCTAAATAATAGGATAAGAACTGATAAATAATGTCAACTTCAATGTTTTCTCTATGTTTTTGAGTGAAAAAAGCAAAATTCCTTAATGAAAATGTTTACATGTACGAACTGCGCCTGAACATAACATGAACAAATATGAACAACCTGAAAGTTGTTAAGAAAAATAATGGCAATTTTAACAATATTATGCCTTAGTTTATCATTTATACATGTACATCACAACTTACAAATCACAGTGGATCTACAAATACGCAAAATATTTATTTACTTCAGACATTTTTGTTCAGGTTTATCACATTTTTTGTTAAAGGCAGGCCTGTAAATGTCAACATTTGTGTAATTTTACTGTTTTTACGCTAAAACAAAGGGGGAAAAATGGTTTTCATTCTTTTTAGGTTATTATGATAGTATTTTACTGGTCTGACCCACTTCAGATTGAATTGACCTAAAATAAATTTAACGTCCTTGATTGTTAATATCTTCAGTGTAATTTTTGTATTTCATGAATTCATCCCACGGACCAGATTGGAGCCTTTGGCGGGCCGGTTTTGGCCCCCGGGCCGCTTGTTTGACACCTGTGATGTAGATGTTCATCAAAACTCAGAGTACATTCAAAGTTAATTTCATCAAAACAGAGAAAAATTAAAAAGTTACTTTTTCAGCGAAGACATTGCTAACTGAATGTAAAAACATGTGTCTCCATCCACTGTCACTGATCCAACTGCATGGGTTTTACTGGTGAATCAATGTCGTAGAAGATGACGGTGTTTCCATGGTAACTAGAGAGCCTCTGAACGTCCAAATGAGTCATATTTGATGACTATGAAAAGATGACAAACTGTATTTTACACCAGTTATTTACATGTATTGATAGAATTAGTGGATCAACAGGTATTAAACAGTTTAAATCAGTAGATGGTTTGTGTCACCGGTGGCTGTTTGGGTCTTTATGGGTTAATATGTGTTTATCCAGTTTTGAAGAGTATACATAATGTGCATATTTTTAGTGTGAAAAATGTCAAATTAGGTGCATTAAGCATACTTCATAGCAAAATTATGTAGAAATAGAATAATATAATGTAGAATGCGACATCAATCGATTATTTGATTAGTTGACTATTTTGATAATGATTGATAGACATTTTTTAAGAAAACATAAAAATTCTCAGATTTTCTTTTTTTCTGTGACACCAGACACATTCCTATTTTATGATGAAAATAGCAATTTGAGGACATCGTGTTGGCCATTGGGAAGTACTTTTTCATAATTTTCTGATCTTTAATTAATTGAAAATATAATTAGCAGATTAATCAACAGAGAAATAAATGATGTACCGCTGCACCTTAAGTTTTCTTCGAACTTTACTTATAAAAGATATTCTCTGTGCTGTGGTATCGCTGCTCTGACTTAAGTTAAAAAAGGAAAGACGCTGTATTGAAGTGGGATTTAAACACTGACAGTGCGATACCATTAAATGTGATATAAAAAGTGAATAAGTCTTAAATGGGGATTGTGGGTGTATTTCTTATCAGGATTTTGTCAGAATGCCAGCTTTCTTGAATTATCTTGTCTGTAAGTTTGAGGGAAGCCAGCCTTCACATTTACACTACTCCATTTATTCAGCAACTTTTAAAAAGTTTATTCAGGTTCATTGGAAGTTCAGCTGGGAGCCGCTGAGACGATCAGGACGACCCTGTAGATCAACCCTGCATCTGTCTGTTTTTACATTTGTCCATCAGGTCGGTCCTGACCTTCATGGACCCGTCTGAGGAGGATCTGGGTCTCTACTCAGTGCAAATGAGCGACAATCTCGATGAGTCATCAAGCTACGACTTCACCGATGAAGGTAAACTTTTTTTTACCTGATGAGCTATTGTGAGCTGTTGGCGTTGTCTTCGTCATCATCATCATCATCATCATCATCTTTGTCGTCTTCATTAGCAATTTAGCAAAAGGTTTCTGTTGGATTTCTGTAAACTGGCTTAGAGTCTGGTTTTGACCAACTCTCTATATAAAGTGTCATGACAAAACTTTTTTGTTGTGATCTGGTGCAATATAAATAAAATTTGATTGAGTGATTTGATTGGTTTTCCCCAGTAAGTCGCTTTGGAAAAAAGCGTCTGCCAAATGCATAAACGTAAATTTCTTCAAACATGGGGTGGCCATGGCTCAGATGGTAGCGTCTAATAACTGAAGGGTTGGCGGTTTGAATCCCGCTCTGTCCATGTGCTGTTGTGTCCTTGGGCAAGACACTTCACCCTCCTTGCCTCCAGTGCTGCTACTCACACTGGTGTATGGATGCGTGTGAATGTTTGGTGATGGTCGGAGGGGCCGTAGGCGCAGATTGGCAGCCATGCTTCTGTCAGTCTGCCCCAGGGCAGCTGTGGATACAAATGTAGTTTACCACCACCAGAGGGGGAATGTGAGAGCGAATGAATAATGGATCCTCTGTATGCACTTTGAGTACGTGTTCATAGAAAAGCGCTATACAAATCTAATCCATCATTATTATTATTATTATTATTATTATTATTATTATTATTATTACATCTTCTCCAACGAAACTACTGGTCAGATTTATTTCAAATTTTATATGTAGCTTCCTTGGGACAATGTCTACAAATTTTGTTAAAAGTTTTCAGAAATTTAGGTTTTAAGTTTTTTTTACAATTTTTGTTTAAATATTAAAGCTGCATATGAATTTCATCACAATTTTTTTTTCAAATTTGTAAAATCTGAGTGATAGCCTAATTATCACTAATCCATGAGTCTTTCCGAGCTCACACATCTGAATCACTTCCCTCACAATAAACAACCTGATGACTCCATCATAAACACAGTCCGCTTGTTTATATAACAACCTGAAACATCACTTGGGATTTTTTTGGAAATTTTGTCATGAAGTGCATAGTGGGAATGGGAATTCTGCACAGCAGCAATTCCGTTGTTTTTTTATGAGTGCTGAATCCAAAAGTCGCCTTTACCTCCATCCATCGACTATACTAATTCTTTAAAACAACCCTGGTGGACTGGACAATTTTACATTGTAGCTATCTGGTTCATTTTCTTGCTGAATCTGCGAGAAATCGGTTTCACCGCCTGCTGTGCACTTCGTGACAAAATTTCCGAAAAGGCCCGAGTGACATTTTGGTTTGGTATGTAAACAAACAGACTGTGTTTATGATTGAGTCATCTTCAAAGTTGTTCACCGTAAAGGAAGTGATTTAGGTGTGTAAGCACAGAAAGACTAATGGTTTAGTGATAATTAGGCTATCAAATGGGTTTTACAAATTTGAAAAAAAAATTGTGCTGAAAGTCATACGCTGCTTTAAAATGTGCTTTTACTTATAATGATCCATATTTTAATGGTTTATAACATGTAAATGGTTACAGATATCAATATAGTTACTATTGAGCTCTGATAGGAAGTCATACATGGACTTTAATTTAGTTCCATGACCTTTGACCTTGAGTGACCTTGAATCTCAAGGTCACCAATGTCTAGATAATATGGAAATGGTTACGGATATCAATATATATTTATATATGGACTTTCATTTCATTAGTTGAGATATCCTCCAATGAAAGTCCCCGCCCTTCTCCCCCTCTCAGTCTTTCTCTCCTCCTTTACCCTCTCTCTTTTACCCCAACTGGTCAAGTCAGATGGCCATCCTCCAGAAGCCATCCAGCTGGTTTTTTCCTGTTTTTGTAAGGGAGGTTAGACTTTGTATTTGGTTTCTTTGTTTTGCAGGTCAGCCTCATTTTCTTGGATTAGTAAAGTTATGTTTGTTATTTTGGCCTGAGCCCACCCTGAAGTCCCAGCTGCTGTTTTTGTTCAGTTTTCATTACCTGTCTTTTCCACTATGTAAATAAATCACTTATTTGTTAACATGCACGACCCGCGTCCGGGGTTTTTCTCTGTGGCTTGGGAGTGAGGAAAGGTGTCCACTCATTTCATTCTATGCCCTAGGGTCCCCTAGCTGGGGGCGTAACACAGGGTCTGCTCCAGGTTTCTGCCTGTTCAAAGGAAGTTTTTCCTCACCACTGTCGCCAGTCACAGGTGTTTGCTCCTGGAGGATTCTGTTGGTTTCTCTAAATTGGCTTGAGAGTCTGGTTTCGACCGGCTCCATATGTAAAGTGTCATGAGATAACTTTTGTTATGATTTGGTGCTAGATAAATAAAATTTGACTGATTGATTGAAAGTACCACCCACTTCTATTGGGAGATTGATCTTCTTCATCAAGACCATAGGCCTCAGAACCTGACAACCTCACGAATTCACCTTATTGATTCGTGATAGAACATGCCAGTGAGCTACAGGGCCATTAGTCATATTTTTTAAACTTTCTTTGGACTGTGTGAAAAAGTGAAAAAGCATCACTTACTTTACTAATACTTTGCAGAACTTACTGGATTTTCTGTTAGTGCAGAAGCATTACAGCAGGGATAAAACGCATTTAATTTTATGGGTCATCAGGAATATCTGTCAAGCAAATAATTATACCTCTGTCAAATACTTCCCAAGGTCAGTTCTTCAACTCAGCATATGCTTTCAATCAACTTTGCCATAAAAGTGGAACTATGTGAGCCATTGTTCTATTCACGAGCAATTTGACAATATGCAAGTGTAACAAAAAGAAATTAAATTAACCTTCATGTACTGTTTTACTTTTTTACAGACCTTGAACGTCTTAAAGAACTCAGCTGGCAAGTTAGAAATCCATGTATGTACCAACAACACACACACAAGTTCTGCTAAGATGTGTTTATCAGCAGGTTATATTTTTCATTAGCATATTTGATGAACGAGGACTGTTGCTATATATCACAGGTGTCAAACATATGGCCCGTGGGCAAAAACCAGCCCACTAAAGGGTCCAATCTGGCTCATGAGATGAATTTGTGAAATGCAAAAATTACACTGATGATATTATCAAGGGTGTGAAAATCAAAAACAAAAAGTTTTGTTTAGGTTTCACATTCAGCCCAATTGATCTCTAGTGGGTCAGACCAGTAAAATACTATCATAAAAACCTATAAATAATGAGACCTCCCAACATTTTCTCTTTATTTTAATGTAAAAAAAAACTATCCTTTTAAAAAATATCAATAACCTGAACAAATTGAACAACTTGAAATGTCTTAAGAGAAATAAATACAATTTTAACAATATTCTGCCTGTTACCATATATTTTATGTATTTGTAACTCCATTGTAATCTGTAAGTTGTAATGCACATGTGTAAATGATAAACTGAGACATAGTTTAGTTAAAATTGCACTTTTTTTTTTCCCTAAGACATTTCATGTTGTTCGTGTTATTCACGTTTGTAGATGTAAACAGTTTCATAATGTTTTTCTACTTTTTTTCACCATTATTATTTTACTTGAGATCATATTGGGACCACTGCTTTATATAGCTCTGGAAAAAATTAAGAGACCACTGCAATTTCCTCTGAAATCAGCATGTGTGCATCTGTGAAAGCCATTCCATTCCTGTGTCTGTTGAATTCCAACATAAACACACCTTATTCTACTGAATAAACACCTGATCCATGTCTTATTTAAGAAGGAGAAGTATAAAAACCACTACTGTGTCCATCACTATCTTCTTAAAACAGGCAAAACAGTGCTATTAGTCCCGCAAAAGTAACTGGAATCCAAAAATAACTATTGAAAACTGCTGGACTTCTGCTCTGACAATGTTCCCAAACTGTGAGGACTGGTTTTTCTATCAGGACAATGCTCCTGGCCTCAGCTAGGTCAATAAAGGTGTTGATGACGGACCACCAGATGAAGACCCTGTCATGGCCAGCCCAATCTCCAGACCTGAACCCACTTTGAAAACTTCTGGAGGAAGATGGATGGACACAAGCCATGGAACATTGCTGAGATTCTTGAATTTCTGTGCCAGGAGCTGCATAAAGTCATCCAACAGCAATGGAGGAGAGACAAGACACGTGAAAGCTGTCATTGAAAATCAGGGTTATTCCACCAAATATTGACGTCTGAACTTTTCCCAAGTTACAACATTAGTATTGTGTTGTTTACAAATGAATATGAACTGGTTTTATTTGCATTATTTGAGGTCTGAAAACACTGCATCTGTTTGTTATTTTGACCATGTGTCATGTTCTGCAAATAAATGCTCTAAATAATAATATTTTTATTTGAAATTTGGGAGAAATGTTGTCAGTAGTTAAGAGAATGAAACAAAAATGTTAATTTTACTCAAACACATATCTATAAATGGTAAAATTAGAGAAAGTGATCATTTTGCAGTGGTCTCTTATTTTATTCTAGAGCTGTGTAAATAAATGAATGGATATGATATAAAAAGGCCAAGCAAGAATTAAATCTTCTTTATTGCACATTATTAAATGATCATCTAATCTGATTTAGCATAGCCTGTAATGCTCTGTGTTTAATTTCCTGTTGGCAGTGATAGCGCTGAAGTCTGGCTGGCAGGTGGAGGTTTCGGAGACAGGCAGCGTGCGTCTTTGGCTTCAAACAGAGAGTCTGAGTAATGCAGCTGAGCTCCGTCTCATCTTCAATGACCGGGAAATCTCCAGCACCCCGGTAAGAGCCGGTGTGCAGGTGATCCTGTGGTTCTGCAGCTCAGAAAAATGAGCATGTCACAAACGCTGTCAGCAGAAAGGATTGGAATTGTATATTTACACAGTACGGTATTTCGGATACAAGGAGCCGACAGCAAGGCTTATGTGGCGTTAGCATGTAGGTGCACGTGGCCTCGTGCGTGAAAAGTCAGGCAGGATTGAAAACAATAATTAGTGCCTCAATAAACGTCCTGGGAGGCAGCAAATGGATGCTGCCAACAAAGATGAGGAGCAGGTGTGTGAGGAGACAGAGTGGTCTAGAAGCTGAGTTAATTGAGTCTGGGAGACAGGAGGATCACATGAGCTGATGGTCGATCTGGTAAATGTGCCACTTCTGGTTAAATGCCAAACACTGGCAGAAGTTGGAAAGAAAATTAAACAGTTTGGACAACTTTCTTCCAGCAAATTATATATTATTGATCGAGTGATAGAAGTCTATTACGCTGTGAGAGATGGCTGTATATTACACATGACAAAATATCCAGAAAGTCAAGCTGTGTTGATGTTATAATTAATTTAAAAAATAATTATTCGTTATTGTTCATTAAAATATTAACAGAATGAACAGTATTGTTTACTTCCTGTGCCAGCTGACCTGTGATCAGTGTCTGACAGGTGTTTTCAAACCATACCTGTTTGTAATTCCTTTCTGTGATTTGCTCCTTTATTCTCACCATCACTGTACTGTATTCTTTCTCTTTGCTTGAGCGGAGGAGCTTAAACTGCAGCATGTGAACATTCGACAGTCTTAAACGTCAGCATAACTGATTCCAGTACCATGCATACTAAATAGATGGAATATCATGGAAATGTCTTTCTTTAATATAATTCAAACTTCATTCATTCATTATGCATTATAAAATTTTGAAGTCTCTTGTGTTTTAATGTTAAGGATTACAGCTTGTAGCTCATAAACTCCTAAATCCAGTCTCTCAAAATATTGAAATACATGATTAGGCTAATTTTTTTTAAAAGTACTTATAACACAGAAATGTATGTACCAGTGGCGGCTGCTCGTCTTTCACAGAGGGGAAGCTCATTGTCGGCTTACATAAAAAAAAAAAAAAGTCAAGTAATTTAAACAGAAATTCAGCTCTCCGTTCCTTTTTAAGAAAATGGTCAGTGACCTTATTGTACCAACTAAACAAGAAAACATTGAAATTATGTTTAATTGAAACAAGGAAGTACAATGAGTGTGTTTTATTTACAGAGCAAGAAATGAACAAGTAATTTTGTAGTGGTTTCTCTCTCGATTTCACAACAGAATGTGCGACGGTATTAAACTGAACTCTGTCCAGTGAAGGAGTAGATCTCAAAATAGCTGTCAATCAAACGGGATTCAGCCTTTCAACTGATCCTCCAATCAGCACGTGGAAACCTGGCGTCCAGCCCAGCCGAGCTCCACCCACAGCTCCATTCACCCCTAGAGATGCTGAGCATCTGGGGGCGGGACAACATCGTGGCATTTATCCAATGGGCTCTATGCACAACCCCACTACTTCCTGAACTTAAGGGAGCTACTTTATTTCCTGTTTTTCATTATTGGACCCACTGATTAACCCAGGTGTGTCTGACCACAGTAGTCCCAACAAGAAGCAGCAGACCCACCTGGATTAATCAGTGTGTCCAATAATGAAAAAGAAGAAATAAAGGAGCTGCCTTAAGTTCAGGAAGTAGTGAGGCTGTGCATAAAGCCCATTACCGTCCAGTTTTGAGGCAATGAAAAAAACTGTTCCACTCAGTCCCATTGAAGTGCATGGACCCTGAGCATCTACGGTCAAATGCACTGAGTATAGATCGTATGAGAAAACAGCGCAACGGGAATGTATGAGAAGTGAACAACATCGAGTCCGTTGATTTGTGATAAAGCTGATTCTGAACGAACTCCTCTTTGAGATGAACGTGTTTTAACACATTTGTAGTCAATGAAATGTCAACACAACCGTACATATTTAACCATTTAATTTTCATAATTTTAGGGGAAGCCGGGCTTCCCTTGCAGTCTTTGAGAAATCGCCACTGGTATATATATTCATTTATGCACCTGTACTTTAAAGCTCTTTTTGCCCAAATTACTGCATCAATCCAGCCTCCATTCACTCTTTGTGAAGCTCCACCAAGTTCTTGAATTGGCTTTTCTTGACAATCTTCTCAAGGCTGTGGTCATCCCTCTTGTTTGTACACCTCTTCTTACCCTTTCAGTCAGCTATCCATTGAATATACTTTGATACAGGACTTTGTGAAGAGTCACTATTTCAGATGTGGTCATCAGTGGCTTACTCTCTATATGAAGTTATATTATATTATATTATATTATATTATATTATATTATATTATATTATATTATATTATATTATATTATATTATATTATACTTTCTAAAATAAAGGCCAAAAAATATTGAACTTTTTCATGACTTAAGGCAGTGTTTCCCAAACTGTGGGCCCCCTAGGTGAGGGACAAAGGCTTGCCAGGGGGGACATGGGATCACTCCTGGGTGTTTGCAGTAGTAGCAGGTGGAACTAATGTTTTAGTGTTTGGAGCACCCTGGACTCATTTTAAGGACGTACAACAAACTGCCATCTACTGCCATGGTGATCTGTCACTAGACTAGACAAAAGAGTTTAGGTTTGGACAATGGACAAGGATTGGACTGGAAAACAAAAATGTGCAATCTTTCTGTTTTTGCAGAGTTTGTACAATGTAAACAGGCACACTGCAGCCACTGATATTGTTAAAATGTTCATCTTTGTTACCAAAATTTGTTTGTTGTTCTAAAAAAAGTAGCTGTATTGTCATAGTTATAAGATGATTGTGCATTTCCTGTTTTTATTTGAAAAAATATTGTCTCAGGGAACAGTCTTGTTGATTTTATTTGTATTGTTCAAGCAAAAATCTAAGTTATTTTTAATTTCAACAAACAATATTCAAGGAAAAGCAAAAAGTATTGTTACAATATTGATGTTTCTTTCAATAAAACTTATAATTGCACCACTGTTAAAATGTTGTTGGGGTTGAAGGGGGCCTGGAGATTTTTCATCCTCTAAAGGGGGGCCCCGACACACTGTAAACCCCAATAAGTTAATTTAACTAAAAAAAAATAGTTAAAACTGATTACATCGAAATTTCTAAGTAATGTAACTCTAAACCTGTTGCCTTAAAAAATTTAAGTTATGAATAATGTTAACTTGAGTGAATTAAACTTAAATGCTTGATTTGAATGGAATTACTATTTTAAGTACAACACACTAAATGCCAAGTTAATTTAACTTAAAATTTGTTCCCATGTCAACTGCTTTGTATCATCTATAACTTCATATCATCAGTTCATTGAACTCAATTCCAAGTTGATTTAAATTCAAATCCTCTGCCATATAAATTGCTTTGCATAATTATTAAACTTAATATATTGTAGTGTGGATGGAAATTAGGCAGGGAGTTAGCTTAATATAATTTACCAGTACAGGAAGTGCTTTTAAATTGGCAAAGCATAAAGATGTACACTACACAGATATGAACTTAGATGAACAGGAAATCCGCTGCTCGTCCTATGGCTCTGACTCATGGTGCAGCTCTAAAAATACAAAAACAAACACAAAAAGGCCAATAAACACTGACATACACACATTAAGTCCAAATTAACTCTAACACCACAACCCCTGTAAAAAAAAAAAAAAAAAAGAACACATTTTCAACAACGTGCCCAATACCCACAATGCAATACAGAGAAAAAAAAAAAGGTGTGGTCATGACTAAAACTGAGTGATTTAAATCCATTCAACTTAAACTGTTTTTGTACTTTTGACTATGTCTACAAATTAGTAGAATATACTGAACATTTTATAGTAATGTAATCAAACTTAAATCATTTAAGTACATTGTAATTAAAGCATTTTAGTAAATACAAAGTCCAGGCTTACCGTGCAGAAAAAGGTTAAGAACCACTGACTTAAGTGCAGATCAGAAGTATGTCTTACCAGCTGATAGTCAGCTGTGATGGTCTTGATGGTTTTATTGTAAATGTGTCAACCATACAAGGACTGGCTCCATCTGAAACCCTATACTATGTACTGCACACACAAAGTCCATATGTAACAGCGTTCAGTATACTTTTATGTAAATAACCAGGACACATGTACAGGGTGTGAATACATGTTACTTCCTTGAAGCGTCGGTACCAGCTGAGGGTACCTCAACTTGGTAATGGGCCAATCTCACCTGATCTGGCATCTGTGTAAAACCACAGCCTGTACTGGCATTAGTGTGATACTCAGACTGTGCCAGTATGTGCCTGATACGACTGCCTACAGACTACTGGCCTTCTGCGTCGGCCTTCTGTCAGTGTTGTCGCCACAGCTGCTTGGAATTATGGGAAGAATCCAGAGCTGTCATATTTACCCATAAATAGTCTTCACAGACTATGGTTTTGGAAGTACTAAAACAATTATGCATACAGTTTTAGGCAACTAATTAACATGTTAGTGTGGAATATTAGATACTGTCACTGTTTTAATTGTCTAAAGAGGCTACTGAGCAATAGTATATGAATTTAAACAGACTCTATTTATTCTTCATTAATGCTATAATTGTTACATTTAAATATGAATATATAATGGGGTTTTGATGGCAGTAAGACCCCAATTAATCATGATCAACTGCAGCAAAATGTATCATTATTTCGTTTTTTCAATTGATTGACAGCGCTATTATAGTTTAATATATTCCCATATCTCAAAATAGATTAAACTTGTCTCAAACTTGCCATTTAGTGAATGTCCACTGGAGGCCAACTCCAAAATTCATTCAATTCCATATTAAAATGTATAACTTTATAGCAGAAATAAACATGTTTACAGCCTGGGGCAAAAAAAAAAAAATGCTTCTGGTCTCTGTGCAGATATATATTTTGTGTGCGTGCATGTGTGTGTTTGACTCATATATTTATATTATATTAAAGCTTAATGTTATGGGTAGCTATGAGGTATGACTGACAGCTTGCTCGCCTACTGAGTTGGACACTCAAAGTTGCTTTTTATTAAATAAAACCCAGTGGTTGTGGTAAAGGAATTGCATAAATAAGACTGTCTATGGATTTTTATCATACAAAGGTTTCAGGAGGACAGCTAGTACTTCACTGGTTAGTATTATTTAACTACATTAACTTATGATTGGACTAATTTGGCATTGTATGATCATTTCTGTTACCTTGTTAATTGTTTGGGGACTTAAGTCACATGATTTAAGTCACATGTTTACATGTATAGTCGGGGCTACTGAGGGTGGGGGTTGAGGCACGTATTGGTGTACAGGTGAAAGTAGAAGTGGTAGGAGAGTTTTTCAAGTCAGCAGGGAGGGGGTGTGGGGGATTCAGATTCAGAATGCTTATTATTTCCTTTATACTTTATTAATCCCAGAGGAAAATGAGAAAAAAATAATACTGTTACAAATAAAGGAAGGGAAAAACAGATGAAACTAGAAAAGCACTTGGAGAGCGCAAACCTCCGCCAAGGCAGATCAGCCCCCCCCCCAACTTGAGCCAGTATCAACATTTCCTGAAAATTTCATCCAAATCCATTCATAACTTTTTGAGTTATCTTGCTAACAGCCAGACAAACAAACAAAGCCCCCCCCCCCCCCCCCCCCCATCACCACCAAAACTGAATAATTTGTTCCTTGTGCCAGTATCAACATTTCCTGAAAATGTCATGATAATCCATCCATAACTTTTTGAGTCATCTTGCTAACAGACAAACGAACAAACAGGCAGACAGACCCCAATGAAAACACAAGAAAAGCACTCGGAGAGTGCAGACCTCCGCCAAGACAGATCCCCCCCAATCACCACCAAAATTTAATCATTTCTTCCTTGTGCCAGTATCAACATTTCCTGAAAATTTCATGAAAATCTGTCTGTAACTTTTTGAGTTATCTTGCTAACAAACAAACAAACAAACACACAAAGCAAAGTGATCACCATACCTACTGGTGGAGGTAAAAAGTAAGCTAAAAAAGTTTAAAAAGTAAGGTAAGCGCTGAATAAAAGGGAGATACAGGAGATTAAAGGCCTGTGTCAGAAATGAAGGCAGAGTGTCAGTCTACCAACAGTGTTTGAAAATCTGATGCAACCTTTACCACAGAGATAGGTTTTTACATTTGTGGATCTGCTCCATCTCCCAGTCAGAGGACGACATATGTCTCTTGTTGAGAAAGGATGTTTCCTCCTACCTGTTGTCCTTCTCCATCTTCAGGTCATCCTGGACTGGACTCAGATCAGTTATCACGTCTGAGATCTGTCCTTCCATTCTTCATTCTGGTCTCCCAGGTCCTTCTGTGTCATGTGGTCTTGATGCTGAAGAGTCAGACACCGCTCAACAAATCCAGCCTCTGTTTTTCATCTTCACAGGGACTTCCAGGGTTTCTTGTATATTGTCATCCATTTCTTTAACTTTCTCCCTGAAGATCGTAGTCTGGACTTGATGGAATTTGACTTCTAACTCCTCCACTTGACTGACAGGCACCACAGAGACCTCAGATCCAGCCTCAGGTCTGGCCTCAGGTCGGGCCTTAGGCTCTGCCTGAAGTTTAACCTCAGGTTCAGCCTCTGGTGGATCCATCTCAACTCTGTTTTGCCCCCCATTAAGAAGGACAAAGCAACTTCTCAAGCTCAGGATCGTCCTGTTTATTCAAGAGCAGTCGTCATGTGAGACCTGAAGGTTTCAGAACCTCCTGACTCCACTTCAGCCGCATAAACTCACATAGCTGGTTGTCCTTTCTGGGTAGGCAAAAAAAAAACAACAAAACAAGAACAAACATTAAAAAAGTTATGGAAATGGTGGACTGAAATCACCTAACCTCAGTGTCAGTACGTCCAAAACCTTAGTACAAAACCAAACGTATATGAATTACATACCACTGTATTTCCAGGTAAATGTTACAGTATGAAAGCTGAACGCTTCAGCAATATAAATATCCCATAATGCAATGCAGTCATGGAAACAACAACTGCAAACAAACACAGCCCAGATGAAGGCAGTCGCACGGTATCACATAGATGCAGTTATCAAGGTTAGAAGGATGCATTCTAATGACAAAAGCTGGCGAACATTAATATACTGTAGATTTTGTGTTTCAGATGGACCACATAGTTTAGTTCCTGTGAAATAAAATAGTTTATATCAGTATTTTGTTGTCGCATACGATAGGTGTATGTGGCCTTTAATGTTTAAGGTTGAACTATTTATGAAATAAAATACAAAATAGTAAAAATAATAAAATATTACAGTAATTTATTTTCTTTTTTCCAGTTTCAGAGTGTATTCTCCTTGCTTGCATTCTCCAGGTTTGGTCATGTTGAAACTGCAGAGACGTCTTCACCCTTTACCTGTGTCCTCTGATACTCAAAGAGCTGAGGACAAACTGCAGCTGTTGACAACATAAATAATACATTGGCCCCAAAAAATGTGGAAAAGCGGCTGTCTTGCATAGTAAAGGATAGTTTGAAGTCAAACCCCCCACACACACACACACACACACACATACAAACACATATATACTGTATATATTTTTGTATATATTATGACACCATGCTAAAAATAATCAGTACTGCACTGAACTGTGCACCGAGATAGACAAACAAATACAACACAGTGTATTTATTTTGGTTTCACAACCCTGTCTGCTTCATTCTGTGTGTCTGTGTTTGCGGATGTTTTATATTCAGCAGCTTTCATTCATGGCTTGTCATTTATTCCATTATTTCCCAATATCAGAGTTTCATCTGAACAGTACTGATTATACGTTACTTCTAAATGATCACAGCTGAGGTTTATGAATTCCAAAGCCATTTAGCTGATTAGGGCCCTTAGGCTTGCCATACATCACAAATCAGACCATAGAGGCCTATCACCATGCCAGGCATGCACTTATCTTGATGAACATAAAAGCCATGGAAATTAGCTCAAAAGCCGTTTCCTCTGCGTCTGTTTGTTTGTGCCTGAAAAAGCAGGATTTCATCTGAAGCGTGTGTTCTCATTGAAGTTCTCGTGTGATGTTTCATGCTGTATTCTCTCCGTCTGCCTACCACAGTGCATCACAAGTGGAACAGATCGTCTTCATTCATATGAGTTGATAGGCGCTGTGCTAACCGTATGTGGCAATGTTTGTTTGCTCCACAGCACCGTAAGATCAACTTCGACAAGGCCAAAGGTCTGGTGGAGATACTGTTCGATCAGCTCTCTCGGGAGGACGAGGGTTCATACACAGCCCAGCTGAGGGACGGCCGAGCCAAGAACCAGTGCACTTTGGTCTTCGTGGATCAAAGTAAGTCCCTCGCATGTCATGAGGTTTTCATGTTGGCTTCATATGTTTAGGCCCAATCACAATTCACCCCTTGGTCCTACCCCTCCCTTTTGTGCATTCACATAAAGACGTAGGGGTGTCCCAATTCTCGATGAGTTGAAGGGGAGGGGCTAAGGGGGAGGGCTGTTTGGCCCTTAAAACGGAGATTTTTCAGGACCACATTGAAAACGGAGGGGTAGGAGAAATCTGCCATAATTCTGTTCAAATCATCAGCAACATGGAGGTAAACACAGCAGCTGTGTGATGAAAAAAAAAACACACAAATGTACGTATTTTCTTCGTAAATAATTCAATCATTTTATGGACCGTTTAATGCCGTTTCAATGTGTTACAGACCACATTTTTGCAGTTTATAGCTGATAGCCGCAAAAACGTGACCAAAGCCCATGCAACAGAGACGGCTCCAGCTGCTGACGGCATGGGGAATCCTTTCAGAAACAAAGTGGTTGTATCTGTTTATAGCGGCATCGACGACTGCTGATGATGTAACAGGTCTGGAAGGGTTGTCCCATGTTGTAGGAGAATATTTCAGCTCCGTTTCAAGGGGTAGTGCCAAGTGCCCGGGCCAAGGGGTAGGGGTTAGGGGTTGGGCTAAGGGGTGAATTGGGATCGGGCCTAAACCACACGTGGGATGAATTTGTGAACTGCAAAAATTGTACTGAAGATATTTTAATCAGTGGTGTTAAACTTATTTTAATTCATGTTCTACATACAGACCAGTTCGACTTAAGTGGGTCAGACCAATAAAATACAAAGGATTCAAAGGAGTTTTATTTGTCATTCCATCACAAAGAAGAGAACGAAACTGGTTTCTGAGGACCTGTATTTGCCATAGCAATAAAATAAATAACTAATAAATAAATGAATACATTAAAATCAACTAAAACTAAGGCTAATTTAAAATAAGTAAAATATACGTCTAAAATTAAACTTTAAAATACCTACATAAAAATAATAACACATATTTACAACCTAACCTAGCCTATACACAGTAGACACCAACCAGTAGTACCAACATAATAACCTATAAATAATGAAACCTCCAATTCTTCAAATTGTTTTAGTGTAAAAAACAGTTCAATTACATGAAAATGTTTACATTTACGAACTATCCTTTTACAAAAAATGTGAATAACCTGAACAAATATGAACATCCTGAAATGTCTTAAGAGAAATAAATGCAATTTTAAGAATATTCTGCCTGTTACTAAATGTTTAGTGCATTTGTAATTGTAATCCAAGTTGTAATGGACATATGTAAATAATAAACTGAGGCATGATATTGTTAAAATTGCATTTATTTTCCTTTAGACATTTCAGGTTGTTCAAGTTATTCAGATTTTTAAGAAAACTTTCTAGATGTTAATATTTTCATAATGTAATCTTACTTGACCTCATATTGGACTGAATGTGACCCCTGAACTAAAGTGAGTTTGACACCCCTGCATTAAACCATAACTCTTATTCAATAAACAACCAGTGCTTACAAACGGGCATCAGTGGGAATGAGACACATTCTGTAGATCTGCAATAGTCGATACATGTTTAATGAAAGCAGATTAATACCACATTGTTCTCTTAAACTGTGGTAAAGTAGAACATGCACTGCTCATTTATTTTCAGTCTTTATTCATGAAACTCTATTAAAGCCTGTGCTTTGCTGTGATTATTTTGAATAATTGAATAAATGAATGAAAACAAAGGAGAGGAAAATCAATGATATAGAACTTTGAATGAAAACTGAATTTTAAAAACACCATTTGTTGTCTCAACACCCCACGGTGCATTCAGGGCTGTACCTGTTTTAAAATCAGCAGCGACTCATTTAAAAAGTACATGGCGTAAAAAAGTGATCGTTGACTATATTTGCTTGTGTTTTTTAATGCAAATGAAACTGAAGCTTTAAGAGAGAAATAAAATAAGAGCGGGTAGACTGTTTAAAATAAAAAAGATGTAGCTTTGGTGGGAATGTTGTTCCTGTTACATCCTATTCACAAGTTGTATTTGTATTATTATATTAGGCAAGGCAAGGGAAGTTTATTTGTATAGCACATTTCAGCAACAAGGCAATTCAAGGTGCTTCACACAGGACATTGAAATAAAAGAAACAAAAAGAAACACATTTAAAACATTATAAAAGAAACATATAAAAGGTGATCAAAAACAGCAAGCAAGAAAACAACACATAAAATCAAATAAATAAATAAATAAATAAATAAAATAGAATAAAATAAAAATAAAAACACACACATATTAAAGTAAAAGCTGCAGCGCAGAGTTTCAAAGAGAATATAAAATTTAAAAGTCAAAAGCCTTTTAGTCAAAGGCAGCAGTGAACAGGTGAGTCTTTAACCTGGACTTAAAAGAACTCAGACTCTAAGCAGGCCTGATATTTTCTGGTAGTTTGTTCCAGATATATGGAGCATAGAAACTGAACGCTGATTCTCCATGTTTAGTTCTGACTTTGGGAACACAGAGCAGACCTGCACCAGATGACCTGAGTGGTCTGGATTATCATTATTATTATTATTATTATTATTCGTATTATATATGTGAAGCTTCTCTTTTCACAGATTTTTCTTCTGTTCATTATATGTGGAACAACATGAACTGGAGGCGTACCATTACTTTCACAGCTGACCTGTCTTAATTGTGAATTGCTCTGTGTCACCTGTGCATTTTTGTGTCTTTGTCAGAGTTTCGTGAGATACTTGCCTTGGCGAATGCAAACCGGCGTGACCACCAGAGAAAGACCGGTGAGAGCAATCAGACATCAGAAATGCAGTCTTAACCCTTTGTACTCAGCTCCACATCCATAGTGTCATGTCTACATCACGGCCGTGGCTCAGGAGGTAGAGCGGGTCGTCCAATAACCGATAAGTCTGCCCCAGGGCAGCTGTGGCTACATATGTAGTTTACCACCACCAAAGTGTGAATGTGTGAGTGAATGAATAATGGATACACTGCATATGCTTTGAGTATGCATAGAAAAGCGCTATGTAAATCTAATCCATTATTACCTTCGCCAAGAGGTATTGTGATCGCTTTGCTTTGTGTGTGTGCGTGCGTGCATGTTTGTTTGTTTGCTAGCAAGATAACTCAAAAAGTTATGGATGGATTTTCATGAAATATTAAGGAAATGTTGATACTGGCACAAGGAAGAAATGATTAAATTTTGGTGGTGATCAGGGATGGGTGGGGGTAGGCCCTATAACTTTTTGAGTTATCTTGCTAACAAACAAACAAACAAACACGCATGGGAGGAAGATCTGTCTTGGCGTGGGTCTGCACTCTCCAAGTGCTTTTCTTGTTATTATTATTAAATCATATTGTCATAATGTATTAGGAATGTTGTGGATGTTCCTGAAACAGACTTAGAAATATGACAGTCCCTTTCATTTTCATCTGATTTTAACCCTTTCATGCACATTGGTCACTACAGTGGACAGCTGTTCAAAAGTGTTCTCTTGTATATTCATGGATTTTGTTGTTTTAGTTCCGTATCAGCCAACACAGTGGACATTTATGCATCATCCCATACACTGACATTCATACCATTACTGTAACTTTGCTGTTCTAGATAAACCTGATCTGCAGTAACATGTTTGAGAGTAAAAAAAACTGCTAATTGTTATTAGACTGTAATTAACAGTTTTTTTTTTTTGTTTTTTTTTTTGCGTATTATGTCCACGCAGGTATGCTAAAATGTGAGAAAACATCAGAATAGCAGCATTAAAAATGTTTTTATTTCATAGTTTTCACGCAGTATATCAGTAAATACATGTTTCTTTGGTTCTAAAACTAAATGCATGGTGTCCAGGTGAGTGGACATTTTTGTAAATCCATTAAAAATAGGTTAACAAAAATCAATAGAATTATTATTTTTATGCCTAAAGAGGGATAAAAACACTCAGGAAAAAAATCATGATTAAGATTTTCATAATTCATGCACGAAAGGGTTAAGATGAAAAGATCTACAGGTTGTCCATAAAGTCTCTTTACAATTTGATAAATTCATTACAAAAGCAGACTAGAAGCACTCGGAGAGCGCAGACCTCCGCCAAGGCTGATCAGTGGCCCCCCCCGTGGGCCCCCCCACCCCCGATCACCACCAAAATTTAATCATTTCTTCCTTATCCCATTTCCAACAAACCCTGAAAATTTCATCCAAATCTGTCCATAACTTTTTGAGTTATGTTGCACAGTAACAATCAGTGCCCCCCCCCCCCCCGTGTTTTTTTTTTGGGACAGTGAAGATGGGGAATTTGTATTTTTGTGGGGTGGGATTTTTATTTTTTTTATTTTATTTCTTTTAAGTTTTTGTTGTGTATTTTTGTATATTATTGTTTAAACTTCAATAAACATGTTAAACACTAAAAGGTCAAAGTAAATATTTCCATTAATTAATCTCTCATTGAATATAAATGGGCCGAGGATTTGATTACACATAATCCAAAATGTGATTAAAAACTGTGATAACCACTGAATACATAGAATAAATCTGATGAACATATCTCATCAGCAGCTTTTGTAATAAATGTTTTGAATTGTAAATAGACTTTGTGGGCACTAGGGATGTAACGATATGAAAATTTCATATCATGGTTATTGTGACCAAATTATCACGGTTATCATTATTATCATGGTATTGTTGAAAGTGTGCTCAAAATGTTCAAAAAGTACTTATACACACACTGAAATCATTTAACCAAGTTGTATTTTGAAGAAAAAATAAATAAATAAAACAATAGACACAATGTACCTTCTGTTGCAGAAACATTCAAATATTAACCCTTAGTGGTCTGAGTCTATTTTGTCCATTTTTCAGTACTTTTGATTTTGCCTTTATATACTATATAAACAAATGTTTACTATACCCATGTTTGGGATTTGTTTTTTCAGCACAACTTCATTTATCTCATCTGTCTATTTTTTTTTTCACTTTAACTACTATAAAAACACAAAAGGACAAAAAACACAAAAAATATATATAAAATCCGATTTGAAAAATGTGTATAATTTATTGTATAAATAACACAAAGATGCTTAACAAACCTTTTCAAAGACTTTAAAAGTGAATATTGGTTCCAAATATTAGGTATAGAAAATTAAAATCGTAATAAATTAGAGGTATACTCAAATATTTGACATAAAAGCAGATCATTACATTGCATTTTTTCCCCTAAAAGTGCGGTAATCAAACGCAGTTATCATGATAATTAGAATTTAAACGGTAATACTAACCATCTGAAATTTTACCACGGTTTATCGTTATACCAGTAATCGTTACATCCCTAGTGGACACCCTGTATTATCATTTTCACAAAACAGCTCATTTTACATCTCCAAACCTCAAAGAGACAAAATTCAGCTTCTACCACTGAAATTTCATGCTTTAATCATAGATGTGATTTTTTTTTTTTATACACAGAACCCAGTGTCCCGGTACAAATCCACATAATACATTACAAAGTATGCATTGCATGTATTACATTCAGAATGGTTGAACACACTACATAATTAATCAAAGGGAGCTTGTTATTAATAATATCATGACTTCTTGCACATTGTGTCTACTCTGCTTTATCAGCGTGTGTACAAAATGCCATAAATGCATCAAATTATAAATTGCCATTTTAGTGTGTGTTATTATTTCATAGTTGTTGTTTTCTGTATACTATTGTTTTCTGATAGTCATCATTTCTATGGGTTGATGCAGATCATTAATCATTTGTTTTGTTTTCCAAGGACCCTATTTCCAGGAGTACTTGTCTTGGAGCGTGACTGAAGAGTGTGAATTAGTGATGAAATGCAAGGTACTTTTTACATTTCATTTACAGAGTAATTCATCTTATGTCAGATAAGGAGCGAAGACTTTCATTATTATTATTTTATTATCAGAAAATCATTTATTTTGCTCCAGGTACAAATAAACTAAACAACACAAGGTCTCAGAAAATGTTATGTATTATGTTACATTCTGAGTGGGCTGTAAAAAAAAGCTATTCTATTTATTTTACTAATTTGCATGCTATTTGATTGTTGGACTTTTATTTTGACAGACATAAAAGCAGATAAAGCAGACATTGGACTGTCAGATGTATGCAATATCTAGCTTAAATATGTGTGTACTGAATATGGATTTACAATCACTGATAATAAATAGTGACTAAAACATAACCCTTACCAAAAAAAGGTCACAGCCAAAATATCAAAACCAAGACACACACTCTTTTCACTTAATGCATATTCAGTGAAAACAGTTGTTTTCGTATTTATATCGTGTGCAAACACAGTCGCACTGTTATGCTGTTCATTGATATTTTTTTTCATGTTGTGGAAAATTCGCAGTTTTAATTTATTTCTTTTCTGTTTACATGAACTCAAGACACAACATTTATGTATTTGTTGGTTTAGAACATGCAAAGAAACAAAATAAAATAAAACAAAGCAAAATAGGACAAAAACAAAATAACATTTAAATGAACAGAATCTATCTGCAAGTATGTGTCGGAAAAGAGTAGGAAGAAGTATAAACTTATTTAATCCTATCCCTCAAGTGCTTTTACACCTTTATCAATAATTTAACACATGAATCAAACAATAATTTTTTCCCTACTTTAGCATTCAACCCACAACTAATACATAATGCAGTAATTGAATTATGCACACAATATTATTTAACGCAATTTAACAGACATCAGCAGTTCAACAATTTTCTTCAATAATTACAGCATATTTATCAATACAACATTATCCATGGACAGACAGGCCTTATTGTCATTATTAAATGCTGCACCTCACACACCTCAATGAATCAACATGATTCAGTAATAGTAAAGTTTACTGAAACTGTGGGATGTTTAAGTGTATGTGCAATGTCAATTACCAGCAATAACAAAAAACTGCATTTGTGAAGCTGTTAATGTGTCATTTGCATAAAAAGTAAAATAAAGCACTCAATAATCACTCAGTAATCTACAACAAATAAATAAAGCATACAAACAGTTTGAATTTTTTTAGCTAAAATGGTGTCCAGACCACTGTGCGCTATTCTCAATTTTGTCATTTAGGCATTTTTTTTTCCAGTTTTCAGAAATCAAATTAAAATTAAATTCATAATTAAATTAATTTGTATAATAAGAACACGGGACATGGTGGACTCTGGTCGGGACAAACGTGTTTACTATCGACCAGGCAGACCCATGCAAGCTCAAGGTGCAAAGCATTATGGGACATGTTGTCCATTAGCACTCTTTTTTTTTTTTTTTTTTTTTTTTTCTATCTATTCTGCTATGTTTATTTTGAGTTTTGTTGAATCACATTTCGATGCCAGACCTGCCATGAAGGAACAGGGAGGAGGAGAAGAAAGGGGGAGGAGAGAAGGAGAGAGTGAAGGGGGAAGGGGGGAGAAAAAGGAAGAAGACCCTCACAAG
This sequence comes from Sphaeramia orbicularis, assembly GCF_902148855.1. Taxonomy (NCBI): domain Eukaryota; kingdom Metazoa; phylum Chordata; class Actinopteri; order Kurtiformes; family Apogonidae; genus Sphaeramia; species Sphaeramia orbicularis. The sequence goes on along the minus strand of NC_043972.1, from coordinate 42,303,819 downwards.
AGAATATCAACAATACCAACAATAACAACCACGGTGATAATTACAATAGTAACAATAACTAGACCCAGAACTGCACTGTAAGCCCGGAATTTGTATTTACTAAAATGCTTTAATTACAATACACTTAAATGATTTAAGTTTTATGATGTTACTACAAAATGTTAAGTATATTCTACTAATTTGTAGACATAGTTGAAAGTACGAAAAAGTTTAAGTTGAATGGAATTAAATCACTGAGTTTTAGTCATGACCACACCTTTTTATCTTCGCATTGCATTGTGGGTATTGGGCATGTTGTTGAAAATGTGTTTTTTTTTTTCTGTGCAGGGGTTCAGCGGGGTTGTGGAGTTAGTGTTCATTTGGATTTAATGTGTGTATGGCAGTGTTTATTGGCCTTTTTGTGTTTGTATTTTTGTAGAGCTGCACCATGAGTCAGAGCCAGAGGAAGAACAATGGGTTTACTGTTCATCTAAGACCGTTTTTTTAAATGGAAATCATAATGTCTTGTCAAATTAAAAACACTTCCTGTACTGGCATATGACATTACGCAAACTTCTGTTCATGCTACAATATATTAAATTGAATAAGTTTGTAACTATGTTGGTCAGGAACAGGATTTTGAGTTTAATTAACTTGAATAAAGTTGTTTAATCAATGATAAATTAATCTGGCTGTAATTGAGAAAATTAGTCAGTATAACCTAAAATGCTGAGTTGAATGGTTGGATAGTGAGGTTGAATTTACAACAGATTTAAAGTACAAATAACTTGTCTTTTAGTGTTTTCTACTTAATAGTTTAAGTTCAATACTTTTAGCATTAAAGTTGAACCTACTTAAACCAATTGATTAGTCGATCATTACTCAAATCATTTAAGTGCAATCACTTGCCTCAAATTTTTTGAGTAAACTACTTATCCGGGCTTACAGTGTGAGTAAACAAGGCAGAAAAAAAAGAGGAAGAAATTACAATGAAATACAATAAATAAGACCTATTAAATGCAAGATATAAGAAAGGAAAACAAACTAATATCATAAACAACGACAGCACAAATAATACCAGCAATCCATTAACACTCTGACTGTGGCTCTGATTGTGAGATGTCAGCTGATGTTGTGTGCTTTTCCTCACACAGGTGACAAATACCAACAAGGACACATGTCTGAAGTGGTTTAAAGATGGCATGGAGATGAAAGAAGTTTTGCGCGACCTATCATCAGGGCTCAGCTCGTTCACCATTACACAGGTACGCATGACAGTCCAGGGCAAGGTAATTATCGTAAAACTAACAAAATGATGAAAACTAGAATTGAAAAAACATTTTCGTTAACTGAAATTTAAAAAAAATTATAATTAAAAGAAAAAAATGATAACTAACTGAAACTGTATTGTGTGCTTACAAAACTAACTAAACCGTATAAAAACTAGAAAAGCACTCGGAGAGCGCAGACCTCCGCCAAGCGCAAAAATTCCCCACATAATCGGTGATACAAATCCTACATTTATTTTTTAAAATAAAATCCGCCTTCTGGATCAGATCCGGATCAGCCTTTGAAATGTGATAGAGGACCCCATTGTCAATTCTTGAGTTAAGTTTCATGAGTTTTGGTCAATAATTAAGCGAGATATTGGGAAACGAAAATTTTGGCCCCATTTACCACAATGTTAACGAAAATTTCAAAGTGATCCAGAATCCAGGATTTCTTCCGGATCACCCCCAAAAGTTAATCATTTCTTCCTTATCCCATTTCCAACAAACCCTGAAAATTTCATCAAAATCTGTCCATAACTTTTTGAGTTATGTTGCACACTAACAAACAAACAAACAAACAGACAAACAAACAGACAAACAAACCCTGGCAAAAACATAACCTCCTTGGCGGAGGTAATTATGGATAAAATTTCCTTCGTTTTCATCTTTATCAGTGTCAGATTGATATGAAATTGATTCATTTTGCTCAAGCAATTTGAGCTGGTGGCAACATACGGCACTTCACGGTCCGTCACTTCTCATAACTTGTCGTTTAGAGTCGTCTTCTCATCACCGCTCTACCTGGAAACATGGAGACTAAAGTTGGGAGAAAGCAGCAGAGTCCTGTCTGGGATTTATTTGAATACAACAGAGAAGAGAAAAGATATGACAAAACTAAGACTAATACTAAAACTAAACTAAAACTAAGCATTTAGAAAAAAAAGAAAATGAATAAAAAACTAGCAAATCTGCTCTAAAAACTAATTAAACTAACTGAATTAGAGAAAAAAAAGTCAAAACTAAATCAAATTAAACTAGAATGAAAAATCCAAAACCATTATAACCTTGGTCTAGGGATGTGTATTCCATTTACTCAAAGAGAGGTTTCTGAACTTTAACATCTTGAGACCCACGGGAGAAGCAAAACTTACATAACATACATGAATAAACTCATGGATGACTTGCTGTCTGGCTACACTTGTACGTTTGGTCTTGCTAGTATGAATTTTTGCACTCATTTTACGATTTACTCGTTTTACAAATCAATTTTCCTCATTGAAGTTAATTGAAATATAATAAATCCAGCTCCCAAAAACCACACAAAAATTCTTTTTTAGGGGTTTTTAAAACAGAAAAAGTGCAGTGAGAAAGAAAACATCAATTATAAAGTCAAATAAGCTAGTTTTATTAACTTATTTACCTTTAAGATGAAATGATCTGTGAAGAAAGGAAGAAGGAGGAGGAGGATTATTGTTTGGAAGGAAAATCTCCTTCCAGTAAAATGTCAGATAGAATAAATTCTGGCGTTTTCTCTCTCGCTTAATTTAATTTGGCCTTTATTGGCTCACTTTCATCACTGTCATGCTGCAGGTCATTTCATTAAAAACCTGTCCAGAGAAATCTGATTTTTAAAATGTTCCAAAAATGTGCCAGATCATTGTCAGTAAATAAAGCAGCTGCACGACCTGAACTTAATTTGTCTGGATGATTTTTTTTCAACAAAATCAGGAACCTCTGTCCACTTTGCCGACACTTCTTTTACTTTACTAGTAGAGATCGCTTCCTCCGCGACACTATCCTCGCTCATGAATTTCTAATCACCTCTTCCATCTGAATGCCGGTGCTCCTGAATGTGAAGTGAACTTGTGGAGACTTCACCTGTTGGAGGAACATATGCTCGTACTGCGGATTTACACTTGTATTGTATTTGGGTGCTTCTATGAAACTGGGTTTATTTTTGGTACCAGGTACTTTGCCAGCTTTTTAGACCCAATAATAAAAGAGAAATGTAGACATATTTCCCTCAGGATGTACCTAATGATGACTACAGATAAATGCAAAAAATATATACTCTTGCTCTAAGCCATCCAATAATTAATGAGTTTTTAATCAAATATTGGGGCCAAATTTTTTTTTTTTTTTTTTTTAACTTTTTTTTATTGTATACATCAGCAGCAAAGCAGTTTATCAAAACATTTAAGAAGCAATGTGTAGTTCTCCACTATGTGGACATTTAGCTGCCATACAATTTTTTTTTTCGTAATACATACAAAAGTGTAAAAAAAAAAAACAGAAACAAAAAAAACCCCCAAAACAAATAAACAAAAAAACCCCAAAAAAATATAAATGGGTGCTTACGGTTTCAGTATTTCTCACATATATATAAAAAAAAAAAACAACAATCATAGCATTACAATACTTCTGGGTTCTTCAAACATCACACATATTCACGCAGAAAAACACAAAACAAAGAAAAACCACAGGAAGATTACAAAAAAAAAAAAAAAGGGACACCTTTAGAGGAATAACAGAGATTCTGGATGGCTAAAGGATACAAACTTGATCCATTTGTCACAAATACGATAAAATGTATCGCTCTGAATTCAAAAACCAAAAACCAAACAAAACAAAAACAAAAAGCTAGACATACCCACACGCACCCCCCCCCCCCCAAAAAAAAGGGGGGGGGATCCATTAATCACAAGACAAAGAAGGAAGTGATTTAAAAAAAGTTAAGAAGGGCTGCCATTTATTATAGAACTTAAAAGGGATGGCTTTCAAAGAATACCCAATCTTTTCAAAATTAGGACATGCAAAGCTACCTAAGTGTCAGTGCGTTTCATTTTGAAAACATTGCTAGAAATGGTCTTAAATAGTGCTATAAATAAAGATACTGTGTTAAATTTGTTGATCCTAGTGGTTTTTCTAATCCAGACATGCAGGTTTTTCATGACTCTCAGTCTCATTCCAGGTTTTGTATGTAACCCATCGTGTCCACTTGCGTTACATGCAGAACCTGTCCAGTTAAACACATATAAATGGCAAATGATTTTGCAACAGTGGTCATTTTTGTGAAACACTCTGCCTTACATAATTAGTTTCATTCCCAAAATGTACCTGTGAGAGAATAAAAAGATATTGAAAAAAACAGTAGCAGGTCATTTTCGTGTCCTTTTTTACCGTGTTACATGCAGATTTTTGTATTAAATATAATGTAAAATAATATAAAAATGAGTTTTATCTGAAAATAGTTCCTCTTTTATCTCAGTTTGTCTTTATTTTTAAAATAGACCCAAAGTGCTTCCAAACTTGCATCAGAACATTAGTCTACATCTGGTTTGAATTTTTAGCCCCCATGTCCTGTTTTTAGGAACCAGTTTCATAGAAGCACTCATTTCAAGGCAAAAATTCTCAAGAGCCGCAGCTTGTAATGCAAATATCTTGTACTACATAGGACTCATACTGTGAGGTTCCGCTGTATTGCTAACACAGGGAAAATTCTGTAGCTTTACCACACTATCGATGCTTGTTTGTTTCAGTCCACTTCTTTACATTTTCTTTTGTTTTAATATTTTTGCACATGATCAAGAGTGAGGAAATCACATACGACATGCTCATTGTTTTACATTACCTCAGGTATTCCCTGCAAGAAGTTTTAATGATGCAAACAATTAATGCAAATTAAATCCTGCAATTTTGTGCTATCATTGCAACTTTTGCGCAAATTGGACCAACTCTCCCTCCCTTTTTTACTGTGTTGTCATTTGTATGGTCATGTATCAGTATTCTCTACATTTAATTATTTACTAAAGCCGCAAAATGTTTTATAGAATACCCTCAGGTCCACTCAGAGCTGTACATTTTTACTCCCAGTTTAATGACGTGAAACTATTTTTGCAGTTTTCACTTAGTATTACAATCTCACTGCAAAAAACCACATCATTGCAATATGCATGACTTTTTTTTTTTTTTTTTTTTTTTTTTTTTTTTCAGAAAATCTGTATCTCAGACATTTTATACTGCAATAACTCCCAAAAATGTCCAGGTTTGCAAGATGAGAAACAGAATGTGAGCTGAACGGACCAGTGGAGAAGACGCTCTTCTCTTTTTTAATTTGTAGAATTAACACATATGTTGTAGCGCTGTTATGTATATTTCCCTGCTGATTGGTGACTTAATAAAACATGTCTATGATGGATTTTGGGTCCCAATCTTACTAAAAAAATAAAAACTAGAAAAAGAAACATGCCGTCAGTGGATATTTCCAGGATTAAGTGCAAACAGGTTTGTATTATTTGGAGATACTCTTAAGTTGACCTTGAAGTGTATTATTGGAGTGGGTTAACCTGAGGATAAAAAGGTGAATTAAGGTATTAAGGTGATCTCCAGAGTTATAAATATTTCATATGGTAAGTTATGAATATGTTTAATTTTAATACCGTGCATGACTTTCCCGCAGGTTACACAGAAAGAGACAGGTTCGTACAAAGCTGTGGTGTCAGATAAGAGAGGAGAGGACGTCAGTACCTTAGCGTTACTGGATGACGGTGAGACGTGACCTTGTTACTATTGAGCAAATATCGCAAACAATAATCTCCATGTGCTCCTGTGTACCTGGCAGAATCCACAATTTTTCCCTCTGTGATGAAAGAGGCCAATGCTGTCTTTTATGTCTGTCCTTCTTATCACCCATTATTTGCCCACTGTCCTCAGGCAGAATAACACCTACCACTCTAATCTCACCTCAAGTAGTTATTGACGACCAAAAACCATACAGAACACGAAAGATGAATTGTTTTTTTTTTTTATTTGCAGAGTTTGACAAGCTTCAGCAGCAGTTGAGTAAACAGTGTGGTAAGTGATTGACAGTTGAAAACCAGTCTTTAGAGCAGTGGTTCTCAACTGGTCTGGCTTCAGGACCCACTATCAATCAATCAATCAATCAATCAATCAATCAATCAATCAATTCTAAAATTATTTCCAACAGTCAAAATTGACAATTCATTTACAAGATACATTTTGTAATAGGACACCAAAGAAGCAGTCCTCAGCTTATAAATGACATGTGATGAGAAACACAATTTACATGATAATCTTTAAAAAAAAATTTTAATGTTCTAAGTAATTACAAACGTATTTTAAACTACTTACCTATCTACCCTTAGACATGTGATGAGAAACACAATTTACATGATAATCTTTAAAAAAAAAAAAAAAATTAAAATGTTCTAAGCAATTGCAAACATATTTTAAACTACTTACCTATCTACCCTTAGACATGTGATGAGAAACACACTTTACATTATAATCTTTAATAAATTAAAATGTTCTAAATAACTATAAACATATTTTCAAATATTTACCTATCTACCTTTAGATGTGTGATGAGAAACATAATTTACATGATAATCGTTAAAAAAAATTTAAATGTTCTAAGTAATTACAAACATATTTTAAACTACTTACCTATCTACCCTTAGACATGTGATGAGAAACAATTTACATGAAAATCTTTGAAAAAAATTTAAATGTTCTAAGTAATTACAAACACATTTTAAACTACTTGCCTATCTACCCTTAGACATGTGATGAGAAACACAATTTACATGATAATCTTTGAAAAAAATTTAAATGTTCTAAGTAATTACAAACACATTTTAAACTACTTACCTATCTACCCTTAGACATGTGATGAGAAACATAATTTACATGATAATCTTTAAAAAAAATTTAAATGTTCTAAGTAATTACAAACACATTTTAAACTACTTACCTATCTACCCTTAGACATGTGATGAGAAACACAATTTACATGAAAATCTTTAAAAAAAATTTAAATGTTCTAAGTAATTACAAACATATTTTAAACTACTTACCTATCTACCCTTAGACATGTGATGAGAAACACAATTTACATGATAATCTTTAAAAAAAAAATTAAAATGTTCTAAGTAATTACATATTTTAAACTACTTACCTATCTACCCTTAGACATGTGATGAGAAACACAATTTACATGATAATCTTTAAAAAAAGATTTAAATGTTCTAAGTAATTACAAACATATTTTAAACTACTTACCTATCTACCCTTAGACATGTGATGAGAAACACAATTTACATGAAAATCTTTAAGAAAATTAAAATCTTCTAAGTAATTACAAACATATTTTAAACTACTTACCTATCTACCCTTAGGCATGTGATGAGAAACACAATTTACATGATAATCTTTAAGAAAATTAAAATCTTCTAAGTAATTACAAACATATTTTAAACTACTTACCTATCTACCCTTAGACATGTGATGAGAAACACAATTTACATGATAATCTTAAAAAAAAAATAAAAATGTTCTAAGTAATTACAAACGTATTTTAAACTACTTACCTATCTACCCTTAGGCATGTGATGAGAAACACAATTTACATGATAATCTTTCAAAAAAAAAAAATTAAAATGTTCTAAGTAATTACATATTTTAAACTACTTACCTATCTACCCTTAGACATGTGATGAGAAACACACTTTACATTATAATTTTTAATAAATTAAAATGTTCTAAATAACTATAAACATATTTTCAAATATTTACCTATCTACCTTTAGATATGTGATGAGAAACATAATTTATATGATAATCTTTTAAAAAAATTTAAATGTTCTAAGTAATTACAAACATATTTTAAACTACTTACCTATCTACCCTTAGACATGTGATGAGAAACAATTTACATGATAATCTTTTAAAAAAATTTAAATGTTCTAAGTAATTACAAACATATTTTAAACTACTTACCTATCTACCCTTAGACATGTGATGAGAAACACAATTTACATGATAATCTTTAAAAAAAAAATTAAAATGTTCTAAGTAATTACATATTTTAAACTACTTACCTATCTACCCTTGGACATATGATGAGAAACACAATTTACATGATAATCTTTAAAAAAAATTTAAATGTTCTAAGTAATTACAAACATATTTTAAACTACTTATCTATCTACCCTTAGACATGTGATGAGAAACACAATTTACATGATAATCTTTAAAAAAAAAATTAAATGTTCTAAGTAATTACAAACATATTTTAAACTACTTACCTATCTACCCTTAGACATGTGATGAGAAACACAATTTACATGAAAATCTTTAAGAAAATTAAAATGTTTTAAGTAATTACAAACATATTTTAAACTACTTACCTATCTACCCTTAGACATGTGATGAGAAACACAATTTACATGATAATCTTTAAAAAAAAAATTAAATGTTCTAAGTAATTACAAACATATTTTAAACTACTTACCTATCTACCCTTAGACATGTGATGAGAAACACAATTTACATGAAAATCTTTAAGAAAATTAAAATCTTCTAAGTAATTACAAACATATTTTAAACTACTTACCTATCTACCCTTAGGCATGTGATGAGAAACACAATTTACATGATAATCTTTAAGAAAATTAAAATCTTCTAAGTAATTACAAACATATTTTAAACTACTTACCTATCTACCCTTAGACATGTGATGAGAAACACAATTTACATGATAATCTTAAAAAAAAAATAAAAATGTTCTAAGTAATTACAAACGTATTTTAAACTACTTACCTATCTACCCTTAGGCATGTGATGAGAAACACAATTTACATGATAATCTTTCAAAAAAAAAAAAAATTAAAATGTTCTAAGTAATTACATATTTTAAACTACTTACCTATCTACCCTTAGACATGTGATGAGAAACACACTTTACATTATAATTTTTAATAAATTAAAATGTTCTAAATAACTATAAACATATTTTCAAATATTTACCTATCTACCTTTAGATATGTGATGAGAAACATAATTTATATGATAATCTTTTAAAAAAATTTAAATGTTCTAAGTAATTACAAACATATTTTAAACTACTTACCTATCTACCCTTAGACATGTGATGAGAAACAATTTACATGATAATCTTTTAAAAAAATTTACATGTTCTAAGTAATTACAAACACATTTTAAACTACTTACCTATCTACCCTTAGACATGTGATGAGAAACACAATTTACATGATAATCTTTTTTTTTTAAAATTAAAATGTTCTAAGTAATTACATATTTTAAACTACTTACCTATCTACCCTTGGACATGTGATGAGAAACACAATTTACATGATAATCTTTTAAAAAAAATTAAAATGTTCTAAGTAATTACAAACATATTTTAAACTACTTACCTATCTACCCTTAGACATGTGATGAGAAACACAATTTACATGATAATCTTTAAAAAAAAATGAAAATGTTCTAAGTAATTACAAACATATTTTAAACTACTTACCTATCTACCCTTAGACATGTGATGAGAAACACACTTTACATTATAATATTTAATAAATTAAAATGTTCTAAATAACTATAAACATATTTTCAAATATTTACCTATCTACCCTTAGATATGTGATGAGAAACATAATTTACATGATAATCTTTAAAAAATGAAAATGTTCTAAGTAATTACAAACATATTTTAAACTACTTACCTATCTACCCTTAGACATGTGATGAGAAACACAATTTACATGATAATCTTTAATAAATTAAGATGTTCTGAATAACTACAAACCTATCACCCCTCAATGACAAGCTGCGACCCAAACTGATATCAGTTAAACTTCTATTTAATGAAAAGATGGTGTGTTTTTAACCTGAGGCTGAGATAATGCAGAATATCACAGTATGAAAACACAGAAGACAGGTTTAATGATAAACCAAACTGACCAGCAGGTGGCAATGATAAATATGGAAATATTCCCTTTAACATTGAATTAGGTACATTTTAACCAAAACCAAAAATGTTCCCCCCAGTAAGAATTAAAAGTGCATTCAGTCACTTATTCAAGCATTAACACAGTGAGGTTTTTGTCCTCAGTGTAGTTAAAATCTTATCTGATGTAGTCGTTGTGATACCTAAGATTCATCATATGAATAAAAGCTTTTGTGTTTTCTTTTATGCTGTGAAATGTCTAGTGTTAATCAGTATTACAGTGCATTACTGCCACTTACTGCTGGAGAGTGTGAATGGGCTCCACTCCATAAAAAACAAGTGATGCCAGGCACAACAAACCCAGCCCCTCACACTTACTGTATTTCACCCATTATAAGTAAATGGGAAGATTTTGAAAAATACATCAAAAGTTTGAAGTTTGACCTACTGTTCTCAAAATGTATTGAGATCTATTCTGGGTCACTGGCAATCTATAAACACAATTTGGTATGAGTTCAACTTACAGTTTTGCTGCTACAGACGTGAAATTTCACCCATTCTAAGTAAACGGGGGGGGGAGATTTTAAAAATTCATAAAAAATTTTTACTTTAACCTACTTTTCCCAAAATGTAATGACATCTATTCTGGGTCACTGGCAATCTAGAAACCTAATTTGGTATAAATTAAGCCAGTAGTTTTGCTGCTACAGACATTTAAAATTTCGTCCATAATAAGTAAATGGGAAAAAAAAAGATTTTAAAAATTCATAAAAAAACATTTACTTTGACCTACTTTTCCCAAAATGTAAAAAGGATCTGTTCTGGATCACTGGCAATCTATAAACCAAATTTGGTATGAATTTAACCAATATTTTTGCTGTTAGAGTGTTAAACAAAGAAACTAGAAGCACTCAGAGAACACAGACCTCCGCCAAAGCAGATCAGTGGGCACCTCCGTGCCCCCCCCCCCCCCCCCCCCCCCCCGATCACCACCAAAATTTAATAATTTCTTCCTTGTGCCAGTATCAACATTTCCTGAAATTTTCATCCAAATCTGTCCATAACTTTTTGAGTTATCTTGCACACAGATAGACAGATAGACAAACAGACAGACAAACCACCGCTGGCAAAAACATAACCTCCTTGGCGGAGGTAACAAACCAGTCCAAAAACAATACCCCTTGCCTCCCCTTTGGGGGGTGGGGTAATAAAACACAGGATTGGTTCCTTAATGTGGACAAAGGCCCATGACCCACTGAAAACAGGTTTGCGAACTTTCGGGTCGCAGCCCACCAGTTGAGAAACCCTGCTTTAGAGAACAGCCTGTGAGAAATGTGCCAGTGACTTTGCTGTTTACACCAGGTGTGCCGTGTTGGGCCAAGAAATCTACCAAAAGCCATGTTAATTAATCGTGGGCTGGGTTGTTTCAGAGTATTAATCCCTCAGCTTCCTATGATAGGTCACATAGAGTTTTTACACTGCCAAGGGAAGTGAAATGTATGCAAACTGTGGCATTAAATAATCCTGCAGCTCAGCCCTTTCTCTCTTTGCAGCGTTGTCAGCTGGCCCGCTGAGTATGGAGTGCACTGCTGACGGTTTCAAGCTCTACTGCTCACTCAAGTATTATATAACCTACCTGAAGACCAACTGGCACTTAAAGTGAGTCCACATGCACAGCACCTCTCTGACCCTTCTGACATTTTTAACAGTATAATTGATTTCATTAGAGAACAGATTTGAATAAATTTCTGCTTATGTAACAATGTTGACAAATGCATATTATGCTGGATTTCCTTCAAAGAAAAACACAATTTAAATGTGTTCAGAGGCTCCGTTCAGAGTTGACACGTCTCGGTGGACAGCTCTAATGCATGGTGTAAACACATATAGAGAACAGATTCATATCCAATTTAGAGGTAATCATGGATACATAAGTCCACATTCTATAAACAGTATGAATCAATCAGTCAAACAAATGAATGGAAAAAGGATCTATCTGGATGTAGATGTTTTTCTAACTGATTGAATCAGATTCTGCTTTCAGATGCTTTTAAGGAACATTGTTGTTATACTTTTAGTACCTTTTAAATTAATGATGGTGTTTTATATGTATGTTCTTGGTTTAGAGTTGTATGTATGGTTTTAGAAGTGACTTTTATTGTGTTTTATGTATATTTTTAGTGTGGATATATGGCTGTGATTCTACTTCTGCTGCTGCTCTCTAGGCCAAGACACTGTTGAAAAAGAGATTTTTTTTCTTTTTTCCTGGTTAAATAAAGATTATAATAACAATTAATATAATAATAGTAATGATGATAATGGGTGACATGGTGGTGCAGTGGATAGCACTCACAGCAAAAAGGTCCTGGGTTCGATTCCAACACCAGTTGTTTCTATGTGGAGTTTGTGTGGGTTCTTTCCGGGTACTCCGGCTTCCTCCTCCCATCCAAAGACATGCACTGATAGGTTAATTGGTTAATCTAAATTGCCCATAATGTGAGAGTGATGGGTTGTTTGTCTCTGTGTCAGCCCTGTGATGAACTGGTGACTTGTTCAGGATATACCTTGTCTTTGCCCATAGGTAGCTGGGATAAGCTCCAGCAACCCTAGTGAGGATAAAGTGGGTTCAGATGATAAACGAATGAATAATAATAATAATAATAATAATAATAATAATAATAATAATAATAATAAAAGTTATCTCATGACACTTTACATTTAGAACTGGTCTAAACCAGAGTCTTGAGCCAATTCACAGACACCAACAGAATCCTGGATCAAATACTTAGGTTGGAAAAATTACCTTTAACAGGCAGAAACCTGGAGCAGACCCCGATTATGGAGGATAGACGTCTGCCTAGACCAGCTGGGGTTAAAGAGAGAGGGTTAAAGGAAGAGAAAGAGAGAGAGATGGGGGGAGGGAGGGAGGACACATCCGATTCAATCCAACTTTATTTGTAAAGCACTTTAAAGCAACCGCACTGGACCAAAGTGCTGTACAGAAAAATAAATAAAACCCAAATAAAATAATAAAATACAAGAATTGATTAAAGAAAAACACACAAAAATAAGAACAATAAACCACTACCAAATAAAAACAATAGAATAAAAATAATACCTTCAAACATCTCACATGGTTTCGAAAGCCGAGGAGAAAAGATGGGTTTTAAGAAGGGGTTTAAAAACAGACAGACACATGGATGCACAGTAAACTGAACTACAACTGTTAAAAACTAGAACAGCTGTTACTAGTGTAAGTACCAATAACTAGAACAAATGTGCGTATTTACTGCTCTAAATACAAGTACTGACAGTGGATATACTACTACTGCAGCTGTTAGTATTAATAATAGAAACCTCTACCATCTATATAACTATATAATAAACACAATCACAGCTATATGGATCAGTGACTGATGACGAATCATTGGATGGATTGAAGGACTGACTGCTCATCTGATGTTCTCCCAGTAAATGCACGTCAATGTTCCACCAGCATTAAGTGAAAATTATAAAGAGATTCATGTGCTTGCTGAACCCACCTTAACTACTCCCTGCCTCATTTATTCTACTGTGAGGAAACACAATACAGTATGTGCAGTGAGCATAATCCAATAAAAATTCATAAACATGTATTTAGCATTTGAAGATTCAATCCATAGTATATGTATATGAAAGCCAATAAAACAAATGGGACACTCAAAGGCATCATATTGAAATTAAAGGTTTATTGATTTATTTAGACATCACTTCATGCAGAGATACACAAGCTAGAAAAAACGACCCCTTTAAACCAGTGTGTTAGTCTTCAAGCCACACAGTGAGTTAAATTTGCAAAAGAAACGTTACAAAAATCAAAACTGTTTAACTCCTAAAGACCCAAATAATCATTACCAACCAAAAGCATCTACTGACTTAAACTGTTTAATAACTGTTGATCCACTAATCCTATCAATTCATGTAAATAATTGGTGTAAAATACAGTTTGTCATCTTTTCATGGTCATCAGATATGACCCATTTGGACGTTCAAAGGCTCTGTAGTTACCATGGAAATGCCATCATCTTCTACAACATTGATTCACCAGTAAAACCCATGGAGTTGGATCAATGACAGTGGATGGAGAGACTTGTATTTATGTTCAGTTATTGATTTCTTTGCTGAAAAAGTCACTTTTTCTTCAGTTTTCTCTGTTGTAAAATAATAACCTTTGAATTTACTCTGAGTTTTATTTAACATCTACATGATCAGTGAATGCAATATAGGGAAATAGATGATTTACACTGAAAAATGCAAAGTACAGAGGATAATATTATAATAAATGGTAATAAATCACTTAAGAAAGGTTAAATGTAGAGAAAAAAAATCATTTGGGAACTGACATAACGGTAGCAGTAAGTCTTTATGGGTTAAAGAAAATCTAGATATTACCCATTTGGACGTTCAGAGGCTCCGTAGTTACCATGGAAACACCGTCATCTTCTACAACATTGGTTCACCAGTAAAACCCAAGGAGGTGGATGAATGACAGTGGATGGAGACACTTGATTTATGTTCAGTTAATGATAGATTTTTAGAAAAAGTAACTTTTTCTTCAGTTTTCTCTGTTTTTGATGTAACAATCATCAACTTTAATCTGGGCTTTTATGAACATTAACATGATCAATAAATGAAATGTAGGAAAACATGATATTTACTGAAAAAAGGCAAAATGCAGAAAATAATAGTATAATAAATGCTGACAAATCACTTAAGAAATGTTACAGAGAAAAATTAATTTGGAAGCTGCCATAAAAGTAGCACTGGGTCTGTATGGGTTAAATTCAAATGAAAGCGTATACTATGTTTTAGGCTATACATGAGCTTTTGCATTTGCATAAAGTGAGATCTCAGCATGATTGATCTCTAGAGACACATTTTAATGTGTAAGGGCAGATACACTTAGAACTGGCCGCTTGTAATCAGATCACTCAGGACGTACGTATGTTAATGCCAGATATGAATGGGGCTTAAGTTTGTAACACCGGTATTTCTGTAATGCAACACAAGTAACAGCAAGCTAACACTTAACAGGCACACAGACATGTTAAGCGACAATGAACCAGATTAACGACTGCCTCTATAAATGCGTAGTATCATTAACCAGTGTTGACGAGGATGCAGTTAGGGCATATCCTCTCATCAAAGAACCCCAAGAGAACCATATGTAGATAACTGATGAACTGGGATGACCCAACAGCTCTGTTTGTTTGGTCAAACATCACAGGAGTACAAATCCCCTGAGCACAGACTGAGACCATTTGCCCCTATCTTCCATCTCGTTTCACCACCACAATCAAATAAAAGCATCAGACGGTAGAAAATGTTAATTTAAAAAAACGGGACGGATAACTCATCTACAAGCTGTGATTAGTAATATTTCAATTACTTTGACCTTTTTCTTGGTTCTGGGTAAATTCATGTTGTAAAATGACTTTTCCCAATCTCAAAGGAGCTTGAGAAGCCTTTGTTATGATAATGAAATCCTGTCTGAGAGTCAAGTGGGATGAAGAAGAGTAAGTGAACACAGCTCAGTGGGATCAGATTTCTTTGGTGACATGATGATGGTATTTGTTTTTCAGTTGGTCAGAATTTAAAAAAAAAAAAAAATCAAACATGCATGTGTATTTGAATTATGTCCGTGACTTTTTGATAAAATCACCATTATTTAACCCAGTGGTTTCCAACCTTTTTTGGCTCATGACCCCATTTTAACATCACAAATTTCTGGCGACCCCAGACATTTGAAACAGTGACATTTTTTTTTTTGCGAAAATTAATTTGTTTTTGATAATGTAATAGTTTTCTATACTATGTTGCAAATAAACATTAATGTTAGACGACATTTAGTCTATATAATGTATATTATTATGGACGGAGGCAGAAAAGCCAGGTGTAGATTACTGCACAAAGACAATTTTATTTTCCTTGGTCAGGATATGTACAGTCAGTCCAGCTTGGATTTACAAGACTGACAATTAATACTGAACAAACAAGAACTCAAACTATGAATTATGAAAGAGCTGCAGCATCTGAAACTGACCACAATGAACATTTGACAGATAAACAGTACCACAGTGCTTCAGTTTCAGCTTCAGAGATAGTCATGTCTTTAATGGGTTGATGGGTTGTCTCTGTCAACTCACCATATATTTTTATTAGTAAGTTGTTGTTTTTTTTTTTTTTTTATCAATTACTAGAAATTTCAGGTGACCCCATTTGAATTCCAGGCAACCTCATGTTGGGTCCTGACCCCAAGGTTGAAAAACACTAACTTAACCCATAAAGACGCAGTGCTACTTTTGTGATAGTTCCAAAATATTTTTTTTTCATCTATTTCTAGCTTTGTTAACTGAGTTATCAGCAATTTTTAAATAATATTACCCTCTGTATTTTGCATTGTTTGGTGTAAATCATGTATTGTCCTATATTTAATTCACAGATCATATAGATGTTCATGATTACTCAGAGTAAATCCAAAGTAAATTACATCAAAACAGAGGAAAAATCAAGAAAAAACACATTTTTCAGCAAAGATCTTGCTAACTGAATGCGAAAACAAGTGTGTCCATCCACTGTCATTGATCCAACTCCATGGGTTTTACTGGTGAATCAATGCTGTAGAAGATGATGGTGTTTCCATGTTAACTACAAAGCATTTGAATGTCCAAATGGGTCATATCTCATCTATCTCAATAAACTGATAAAGAGAGCCGGCTCTGTCCTCGGCTGCCCGCTGGACTCCACAGAGGAGGTGGCGGACAGAAGGATGTTAGCAAAGCTGACATCCATCATGGATAACCCCTCCCACCCCCTGCACCACACTGTAGAGGCCCTGAGCAGCTCCTTCACTCCAGACTTTTACACCCCCTGTGCAAAAAGGAGCACTTCCACAGGTCACCCCCCCCACACACACAACCATCAGACTATATAACAGTACACAGTGACCCCCCACCACCCCCATATCACATCATGTATATGTGCAATCACTATGTAAATATGTAAATATCTTTAAACTTTACACTTAAATTTGTATACTTTTAAGAACGTTTATTTCTACCTGCCTTTTCTTTAGCACTGGTGTGTACTAGCTGTGTGCGCTCAGGTGTCACCAACATGCATGAGAAACATGTCGTAAAAGACAGCCTGGATCATGATGAAGATGATAAGATAAATGAAGATTTTATTTACCAGTGATACTGTCATCACTAAAACACATGTTAGTGATGAAACATGTTAAATGGGATCTGAAACAAATCTGTAAAAATATGAAGAACAACAATAATCTTTACTTATCAGTGTATATTGTACATTGACATGTAGGAGCAGTTATACCTCAGAACATGCCTGCTTCATACATACAGGAAAAAAAATTACCCTTTCTCTGTCCATTAACAAATCTGATAATCATTGAATACCTGCAGTTTGTGAAAATTAAACCAAAGCTTTAAATATGATGTAACAGTAGTCATGTAAAAAGTGCAATAACTGACAAACTACCTGTGCATTTTCTGACAAATGTATGAAATATTAAATTAAATTAAATTAAATTAAATTAAATTAAATTAAATTAAACAAAAGCTTTAATATTATGTAACAGTAGTCATGTAAAAAGTGCAATAACTGACAAACTACTTGTGCATTTTCTGACAAATGTATGAAATATTAAATTAAATTAAACAAAAGCTTTAAATATGATGTAACAGTAGTCATGTAAAAGTGCAATAACTGACAAACTTTAAATATCATGCAACAGTAGTCATGTAAAAAGTGCAATAACTGACAAACTACTTGTGCATTTTCTGACAAATGTATGAAATATTAAATTAAACAAAAGCTTTAAATATGATGTAACAGTAGTCATGTAAAAAGTGCAATAACTGACAAACTTTAAATATGATGTAACAGTAGTCATGTAAAAAGTGCAATAACTGACAAACTTTAAATATGATGTAACAGTAGTCATGTAAAAAGGGCAATAACTGACAAACTACTTGTGCATTTCCTGACAAATGTATGAAATATTAACAACCCCTCCCACCCCCTGCACCACACTGTAGAGGCCCTGAGCAGCTCCTTCACTCCAGACTTTTACACCCCCTGTGGAATAAGGAGTGCTTCTGCAGGTCATTCCTCCTCACAGCCATCAGACTGTATAACAGTACACAGTGACCCCACCACCACCCCCATATCACATCATGTATATGTGCAATCATTATGTAAATATGTAAATGTCTTTAAATTTTATGCCTAAATTTTCACACTTTTAAGAGCATTTATTTGTACCTGCCTTTCTTTTGCACTGGTGTGTTGCATATTGCTGCTGTAAAACTGTTAAATTTCTCCATGGTGGGATAAATAAAGTCTTATCTTATCTTATATCTGATTACCATGAAAAAATGACAAACTGTATTTAACACAAATTACTTACATGTAATGATAGGATTAGAGGATCAACAGGTATTGAACAGTTTAAATCAGTAAATGGTTTGTGTCATTAGTGGCTGTTTGGGTCTTTATGGGTTAAAGCTACTAATATACGTAAATACCCAGCTTTGAAGAGATGAGAATGGTGTTACAGGGTTTTTAGATCAGGCTAGTAGCACCATCTGGTGGTGTTTTGGGGAATTGCCAGTAAAAAGAGAAAAATTAATTCATCAGGATGATGCAGACTCATAAATGTTTTAATCCATTACACAGGACAGTCTAAGGTACATCACTGTAACTTTTAACTGTAAAACCATGGTCCAACAGGCGGTTCCCTTTTTTTTTTTTACTTAACAATACTTAAAAACACACAAAAAGATATTAATTTCAGACTGAAAAAATAACTGATACTCTATTTGCTTTTTCTGTTGTAATAAAGTTATAATAATAACTAAGTTAATTAATTAAGTTAATTAATAACCAAATTAATGACATAGAAACTGAAAGAGTGTTTGCTAGTAAGTTCTTAGGTGTTGTTATCGATGGTAAACTTGATTGGAAGTCGCTTATAAA
Organism: Sphaeramia orbicularis; assembly: GCF_902148855.1. NCBI lineage: Eukaryota > Metazoa > Chordata > Actinopteri > Kurtiformes > Apogonidae > Sphaeramia > Sphaeramia orbicularis. The sequence continues at coordinate 42,284,763 of NC_043972.1, read as the reverse complement.
CATGTTAAAGACAAAATTAGCGAAAAACATAGCCGTAATTGGTAAAATGAGAGCTATACTTAATAAATATTCACTTCTCATACTATAGAATTCTATCATTCTTCCATACCTAAATCATGGTGCAGAAATATGGGGAAATAACTACTATTCAGATATTCATTTTATCTTGTTTCTTCAAAAAAAGGCAATAAGAATTACTATTAATGCAGATTTTTATGCAACAACAAACTCTATTTTTACAGAGCTTAATTTTCTGAAAATACATGATCTTGTTGACCTTAATACAGTGGTAGTGATGTACAAGGCACACAATAATCTTCTCCCTCCTTAAATCCAGGAGATATCTGAATGTAGGAAAAGTCAGTATCATCTCAGAGGAACCAGCATTTAAAAAAAAAAAAGCTAAGGCAAAAACTAATTTTAAAAAGTAGATGTGTTTCCGTTAGAGGGGTTAATCTTTGGAATGGCCTGGAAGATCGATTAAAACGGTCTAAAGCAATTAAAACTTAAAAAAAAAAAAGATGTACAAATTAACTATTATTAGCTCAGGATTGACTAAAGAAAATACTTGTTTAAAAGACTAGGATCAATATTGGTAGTTGAGATATGGACATGATTTACCTGAATTAAAATTAAATATGTATTCTCTTCTGTTGTATATTTAGCAATGATTGCACTGAATTATTTTTTTTGTTTGTTTGTTTGTTTTCATGTGGAAACATTGTGTTAATGGGGTTAAGTAAAATAAGTCTGTTCTTCAGCTTAAACCACAGGTGTCAAACATGTGGCCCAGGGGCCAAATCCAGCACGCCAAAGGGTCCAATCCGGCCCCTAGGATGAATTTGTGGAATGCAAAAAATTACACTGAAGATATTAACAATAGAGGATGTCAAAATCATTTTAATTCAGATTCCACATACAGACCAATTAGATCTCAAGTGGGTCAGAACCAGTAAAATACTATCAAATCAAACCTATAAACAATGAAAACAGCAAATTTTATCTTTGTTTTAGGGTAAAAAAGTAAAATTACATGAAAATATTTATTTTCAAAAACTGTTATTTTACAAAAAATGTGAAAAACCTGAAATGTCTTCAGATAAGTAAATGCAATTTTACCAATATTCTGCCTGTTATTAAGTGTTTTGTGTATTTGTAATTGTAATGTAAGTTGTAATGCACATGTGTAAATGATAAACTGATAATCTGAGGCATAATATTGTTAAAATTGCACTTGTTTTTCTTAAGACATTTCCAGTTGTTCATGTTATTCAGATTTTTGAAGATGTTAACATTATCATAATTTAATTTTTACTTTTTTCACTGTAATTATTAGGCCTGTAACAGTACACAAAATTTTTGGTTCGGTAGATTTTCAGTTTTCAAAGCCACGGTTCGGTTTTTTCGGTTCGGTATGGGAAGAAAGAAAACCCCTCAAAATGTCTATTAATGCAATTATTAATTTTTTTAAAACATTTTTCCCCCAATTTTTGGAGACAATAGAATATAGAAAAACAGGAATAATATAATTCTGCAACTACAAATCAAATAGAAAATAAAATAAATTATTAATATTACTAAATGTATTTTAAACATTAGTATTGTACTTTTCCCTGAAAGGTAGTTTCGAACAAGAACAAGAAAAAACAAGAAAAATCTAATCACAGTTCTGTCAGTTCACATTCTGCATAAAAATAACATAAAAATTCCACATGAAGTGCAACATTAACAAGAGGATAAACTGGTATTCTGTTGAAACAAACTGAAGAGAAACTCTGACAACACAATGAACCAAATTATTTATTTTAGGACAGAGAACAAACTGTTTAGGACACTGTGTGTATTTGTGTGTCCCTGTTTGCACGGGGCATTTTTTTTTTTTTTTTTTTTTGTCGGAGCCGGGGGGTAGGGGGGGCACGCAGTTATATACCTGGGGGTGCGGTCCATAACTAACGTAACGAACGCTGTCGTGAAACAAAAGCCCTACAGCTCGACTCGTAGCTTGAGGTCTTCAGGACAGCACCTGCTGATGGTTCCACGCACCTGTTTTAGCACACGCAGTGACAGGTCTTTTAAAGCTGTGGCACCACGTCTATGGAATGACCTGCCTCTACACCTACGGTCCATGGACTCTGTAGAGAGCTTTAAGAAACACCTCAAAACCCTCCTGTTCAAAAAGGCTTTTTAGTCTCCCACCTGACCCAGGACCACCACAAACTGATTACACTCTATGTATTCATCATAACGTACTCCATGTGTCATCCCCCCCCCCCCCCCCCCAGTCTCTCTATATCTCTATCGGTCTCTCTTTTCTCCTCCTTTACTCTCTCTCTCTCCCTTTAACCCCAACTGGTCAAGGCAGACAGCCATCCTTCAGGAGTCTGGGTCTGCTCGAGGTTTCTGCTGTTAAAGGGAAGTTTTTCCTCGCCACTGTCACCAATCACAAGTGTTTGCTCCTGAAGGATTCTGTTGGGTCTCTGTAAACTTAATTTGATTCTGATTTGAACTGATAAAGCACTTTGTGACTCTGTCTGTGAAAAGTGCTCTATAAATAAAATTTACTTACTTACTTAAAAGTGAAACTTTACATACTTTCAGTGTTCTATTTATTCCTCTATTATACAGCGTGCATGACAGACAGACAGACAGACAGACAGACAGAGCTAGTGTAAGTGTTTTAGAACTACCGTAGTTCCTAGGGGCCAAACAACGTCCGTCTTATTAACGTCTCTTTCCTCGTTGTTGTCTTTCACCTGAACCTGAACTGATCCAAACTGGACTGTACTGATGGTGGAGGGTCTTCAGTCTCTTCCTTCCAGGTTCACATCATATTTGTTGGTTTTTTTAACCTTATCAGCTGCTATTTCATATTTTGGGTCAATGTGTGCTCCTTTATTAAGTCCGTGTGAAACTTGGCGGATTTAAAGTTCCGTGTCGAACGACGTCTTTCATTCCTTTTTCTTTTTCTCATCATACTGTGCCGTTTCGGTACAGCTGTGTACTGAACTGAACAGGTGTGTACCGAAACAGTTCGGTTCGGTACGTGTACCGTTACAGGCCTAGTAATTATTTTACTGGTCCGGCCCACTTCAGATCATATTGGGCTGTATGTGGCCCCTGAACTAAAATGAGATTGACACCCTTGGCCTAAACCCTTTCGGTCGCATTATAAATGGAACAATAGATATGTTGTTTTTGTTTGTTGTTTAACGTAATTAACAACCGAATAAACTACTACTTCACTTCACAAAGTAATAACCTTGTGTAAAACAATTTACCCCCTTCCCCTAAAGAGAGAAGAGGATTGACCAGGGAGTCAGGACCAGACCTGGCAGCAGCACACAGAAGGTCTGGCTTGAAATACTGAACCCGACTGAGAGCGACAAAGGAAAGTACACACTGGAGATGTTCGATGGCAAAGAGACACACACCCGCTGTCTTGACCTGTCTGGACAAGGTGAGTGGAAGAGTGGAAAGAGTGAAGTCAGATTTCTAAGAGCACAGTTGCCAAACATGTGGCCCAGGGCCCGCCAAAGGGTCCAGTCCGGCCCTTGGGATGAATTTGTGAAATGCAAAAATTACACTAAGATATTACCAGTCCTTCTAGTTCCACATTCAGACCAATCTCAAGTGGGTCAGATCAGTAAAATACTATCATAATAATATAAAAATAATGACAACTCCAAATGTTTCTCTTTGTAAATGTCAATATTTTCATGTATTTACACTAAAATAAAGTATAGTTTGCAAAAAAAATATGAATAACCAGTAATGTCTTAAGAGAACCAAGTGCAATTTTAACAATATTCTTCCTGTTACTCAATGTTTTGTGTGTTTGTAGATCCACTGTGATCTGTAAGTTATAACGTACATGTGTAAAGGATAAACTGAGGCAGAATACTGTTAAAATTACACTTATTTTTTCAGTTTGTTCATGTTATTCACATCTTTTGAAAGGGTAGTTTGTAGATGTAAACCTGTTCATAATGTAAATTAACTTTTTTCAGTCCCTCCAGGATTTCGTGGGCTTTTTTTGTGATTGTTGCAGCCTAAAATGCCTGATTTTGCAGCAGCTTTTCCAAAAAAATTGTGATAAAAGTTGTGATGATTTGAGGCTTCTTTTATTAAAGTCGTTGGAACATGGGCATTTACAAATTACCTAGAACAGTCTTTTCTTGTGTTTTTAGCTTTAAAAAGCACCAGGAAGCAATGATTTTAAACAAAAAAGGCTTTTTTTTTTTTCATTCAATCATTTATTTGTTTTGAGCAGAAGAAAAAAATTAACATTTTTTGTGTACAATGAATTAATATCAGAGCAAATACATTAATAGATAAAGGTGATCAAGACAAAATATCAATTGCCATGTACACTAGTAATAACAAAATAAATTCAATATGTACTGCTCAAAAAGGAGTGGGAAGAAGAAAACTGATTAAATCCCACCCCCATCTCACATTTATACAACACAACACATGACTTTTGCTTCCTTAATGATATAGTAGTATATTTAGGGTTAGGGTTAGATGGGTAAAATGGTTAGATGGGTTACATGCACACACACACACACACACACACACACACACACAGACAGGCACACAGGTCAGCCAAACTTGAGTTTCTTTCTATCTAACACATTAAAGTAAACATTATTATTAACACCAAGTTTAATGACTATTTTCGTTTGTGAGCTCATTTTTTAACTCCACACACAGACTTGCGCTCGCACTCCCTCACGCACACTCACACACACAATACAGAAAAAGGAAAGTGTGCCTCTACAAGTTATTTATTCTTCTCTTCTATTGCCTTATAGAGTAGATCTGCGCTAACCTTGACCCTTTCAGCTCCTGCTGTTGTTCTGGATCCAACAGCCTCTGTCAGTGGGACTTGTCTTGTCTTTCCTCTTCCAGTTTCAGCCGTTCTCTTTGCATGTTTTGCGGTTGAAAAGAGCCTGTGGAGCGGCCACTTTCGTTTATGGCAGAACAGTATACTTCCACTTTTGTGTAACACATCTGGAAATTGACTTGCACGAACTTTGGCAGTGATGTTTGTCGGTAAATGTGGGCGTTATGCGTCGCACATGTCTTCATCTTCTCAAACGTCAACAAGGAAGTGAACGTGATGACGTACATGTCACGTAGAGGGGGGTGGGAGATAGGGGGCTAAGGTGATTGGTCAAATTTGCAGAAAGTTTGCGGTGATTGGACGAAATTGCAGCGCCGCGCAGAATTTGCGGTGATTGGTTGAATTTGCGTTAATAGTTGCGATCACAACATCGCGAATTCCTGGAAGGACTGCTTTTTTGTTCTAAAACATAGAGAAAAGTTTGGAGTTGACATTATTTCTATATTATTATGTTATTATTTCACTGGTCTGGTCCATTTCAGATCAAATTTAGCTGAATCTGGCCCCTGCACTAAAATGAGATTGACACCCCTGCCTTAAAGCTAACCAAAATAGAGCAGCCAGATTGGCTAAATGTTCCTTAAATGTTCCTTTAGAAAAACTTTACAAAAATGCAATGCAGTCTATCATGGTTGACTGTTGAAGCAAAAATTAAATTTAACCTCCTCCTTCTTATGAGGAGTGCTATTGTGAATGGGAAACCTGACTTTCTTACCGACAGAATAAGGCATAGAGGTCTACAACATAATCATGGCACCAGACAGGTTACCATGGGTCACATTGAACTTCCCAAACCAAAAACGAATCGATTGAAAAATTCTGTCATTTAATGGGCCTCCAGTCTATGGAATAAGTTATCTTCATACATTAAACACACTAAAAGCTTATATTCATTCAAAAAAAAAAACACTCAAATAGGAACTACTCAAGGAAATACGGGAATGCCAATGATTGTTTTGACTCTCGCAATCCAAGTTGCTGTAAAGATAAAAGTTTAAACTTTTTAAGGAATATGTGTTGAAAAGAAATGTTCAGCTTGCTGATGATGACAATGAATTGGAAACTCATTTTATTTATGTATGTATTTTGTAACTGTATTTGTATTCTGACAGATCCCAGTAAGAGTAACAACCACTATATAAAACATCAATAATAAACAATAAACAATAACCAGTATTGTGGTTTCCAACAGCCTTTGCTGAGGCCTTGAAGGAGTATCAGAGGTTAAAGTAAGTGCACTTGCAGAACATGTTCTAGAAGTGTCTAACATGGCTTGCTGTGAAAATAACCTTAAAAAACACAGAGGAGTCAGAGGTAACATGCACAACTGAAAGAGCCTTCCCAGGTGTTGCTTTAACCTAACTATTACCTTGCACATGACGGTTACCTGATGTATTGATTTGACCCTTTTGCTTGTTTTCCCTCAGGCAAGTGGCCATGGCTGAAAAAAGTGAGTCACCGACTTTGTGTTCACTCTAAGATACTGTGTTCACAAGACGCTGTGAATGTTTTTAGCATGTATTTGTAGGACTGAAATCGTACATTCATTCCAATGAATTAATCATACACACATTATGTACCTCCATCTTACTGAAAAAAATTACACTTTACATGTTACAGTTTGTTGATGCACCTTACTGTTTGATCCTGTTTGTCCAGATTTTCTACCAGTTCTTTTTTATAGTTCTAATTTATTATGTATAGTTTGTTTGCTCTTGTATTTTTAGTCTTATATTGTATTTTTACTGTTTGTACTGCTGCACTGCAATTTTTCAGTTTATCTATCTATCTATCTATCTATCTATCTATCTATCTACAGGGGGTTTCTGCAGGTCATTAAGAAGCATTAAAAGACATTAAATAGTAATAATAATAATTAATTTTGTGAAAATTAAGGCCTTAAATAGTATTAAAAAGCATTCAATTCTATGACCAGATGTATTTAAAAAAGTATTACGCTTGATGGAAAAAAATTATTGATATTCACAATTTATTTTGAGTATACAAACATTTACTAATTTGATTGAAAGTATAGTGTGATGATTGACAGGCGAAACCCTTAAATTTGGCTATTGTTTATGGTCAATACATGAAGTCACAACACCAGATGGTTGGAATGTAATGTGCTGTGAACGTGCTCATGCTGTGGTGAAAGAGGGGAGGGAATATTAGCAAATGTCGGAAAAATGGGAAAATGTAAGTTTCAGCAGAAGTGATTGGAGGAGGAACTATTCAGAACCTGGTTAAAGTCTGTCAACGGTAAACTGTCATAAAACTGTATATAAAACTGTATCTGCAGTTGGACACGGACATTAAATTAGTTTAAAATGGCATTAAAAAGCATTAAATTAGATTTGCTGATACCTGCAGAAACCCTGATCTATCTATCTATCTATCTATCTATCTATCTATCTATCTATCTATCTATCTACAGGGGTTTCTGCAGGTCATTAAAACATTAAAAGACATTAAATAGATTTTGTAAAAATTAAGGCATTAAATAGCATTAAAAAGCATTAAATTCTATGTCCAGAGGTACTAAAAAATGTATTATGTTTGATGGAAAAAAAATTATTGTTATTCACAATTTATTTTGATTATATAAACATTTACTAATTTGATTGGAAGTATAGTGTGATGACTGACAGGCAGAACCCTTTAATTGGCTATTGTTTATGGCTGATACACGAAGTCACAACATCGGGTACTTGAAATACAACGTGCTCATGCTGTGGTGAAAGAGGGGAGGGAATATTAGCAAATGTCGGAAAAATGGGAAAATGCAAGTTTCAGCAGAAGTGATTGGAGGAGGAACTATTCAGAACCTGGTTAAAGTCCATCAACGGTAAACTGTCATAAAACCATATATAAGACTGTATCTGCAGTTGGACATGGACATTAAATTTGTTTAAAGGAGCGTTAAAAAGCATTAAATTAGATTTGCTGATACCTGCAGAAACCCTGATCTATCTATCTGTCTGTCTATCATACAAAAAATAATGTGTTAATAAAAAGTAATAGATTTATGTCCTTTGACCCTGTTCATCACTGAATTCACAGTACCATGGTAAATATAACAGAAGCAGGATCAAAATGTTACTCATCCCAGTGAATAGAAATTTAACAGTCAAAAAAATGTCAATGGGACTGTTTATAATAGCGATGTTCATTTTAATACCATCGAGTGCTTCAACACAAACCACTGAACTGTGTGAATTTAAACATGACAGATTAACCAACTCGATCACTAAACAGATTTGAGTGGAGGACAGTGTGTTACCTGGGCTTTTACAGATATTGCATAGAAGGGATCCTCACCATTATAATGGCTGTTTATTCATTCATTCATTCATTCATTCACTCAAATAAATGATATTTAGGCTACAAACGGAGTCCAGAGTACAGTATAAATCAACATTTGTTTCTTAGTTTTTATCCACAAAGCACACACTGAGTCCTCTTGTAGAAAAAGCAACAAAGGGTTTATTAATCCACTTTCCCTCCCACAAAAAGCAAATATTAAACGTGTATTTCAACAAAAAATTGTATAGTTTTTATCAAAATATCCTCAAGAAAACAACTATGTCTCTACACTTTGGTGACCCTGGATGGACATGTATGTAGCTCTACATTGATTACATATAAAACAAAAGAATATACAATAAAAACAGCAACCTCGATAATGTATTTAATACAGTATGTATTAGTAGCAATAATAGAACGACTCTAAATGTAAATTAAAAAAAAAAAATGTTCAGTGCACAGAACTAAATTTGGCTCCTATTTGAAATGCTTGAAGTGTTTCTCAGATATTGATATATGTGACTAATTCATCATAAAGCATGTAATTAGATTTTCTTTAACCAATAAAGACCCAGTACTACTTTTATGCCAGTTCCCAAATGATTTTTTCTCAACATTTATCCTTTCTTAAGTGATGTATCACCATTTATTATAATGTTATCTTCTGTATTTTGCATTTTTCAGTGTAAATCATCTATTTCCCTATATTTAATTCACTGATCATGTAGATGTTCAATAAAACTCAGAGTAAATTCAAAGGTTTTTATTTTACAACAGAGAAAACTGAAGAAAAAGTGACTTTTTCAGCAGAGATACCAATAACTGAACATAAAAACAAGCATCTCCATCCACTGTCATTGATCCAACTCCATGGGTTTTACTGGTGAATCAATGTTGTAGAAGATGACGGTGTTTCCATGGTAACTACAGAGCCTCTGAATGTCCAAATGGGTCATATCTGATGACCATGAGAAGACGACAAACTGTATTTTACACCAATTATTTACATGTATTGATAGGATTATCAGTTCAACAGGTATTAAACAGCTTATATCAGTTGATGCTTTTTGGTGGATTTCTGGGTCTTTATCAGTTAAATGCTTTTGATCACTTTTTTATTTTTTATTTTTGTTTATTTCATTGCAGATCGAGCCCATGTGACAAAGGGTCTCCCTGATGTGGTAGCCATCATGGAAGGAAAGGTAGTGTATCATCAGTAAAATGCAGAACAGAACAAATACAGGCGCGTTAAAAATTATTAAACCACCCCTTGTTTTCTTCAATTTCTTGTTCATTTTAATGCCTGGTACAAGTAAAGGTGCATTTGTTTGGACAAATATAATAGTAACAACAAAAATAGCTCATAAGAGTTTAATTTCAGAGCTGATATCTAGCCATTTTCCGTGTTTTTTTTTGTTTTTTGATAATAACCAAAATCACTTCAGTTCTTACATCAATATCTATGGCATTGTACTAACAAAAACAGTGCTTTTAGGGATTCCATGTTTTCTTTTCTGTCTGTTTTAGTCACATGATACACACAGGAGTTAGTACGTGATTGCCTAACTATTGTTTTTGATGATTTTGATAGTCTAATAATTTTTTCCGCAACTTTATATCACACATTGATACAGTTATATAACTAAATATCTGTGTGTTGATAGACACCGTAAGTGCAGAATTCATACTGACCCATGATTACATTGCTCTTCACTCGTGTTCCCCTTTCCAGTCTCTTTGTCTGACATGCTTCATCGAGGGTGACCCGACCCCGGAGGTCTGCTGGCTTCGAAATGACAAGGAGATTGCAAGTCAGGACCAGTTTGTCGTTACTAAAGAGCCTAAGTGCAGCACTATCACAATCACCAATGTCAACCCGGAAGACTCTGGGAAATACAGCATCTTTGTACGCAACAAATACGGCTCTGATACAGTTGATGTGACTGTGAGCGTGTACAAGCATGGGGAGAAGCTTCCAGAAAATGCTGTGATGATGAGTTAAGACAGGAATCTAAGATAGACTGAGGAAGTGCTTACTGTATGTGCAGCTTGGCTTTAAAAATATATATATAAGGTGTCCATAAAGTCTCTTTACAATTTAACATATTTATTACAAAAGCAAATGAATAGACAAATCTGTGGAAATTATTACAAAATGAAAAGTAGATATTGAAGTTTTTTTGCTTCATTTAATTCACCTCTATACAGGGTGGGGAAGCAAAATTTACAATGAACATTTAGTTGTTTTTTCTCAGGAGGCACTACGTCAATTGTTTTGCAACCAAACATATATTGATGTCATAATCATACCTAACACTATTATCCATACCTTTTCAGAAACTTTTGCCCATATGAGTAATCAGGAAAGCAAACGTCAAAGAGTGTGTGATTTGCTGAATGCACTCGTCACACCAAAGGAGATTTCAAAAATAGTTGGAGTGTCCATAAAGACTGTTTATAATGTAAAGAAGAGAATGACTATGAGCAAAACTATTACGAGAAAGTCTGGAAGATACTATTAAAGAAGAGTGGGAGAAGTTGGCACCCGAATATTTGAGGAACACTTGCGCAAGTTTCAGGAAGCGTGTGAAGGCAGTTATTGAGAAAGAAGGAGGACACATAGAATAAAAACATTTTCTATTATGTACATTTTCTTGTGGCAAATAAATTCTCATGACTTTCAGTAAACTAATTGGTCATACACTGTCTTTCAATCCCTGCCTCAAAATATTGTAAATTTTGCTTCCCCACCCTGTATATGGACACCATTTGTTACATGAAGCACATCCATTTGTTTCCACGTTGGCTGTATCATAGACTCATCATTTGTTTCAATGACATCAGTGATCTTTTACTTCAGGTCGCTGATGTCCTGTATCTTTGTTGGATACACAATAGCTTTAACATCACCCCATAGACAGAAATCCAGGGCAGTGATATGTGATGAACAATGTGTTCAGGGAATTGGACCATCCTTTCCAATCCACCGGTCTGGAAATGTTTGATTTAGGAACCCACCAACATGCAGTCCCCAGTGTGGTGGTGCACCATCTACCTGGAAAATGATGGTTGGTTGAAGGTCATCCAATTGTGGTGACACATATTCAGTCAAAAGGTCAAAGGTCACACATGTTTTGGCTCTGTACCTGATGCTGCATTCCGGAGTCCTGGGAGATGTGAAATTTACAACATCTAACTCGGTCAAATGCATAGGAATCCCGGAAGTACTAGCTGCAAAGTCGGACCAGATTGAAGTATCGTGACCTCACCGCAAACTACAATGTGACATCAGCACAACAATGGCGGCACACAGTGTGCAAGTTTGCAGTGAAAAGAAATTTTATAATGTATGATTAACTTATCTGTCATTTCGCCTCTTCCATCTCATTTGTGTATATGAGAACACTGGACTGTCGACAGTCAAAATGCTTCTTCAGTAACAAAGCAAATAGGAACTTAGATTTGTGATCTCCATGTTTTTTGTTTATGTTCAACATGAATCACCTGGAATACTTTGAGGTGGGATGTTGTTAACTCCAAGTGAGATATATTCTACCTCACAGGACTCTGGAATGCAGCATAGCTAGGCAAGGCAAGGTAGGTTTATTTCTATCGCACATTTCATGTACAAGACAATTCAAAGTGCTTTACATAAAACATTAAAAGCATTACAGCAGAAGCAATAAAAAGTATAGGCATGAGAAAAACAAACAAAAAAATCAGATAAACAGATAAAACAGACAAGCAGATAAAACAGATAAAAACTTTTAGCTTAAAAGGAACAGTGCAGATCTGAACTGATGAATAAAAACTCTATTTAAATGCAGCTGAGAACAGGTGGGTCTTGAACCTGGATTTAAATAAACTGAGTGTTTCAGCTGATTTGAGGTTTTCTGGGAGTTTGTTCCAGACATGTGGAGCATAAGAAGCTGAGCGCAGCTTCTCCGTGTCTGGTTCTGACTCTGGGAACTGACAACAGACCGGATCCAGATACAGCAATAGCTACAGCAATACTGGGAAGGTATTTGTGGAGTACATCCTAATGTACTTGGTGTCAATATAACCTTAAATCTGCTTTTTCTACTTTTTGGGGTCACTGTTGAGGGGTCAGGATTATCTGTCAGGGGTTGGAAACTCATTGCTTTTTCAACTTTGCTAACACGCCGCCTGATCCTTCTGAAATGGATCCACAGGTCTGGAAATGTTTGATTTAGGAAGCCGCCAACATGCAGTCCCCAATGTGGTGGTGCACCATCTACCTGGTAAATGATGGTTGGTTGAAGGTCATCCAGTTGAATCCGGTCTCTTGTCGGAGAAAAATGGACCAGTGATTTGATTTAAATGATCCACAATGTGATTAAAAGCTTTGATAACCACTGAGAACATAGAACAAATCTGATTAACATATCTCATCAATTGCTTTTATTATACTTTTTTTTTTAAATTATAAAGAGACTTTGTAGACACCCTGTATATGCCAGAAAAAATCGCAGTGACAGATGCAAAACTGACATGTTCTATTACTCAAACACACCAATATATAATTAATATGAATGTTCATTAGCAGCTGTCATGTCATGAAATATGTGCTTAGCAGGCAGATTGAATGTTTCTGTGTGTTGTGAATAAAGCATTCTCCAAGCTCGCTTCACTGATGAACTCTTTTAAGAAGGGCTTGAGCTCTCCTAATTTAGTACAACATTGCATATCCATCCAGGTTATGATAAAGAACGGTGTGCATGGTTTTCTTGGTGCAAAGTTTGTAAGGGCAGATTATGTCTTCTGCACTTCAAAAGAGCAAACAGTCCGCAGTGTCATTAACCCTACTGCTGGGCCTCACATCAGAGAGGTCAACAGAACAATGTGGAAAAGTTGCAGATAAATATAGTCCTGTTAAAACACACCTAAAAGTGGCTTAAAATGAAATCTCCATGATTTAAAGCATGGGTTGTGCAGGAAAGTGGTGCATCTTGTTTTTGCAGGAGTCCCCTTTCTGGAGGGTTATTGTAGTGAACTAAAACTAGCAACAATAAACCTGGTTGAAATAAAGTAAAACCGATGCTCTATTAAAACTAAAAAATTACAATGAATAATAAACCTTAATGTAAAACAAAGTGCAACAGCATGTTACTACCACTTTGACTCAGGATGAACAACAATAAAATGGATTTACACAATATGGGATTTTTAAAGATAGCATTGGTTTTTGCACCACTGCATTTGACTTCATAGAATAGAATTAGCTTTGTTGTCATTGCAAAATAGCATTGTACAGTGCAACGAAATTTTGTTTTATATTCTGTGCTCAAGTAAAATACATAAATTATAAAATGGAGGAAATATAGTTAATTCATTATAAGAAAAATTACTCATGCAGCTGAAACTGAAATTTAACCAGAACAAACTACAAAACTAAGTTTAAAAAAAATACAACGAAAGTTGGTGCATAGGATTGTAAGTGATACACTCACCTTACACTTATTCATTTTTGGAGGAAGGTGAGGAGTAAGTGAACTCCAGGTTGTTCAAACAGTGAGGATTACTCCAGAGGGCTGTTACTGATTACACACAGTTTTCAGACACTTTTGTATATAAAAAGCTGAAGCAGATGGGATGTTCTCCACATTGTGTTGAGCTTCACACAACTGTCTCAGCCTCCGGTTCACCTTGGTGAAGGAAAACCCCGAAATCATGGACTTCAGTGGAACATGGCAGGTCTACGCCCAGGAGAACTATGAGGAGTTCCTCAGGGCCATGGGTGAGGAATCTTTATCTTATTACATGATGCAAAGATGTAATGTTATTTCTTGTAGATGAGTGGTTATTTTTATATCATGTTATTCTAACTGCAAAGACCGTACAGAACTGACAACAACACGTTTGCTCAACAGAACTCCCAGAAGATATCATTAAGATCGCCAAGGACATCAAGCCAATTACTGAAATCAAGCAGAGTGGCAACGACTTTGTCATCACCTCCAAGACCCCTGGAAAGTCTGTCACCAACTCCTTTACCATCGGGAAGGAGGCTGATATCACCACCATGGACGGCAAGAAGCTCAAGGTACTTCATTGTTATTTAACCTCTGCTAACTTCTCAAAACACGGCTGAAAAAAATACTGCCACATAGTCCATGCAGATTTGTATGCTGCCTTTTGGTCATAAAATATTAAGATTTAAAGTGGAAATAATTTGCCGCACAGTGTCTTGGTGGTGAGTCCAAAGTTTAATATTTGGAATGTGCAGATGTGTGGTTGATTTTGGTGTTCTCTCTTTCTTTCACCCACAGTGCATTGTCAATATGGAGGGTGGCAAGATGGTTGTCAAAACTGGAAAATTCTGCCACATCCAAGAGCTCAAAGGAGGAGAGATGATTGAGGTAGTTATTTCACCTGAATACACCCTGTAACATGTAAAATCAAAATCAAAATTCACTTACACAAATACAAATAGAGATATAAATAACTTCATTACATGTACTCTTTATTCTTTTCCAGACTTTGACTATGGGGTCAGCCACTCTCATCAGGAGGAGCAAAAAGATGTAAACCAAAAAAATCCTATTCTATTTAAATAAAAGTGCGTAAAAAAAGAAAGAAAAAAAAACAAGTGATTTGCATGTTGTTTATTTGTGTACATGTTCTTGTCTTCTTCAGCCCTGCCCCATTATATGTAATTATGCATAGACATCTAGGTAACTGTATAAAACAACAACGGTAACACAGTCAGATTCTCCTACATGCAAATGTCTGTCCATAGTTTGTACACAATGACTGTGGTTTGTAGTTATTTCAGCTCCACCATTGTCGATATACATAGAAGGGCGCATGCGTTGTTCGAGCATGCACGAGCATGCGCAGTGTGACTTTAGCGTGCCCGACGTAGACCACGTACCCATCGTCGTCTGCGGTTAATGCTGAACAAATTATAACAAAAAATATTCACGTTATTACAACGCAAAAAGAGGTAGCAGAAATGGCGAGGTACATGAGGCCTCCTAATAGCTCTCTCTTCGTGAGAAATATCGCCGACGAGTCCAGGTATGTTGCTATTTTAACGCTGGTGTTTGCCCTGTATTCAAGCATGCTCAAGCTAGCACAATGCTAATGGGTTTAGCACATACTGCATACCGTCACCACTAAGATGGGTAAGATACGTGAAGGCATGTGTGATACCAGGGAGGGTGATAATGCCGTCTCCTGCCAATACAGTTCCTGTTAATAGCTGTAATTTAGATTTAGACTTACTAACGTCAATATCCAGCAAAAGATAAGCTGAGAGAGTGCATTCTTTGGGCTAAAAATAATGATCACTCAAAATGTTTGTGTCACGGTATTTGTCTTAATGTTCTGACCATGAGCTAAATTCATTATGTAGTGTTACATGCAGACTAATGTAACAATTAAATCATCTAGTGTCGTACACTAACAGGACTAATGAAATTCCAAATGTGTGTATTGGCATACCTAGTGGTGGAGGAAGTACTGAAGCTACGTACTTAAGTAAAAGTACAAATATCCTGCAAAATATACTCAAGTAAAAGTACTACATCAACAGTCTTCCTTAAGTAAAAGTACGAAGTACTAACTTTTAAATATACTTTAAAGTATTTCTTAAAGTAAAAGTACACATGCAGAGGGTTGTCTCAGTGTCTGGGCAGTGCCATTTTGATGAAGAATGTAGATATACTTACTTATGCCTCTGCTCATGTCACTGCTCGCAAGAATGTTAAGTAATTATACAGTATATGTGTATTGGGAAAAGTTGGTAGACTTATTGTGTGTGCTGTCTGCTATACTGTGCGTACCCTAACTTATAATTCTGTGGATGAGTCTAATAATCTCATAGAGCCACCTGACTGGTTGGCAGTGGTAAACAACACCACAGTGGCACATACTAAAAGTCATGGATTTTAAATAAAGTCATATAAATAATTAACATTTGATATCAGATTCAGAAATTTTCATTGATCCCAGAGGGCACTTCATTTGCAGCAGTTCTCAGAGCAGAGCAGTCAGTCCATTACAGTTCACAAGTAGAACTCATTAAGTTGACCCAACCAACAATTCAAAACAATGTGTTACGATACAAATAACTAACTTAAGAATACACCACAGAATTTAGCAGTTTAATAGCAGAGGGCACAAAAGAGTTGGAAAAGCAATTAATTTTCCATACCAGCATGTAAAAACGACACCCTGAAGGCATCATGACAAACTCAGGAGTCAGAGGAGGTGGTGGGGCTGACCCAGGATGCTTTTCGCTTTCTTCAGCGCCTGCTCCTCCCAGAAATCTCTATTTGACGCCTCTGATTTTAGAGCAGGTTTTAACAATGCTCTGCAGTTTGTTTTTGTCCTTCAAAGACAGGCTATGAAACCAGCAAATGAAATAAAAAGTAAGAAGGCTTTCAAGTAAAGAACCATAAAAGTCATTGAGGATCATTTTGTTTACATTAAAAGAGTTCAATTTCCTCAAAAGATAGGTTCTTTGCTGCCTTTGTTTAACGTGTATTTATATTACATACATCATGTCACGTATATTTGTAATAAATTAATTTAAGCAACAAAAAAAACTAGGGAGCCACTCAGGTCAAAATACCGTTTGATAACTGTAAATTGCTATTTACCACTTGAATGAGTTGAACTTTTCACTGTGTGTTGGTTGTAGGTGGATTTTAAAATAGGCTGTTGCTGTTGTTGAATTCCAAATTTTGCATCCATGTAAATGACAGTGACAAAATGTTGTAGATGTATATTGGCATATGAATTCTTTGTTTTTTATGTTAAACTTTTCATCAAAATATATTTAGTTAACCATGTAAAGTGTTATAATATACATTATGTCATATGTTATATGACAGTAACAAAATGTTGCTCATGTTAACTGGCATATGAAGTCTTTATTTTTATGCAAAAAATTTTAATCAAATATATCAAGTATTAACCATGTTAAGTGCTGTAATATGCATTGTATATCATGCATTACTATCACATCAAATTCTAAATTATACATTCATGTAAATGACAGTAACAAAAGGCTGTAAATGTATATTGACATATGAAGCCTTTATTTTTTATGTTTGATTTTTTTTTTTTTTTTTTTTTTTTTTACAAAATATATTCATTTTTAACATTGCCTCTGTGCTTTTTCTTCAAACTCTATGATGACAGGGATCTTCGTGTAAAAGATGAACACTGGCACCCGGTAAATCAATCATAGGCATAGGCCGTATCGTGCTTCCCTCTGCCAGACGTGGCCATTAACTAAGGGTACGTTTACACGGCAACACTCCGCAAAGATTTCTCCTTTGCGTTATAAAATCATTCCGCGTTAAGACGAAGCCACTATGATAACAATCTGCGTTAACATGAGTCCGCGAGAACGGCTGAATACGCTGTAGTGGCCATGCCAGACCAGTAGCTGGCGATGTAGAGCTGTAGTGAAACAGTGACGGTAAAACACGCGCCTGCGCACAAACAATTTCCGGTTTAGACAGCCTTTAAATGAGGAGAAGGAGAAGAAGAAGACGAGGCGGACAACACTATTTACAAACAACAATGGCAAGTGGTCGTACAAAGACACAGGACTTCTTTGTCTGGACAGACGAGCTGAGCACAGTTAGCAGCACGTATGTTGTTCTGAAACCAGCCATTGTTGTTGTGGTTGTTCCTTCTTTTTCTGCAGCTTTATTGTGTCATAGAGGCTGGCAAACCAGCTTGGAGGCACATTACCGCCACCAACTGGCCTGGAGTGGGTTAACTGGCGGTTCTTGGCTGCGCTCACATGCAGTGACGTCATATTTTACCCCGGAACGCTCCGATTCGCGTTAACACGGAGCTGAAATGCGGAGCGTATCGATAACATTCCACCCTGGACCCTGGTATCAAAAGTTTCCGGATTCAGGCACTCTAGGCACCGTTTCCATGTTAACAGAAGGCTAATCCGTGATGAAATCTTCCCGGAGTCGACTGAATCCTACGCCGTGTAAACGGCCCCTAAATCACACAGGAAGTGGTCGCACTGAGAACCCAGTAACAACAGTCATATTAGGACTGTATATCGATAGCCGAAAGGTATATTTGGCGTACAACAGAACAAAAACATTTGGTGATAAGTTAACATGATAAATCTCCAGTAAAGGTAAGAGAAAACCCACGACTTTTAGTATGTGCCCGCCACAACACAATCAGCAGGTTAACTATTTTTTCATGCAAGATTTTGAGGAAATTGTGTTCATAAAAAGTAATGAGTAATGGCATAAATTGTAGAAATGTATTGGAGTAGAAAGTACAGATCAGTGCTGCAAAATGTAATGAAGTAAAATCAAAAATATGCATTATTATTTTTACTTAAGTATAGGTATGTAAAGATTAACTTAAGTATAGTAACAAAGTACAAATACTTTGTTACATTCCACCACTGGGAATACTGCACACATGAAAGATAATTTTATCCTTCAGGTATTTTGGCTATACACTTACACTGTCTATTATTGTCTAGGTTATACCAAAATGTACATTTATACAATGCCCAAAACATTTACCTGGATACAGGATAAGCAGTAAGCCACCAGACAAAAATAACCAACTGTGAGGAACTTTGATACCTTATTTTCTTGCTTTCTTAGCCTTCATTTTCAAGCCATAATACAATGTTATTGAATTCTCCCCATGGTCCAGTAAATGACACCTGTTACGTAATGTAAATATATAAAGCATGGCATTGTTTATTCTTGTGGCAGCTGCAGGTCTATGAAGTTGACTGGCTCACTGGATGGGGTTTGACTTGTGTAACCTAATATGATGTCATAAGACATGTCCTTTAAAGTAGACGGTCAGCCTGGCCTATGCATGTACTGTCTGTATTTCACTGGTCCTGACTCTTGTGTATATTGTACTCAGCACACTGAGCTCCAGCTAAATCCATAGTAGCCAGCAGAGTAAATGTGCTTATTTCATGACACTTTAGGCCAGAGGATTTACGTCGTGAGTTTGGTCGTTATGGGCCTATTGTAGATGTCTACATTCCACTTGACTTCTATACACGGCGACCAAGAGGATTTGCTTACATTCAATATCCTTTCTTCCTTTAATCATGATTTGGAAATGGTGTTTAAACTGGGTTATCACTGACATTTTTGTTGCATTGGGTTCATTGACATCTAACATCTGAACAATCCAACTCAGCACATATGCAAAATGTTTTTTACCTTTTTAAAATGTTTTGATATAGTATAGTATGTTGTATTCACATTTAAATCTATTCCTAACCAATATTTCCTTTGTTGTTGCCTTAGAATATTAAAGATACAGTTCTGGAGAACCCACCCCAAAGAGAGTTGAAAGGCGATTGTAGAGTAGTTTCGAGCCAAAGACACCCAGGCGGCAAGCATTAGTGGAATTTGGGAAAATAAAGAAAGAGCAAAAGCATGAAGATACAAAGAGGAGAAAGGGAGCACCCAGGCTTCAAGTTGTCTACCAAAGGGAGGAAAAGCAAAGTGTTTATTGGGCAAAGCCAAGCAGGAAACCTCAAGTTCTTCTGCCAAGACATTAAAGCTCAAGCTGAAGGTCAAAGGTCAAGCATGTTAAAGGTAACAAACCAGACTTTTTGTATCCTACTGAATCTGATCACCATCAATATCTGTCTTGCCTTCGCAATCTGAAATCACAAAATGACCTTTTGATTCTGTTTTAATGTTGGTTAAATGTGGAAGTTGTGAGAGAGGACATAATTTAAAAACTTAACATTATTGTAATTTACTCTCTTCGTTACCTGCTATTATTGATTTCATTTTGCACTGATCAAAGTCCAGTAGGTGTGTTGCAACTTGCGTTGAAGTTTTTTTGTTTTTTTAGAATTGTGGATTTTGTGGCAACCTTTTTTTCCCTACACAATCTGTAAATAAAAGGCCTTAACAGTACAGCACATTTGAAGATGTCCGGGATGCAGAGGACGCTCTTCACAACCTGGACCATAAATGGGTTTGTGGCCGACAGATCGAGATCCAGTTTGCCCAGGGAGACCGCAAGAGTATGGACCGTTTGAACATTTTCATACACATCACATCTGTAAAGTTTTATAATGTAGGAACAAATGTTCCGTGTGTGTTTAATGTGCTGATTTTACCTTGTCCATCAAGCTCCCAATCAGATGAAGGCCAAGGAGCACCATTCTCCTCGCAGTTCATCTCGCTATGACGATGATCGAGATAGCCGGAGAAGACGCTCTCGCAGTCAGAGCTATGATCGCCACAGGTCTCGCAGTACATCTTATGATCGCCGTCCCAGAAGGTCTGAGAGTCCCAGAGAGTGAGTTATTCTTACTCTGTGACATTACATTTACATAAACCTTCTATTATGATTCTGAAAATGACAGAGTTAGGAATTTGATCAATGCTATGTAAACAGCATATTGTGCCTGTACTAAGGATATCAAATCTATTGTATAGATTTAAACACGTGAGATAGGCTGGTACTGTGTGGATTTTAGGACCATTCTTTGGACATGTCAGGGTGTTTACACACGTCTTGAAAGTCTAAAGTATGGAATTTTGAAACGTTGTTTTCTAGATCTTGAAAAGACTGGAATTTTGTGTGAAAGTCTATAAAGTCTGGAAAAAAGTTTCTGTCATAGTCAAATTTTAGAGTATGCTCAAAGGCACATAATCTTGTGAGATAAGAAGTACATGAAGAAAGCATTTTAGTTAGTTTGGCTACATTCAGACTGCAGGCCAATGTGGCCCATATCCAATTTTTTTTTTTTTTTTGCCCATATGTGACCTGTATCCGATCTGTTAAAGACAGTTTGAGCAGCACAAATCAGATTTTTTCAAATCTGACCCAGGCCACTTTCGTATGTGGTCCTAAATCCGATCCGTATCTGATATTTTTCGAAGGTCCGAATGGTCAGGTCGCATTTATCCAACCTTTACGTTATTGAAATGCAACAAACATCACAATTCTGCATCCCAGGAGGAGTGGCAGGAAAAACATATTTACTTCCATAAACACAGTGTGTGCCTGCATGGTCAAATATTACGACAGGACCTCTTTTGCGCAGGAAGTCTAACTTACAACACTTGCATTTAAGTGTTAAACATAAAAAACTTGATATGATTTCACTAACCAGCCGGTACTGGAGTGATTCAAGTGAAACTTGTTTGTATGATATTCATGCACTTTTGTGAATTTCATATGTTTTGAAAACATTTCTGTCAGTAAAACATAATTTACTGTGAAATATGTTTTCATTCATTCATACATTTATTAAAATGAACTTTTCAACTACACACAACAGGTCCAATCTTAACCAGAAAAGTAGGCATGCATGTATAGAAGTACATAAAGTCAAGGTCTTGGGGGAAAAATAGTTTTGAAAAAGTCTGGGAAAAGTTTGGAATTTTTATTTGGATAAAGCACAAGCACCCTGAAAGTACAGCACATTCAGATGTTTCACCTGGGAGTTTTCTTGCAGTTTGCAAGACAAAACCTTTAGCTTGTCTGTATTGTTTTGTGTATTGTGCACAAACAGGCTCGAACAGTAAATGAGTTGCACCCTGAAAAACCGGTTTATGCTCTTTGTTTTCTCCACAGCTCCAGATCCTATAACCGGCACAGACAGAGCAGAAGTCACGAGAATGAAAGGTGAGCTAAGTTGTACTTTAACACTAATAAGTCATGTGCTATTGAAGCGTCTCACTGTACCTTGTACTGTCTCTTATCATTAAGCAGCATTAATGACTTTCCTCTCTCCAGCCGGCACAGAGGTCCCCCCCATGATCATCAGAGGGGACACCGTGAACCAGCCTCCCGTAGCCGCTCTGCATCCCACTCCCCTTCAGCCTCCAGATCTAGACCCAAAGGCAGAAGGAGCCCATCCGGTTCTCGAAGCCCAGCCAAAGAGTTCCACACAACGTCTGGCTCCCAGAAACAGTCTGTTGGGCGATCTCCTTCACGCTCATACTCCAGATCCATGTCCCGGTCACGCTCCCGCTCCAGGTCCTGGGCTGGACGCAAGTCTGGAGGCCACTGACTGTCCTTTTGAACCTCATTTTATCAGCCTCTAATTGGATCTTTTAACTCAGTTACTGATTATAACTGGTGTGTTATTCTGTGTTTGCATTTATCATTGTATTATGGAGGAAACTGTTGCCAAATGAAAGCGGGTGGTGTGTTTTTCAAACAGGAAACAAGGGTTTTTGTTTGTTTCATGTCGTTTCAAGGTTTCATGGAAGCAGTCAGTACCTGGTGTGTTTTTTGGAATGTAGTATTTTGGTGGTGCAAATTATATTTTTGTATTATGAGTTAGGAATATTAATATTCATACTTAGTTCTTAATATCCTTTCCTCAGTATGGTTGAGTGTGTTGTTTGTATAAAACAGAATAAACAACTCCCTGGTTCCATTCATGTAGTTGTTTTTGCTTAGAAATGAGCCTAAATTTTTGAAGTGATGTGTAAAGTTGCAGCCATGCTAAAAACTGGGCAAATTCTCTACATGTTCAAGATTCATTTCTTTCATTGGTCCATCCTAAAGTGTGTTATACTGGAACATCCTTTACCAAAGAAGCTGATAATGATATTGCATAGTTCACGGTTCCTACGCATTTGAAAGTTCAAAATTCCATACTTTTTCCAGACCCTAATTTCCAGATGTCTTGGTAAAAAACTTCCAACCAGTCTGTATATTTGGGATTTGTGAGCCAGTTGTCAGAGAATTAACATCTACCCATTATGAGTTCTGCCAATGATCATACAGGCATGTTGAATAGCTCACTCACTAACGGTATGTGCACATCACCTGTCCGTCAAAGCAGCAGTGAAACTTGATGACACCTGGGCGGGCCTTAAAATGGGTTTGAAGGAGGATAAGAGCAGAAGGCTGGGCATTCAACTTGTCAATCTGCCCAAATGTTTTCTGAGGCGTGTAGCCGACTGTATGTGCTCTCACGCAAACAACTGCACTGGCAAGTGCCCTAAAAAAACAGATTGATCCATTTTTTTTTTTTATTGATAATTTTATCCCTTAGAACACAGGTGTCAAACATGCGGCCCGGGGGCCAAATCCGGCCCCTGGGATGAATTTGTGAAATGCAAAAATTAGTGAAGATATTAATAATAAAGGATGTTAAAAATCATTTTAGGTCATTTCCATCTAAAGTGGATCAGACCAGGAAAATACTATCATAAAAACCTAAAAATAATGAAAACTGTACATTTGTCTCTTTGTTTTAGTGTAAAAAAAGTAAAATTACACAAGAATGTTGACATTTACAGACTAGACTTTTACTAAAAATATGAATATTTGAAATGTCTTAAGAGAAGTATGTGGAGTTTTAATATTTTGCCTGTTATTTAATATTTTGTGTATTTGTAGATCCACTGTGATCTGTAAGCTATGATGCACATGTATAAATGTTAAACTAAGGTGTAATATTGTTAACACTGCACTTATTTTACTAAAGAATTTTCAGGTTCATATTTGTTCATGTTAGGTTCAAGTAAAATTCGTATATTTAAACATTTTCATTCTAACAGAATTTACTTTTTTTCACTCAAAAGTTCTTATTCTATTATTTATGTTATTTTACTGGTCCGGCCCACTTTAGATCATATTAGGCTGAATGTGGCCCCTGAACTAAAATGAGTTTGACGCCCCTGCCTTAGAAAACAGAAGTCCTGGAAACATGAATATTTTTCCAAACATTTGTTTCCATTTTCCATACTTTTCTAGACCTGGAAATGTATAAAATCAAATTCCATACCTGCGTAGGAACTCTGATAGTTCCTTGCAGCAACATCAGACCACTTTACAGCTGATAAAAACAGACTTATTCAGTTTATTTTGCTTCTGTTTGACTAGCAGAATTGCATAACATAAGCAGATTGTCACTGCATCACTTCTGTATTGACTCCAGTCCTTTTGAACTCACCTAATCTTTCTTTTACCCCCCCGACACTTTCCATTGAGGCGAAGGAAACAGAGATAAGGCACTTTGTTATCTTTGGGACTATTTAACTGCAACCACTGACTTCACAGTATTCACTAAGTGTCCTATCCATGAATACCTGATGTGAAGTTCACTTCTCTAGTTACAACAGGAAAACAAGTGTTTTATCATAATATAGTTTTTGTAGTAATGAGCAGTTTCTGCTTTATTACATCTGCTTCCTTTAACATTTTAGTTGTTTAAGCAAGTGGAACAAGTCAGCTTAATTACTGCTCCGTAAATAAATTTAATTCCGTTTTAATTTTTGATGTGCAATTAGCTGAAGTTACCAGTTCCACGCCACATAATCCTGTTTAAACTCAATAGAAAAAAATATACCGATAAAATATATTTGCAAAAGAAAGATAGGCAAAGACAAAATAGGGGAGAAGGGGAGGGGATTTATTTATTTTTTTGTAAAAAATTTATCTTCAATTCACAGTTTTCTTTCACATTTTTTTTAAACACCAATTCATACCAATCTTACACAGGGCACATCTTTTCATATTCAGTGACATTGCATCATAGGGACAAAATTAGCAGCCAATTCATTACAAGTGTTAAATTTAGAATAAGGAGACTGCCATGCATGATTCAACCAGGACAAGAAAAACAATAATTGCATGAACAAAAAACAGAAATCACTTAAGGATGGGTCCAGATTCAATTGTCAGCTGGCGGAAGAACAGCTGAGAATTGAAGGTGGTTCAGATAAGGACATTTGGTCAATCTGTGGCATTGCCACTTCAGAAAAATAGATTTTACAGTTTCAGCATGGGTTTTAACTTAGGCACAAACAGGTCAACTCAACAACAAGAGCATCACGCTTACATGATGTAAGCACATTCAAAACCTAAATCCATACATACACAAGTCTCCTGGGATCCAATTCATATTTAGATTTACTTTAGATTTACTTATTTTTGCACATAGCATCTTTCACCCTACACTGTGCATAATACAAAACAATAAAAAACATGTGCAAGATCTCTGGAAAGATAACAGTGCAGGGGTACTGACAAATGCTATAGCTGTATTTTTTTAACAAAAATATTCTTCAGTATTGAAGTCAAGACATGTCCTTAGCACGTCTTATACATTCAGTGTTATTACTAAAAATACTTTTGTCAAGCAGGCCTCAAACTAGGTCTGCAAATGTACATATGCTACAAGTACTTTATACATTTCATTATTTACATGGCTCTTAAACACATTTTGTCAAGCTCTAAGTGCTTTGTTTTATATCGTCTTTAAGCTGGCCATAAACAGCTCCAATTCTGCAAAGAGAAAGCAAAAGAGCTTCAGAGGACTGAGTCACAAAAATAGAGAATTCATAGGGAGATAGTTGGTTCCGCCTCCATCATCTCCATAGCATTCTGTTCTGTAACTTATTTGGGGGAAAAAAATGATTGCAGTGCACAAGGGAAAACGAGGCAGAAGTTAAGAGGCAGCGAGTGTTTGCTGATGATGAGACGGTCGCATATTGAGACCATTTTGTAAACACAAACACAAGCCCCTCATGTTGTGTCCCGTGAGCCACAGCACTTCAGAAACTCCACAGCTTCGCTTCAGCTTAATTACAAATGTATGCAGCCAACCAAGTCACAACTTGAAGGAAACTCAGTCTCGCATCCAAGTGTGACCTGCTTCCGCTGTTAAAGCTGCAAAAGTGTATCATTAAGACAAAGACTGAGGAGCAATAACAGTACTGATTAGAGCAGATGAACGCTAGAGTGACCCACAGGACTCCAACCTGTTAACCTTTCCACCACCTGGGTCATTGTGGCTACACTGGAGAGAACCACAAATAAGATAGAGGGCAAAAAAGCAAAACATTGCTTTGGTTACACACAGCATTTCATACATCTTTCAGCCACAACAAAAAACTTGTACAAAATAATGCTATGATAGAGTGCTGCAGGCCTTAGGCAGACTCAACTCCTATAGTGCATATGCGCACAGCGCAATAAAAAAGTACAGGAGTTGAAAGCCCAGGGTCTGTGTGCCATGGTCTCTTATCACCCTTCAGTTTGAGGTTACATTTTGACCTATACTCACTAAATACAGCTTATCACCTCCAGTAAGAGCTTTTTCCCTGCAGAATTGCAGTTGAGTGTCAACTTCCAAAACAAGGGACACAAAAGAAAAGAAGTGGGCCCTAGCCAAAAAATGCTACAAATGTGATTTTTAGCACCTGAAGCTATAGAGGTAACTCCAAAGATATGATGTAAATGCATCTAAAAGGAGATCTGTAAAACTGTTTACAGAAATGGGCTGTACTTGACTGAAAAGTGGGAAGTTACCTGACTCTTACTTTAATCCTTGTTGGAAAATTGGAGGACACTCAATCTGCTCTGATAGCCATCATAAAAAAGAACAAAACAAAACACATAAGTACAAAGGATATCCAGTTTGTCATTAGTCACAGAAACTGACTCCACTAAAGGCATCACCTACCAGCAAGGCTGCAAGGCTGTAATATTTAGAAGTACTGGTTAAAAGGGGGAATGGAATAGACATTTGCAGCAAATTATAACTGCAAATGCATCCTAACCCTCCAAAGATCAAATCTAAAAGACGTTAAAACTATTACAGCACCGAGGTGTTCCTGGTGGGTGCTTGCCTTCAAAGAGTCCCAGTCCATGCATTGGCTTTTTTTAAACAATCAGGTGTGGGGAAACCCTCTCAGGCCTGCACCTTAAGAAGGCTCTTGAGCTGGAAGGCCATAATCTCCCGGTTGTCACAGGAGCCCATTGGGAAGGACACCCAGTGGCTGGGGGGTTTAGGCAAAACGCTGGGCGAGGGTGGCTCGCTGAACTTGGGCCCCGCGTAGCTCGGACTTCCTTGGATGGTCAGAAGTGAGTTGAGGTGAGACACTGCACCTTCCCAGTTCACATCATAAGTGGTGGCAAAACGGACAGAGGCAGTCTTCTCTGCAGACGCGGCCTGCCGCGCCTCTGGAGACCTGTGGTAGGCAGCACCTTTGTCGCTTCTGCGATGACCATGATGGTGAAGGCCTCCTGCGGAGGCTGCCGCTGTTGATCCGTTCTGGTCACGGCCTCTCGGTTTAGCCCGGCCAAGCTGGTGGTTCTTCTTGGCCAAGGGGCGCTCAGGGTGGGAAACTGGAATGTTATACCTCTCTCCACCTCCCATACTGCCTTTGTACTACGTGTCACCTACACAATGAAAATATGAAATTACTAAAACACATTATGCGTTAATAAAGCTGTAATGCAATGAGCTAAGTGCTGAGTGAAACTTAACACGCAGTCTATTCACAGCACTCGCACACATGCACTGCCGTCCAATAACAAGCACAGACAGACGGCTACGTGCAAAACAGCAGCCAGCCAGACCGCCGCCCCTCCCCCACACACCCACAGCAAAACAGCCCCAGCTCACCTCTTTGTTGTCAGAAAGTTGTTGAAGCAGATATCTCTCTTTAATCGTTCACCTCCAATCGGGCCCCAGGTCCTCGAAGTAGATTTCTGTCTACTTCTCGCTGCACTTTTGTGTCCAGCAAGGTCTGAGGTTTTCATGTGCCAATGAGCGGTGTTTTGTCGTGAAGCCGAGCTGAACATCAATTCACCTCGGCACACGGATGCTCCAAGAAGTCGAAGAGCTCTGTAAAAATCCCATAATACCACTTCAGATGTGTAATAAACACATACAGACAGCAGATACAAACACCCCATCTGCTTCTTCAGACCCAGCAAAAGGATGTGTTTTTTTCCATAGTGCGTCATTACATATTACGAAGAAAAACTGAATAAAAGACCAAGCTTTGGCTCGGAAAACTGTTGAGATTGTGATTTTGTTATATAAAATTGTACTGGCGACTGTCACAACAAACGTTACATAAGCAAAGTGCGTGTGGTTATCCCCACTTCTTTGTGCTTGGCTTTATTTAGCTGCAGTCGCTTTGTCCTGCCAAAAGGCTCTGCGTAGTCGAAATTACCGCTAGAACATTCAATGTTTTTGACGCATAAGATTTCAGGACATGAATATTGACGGACAGAACAAGTAGTCACGTAGATAAAGCTTATCCTATGTGGGTCACACTACTTTGGCAACAAACCAAAACAAAGAAAGATTAAGTCAATATGGCGACGACGAACAAAACTGCTCTTACCGACTTCCTTAGGCTCGGTTGTTGAAGCCCTTCGTCAGAAAAAAAAAAACAGAATAGCCTAAGATATCCCTCGGCGGATTATGCAGAAAGCACAGCGAGCTATGTTTTCTACAAATCCGTCGCCTTCGTATCGTTTATGGTGTAAAAAGTGGCCGCAGAGTCACCGCCTATCCCGACTCCGTCTGAATTGCAACAAAATGGAATCTACAGCAGGGATATGTAGCTCGCTCTAACCCACATCTGACCAATCACGTCCCGAGGCGAATCGGACGGACCAATCAGCAAAGAGAACACCAGACGCATTCACGCCTGTTGCCAGACTGTTGACGTCAATCGCTGACCCTCCTCTCCTGTCCTTTGTTAGAGCTGGGGTATTTCCTGCGAGAAGTGAGATGACAGAAAAACAACCTCCTCCAGCCACCGCAAACATCCCAAATTCTGTTTTACTGGAAATAAATGCACTGTTTGACCACACCCTGGGAAATTTAGGCTAATAATGCATATAATCAAGTATTATGTAACGTCAATCCTTCCTTCTAATAACAAAAGTCACACTTCATACAGACACTTTATTTATTTATTTATTCATTCACACTTCCTGTGTGCATGTAAAACCCACACTTCCTGTGTGCATGAGTTACACTGGGTAGAAACAGCTGCAACAGGCTGGAATAATGACAGCAACCCCAGTCTTTCGGCCACCCATCCCCCATCTCATCTGCCTTCTTAAAAACAAAACCTTGACAGTGTCGATAACAACAACCTCGTCGCTTCCTTATCTTTACCAGTGGAAAAGCAATGAAATGAAAAGCAGAATTGGATGATATTTCATTTGCTGATCAACTTTTCTGCATTGTGCTGCTGGGTATTATGTGACTACCCTTGGTTTTGTTATAACCCAGATAGCAAAATCATTATGGCTTAAATCTGGCCCAAAACTGGCATGCCATTTTGGCAAAGTTCTACGCAGATGTAAATGGCCCAAAATAGGCAAGCTAAAATCAAACCAGACGGAAGCCAAAATTCACCCAAAACTAATTGACTTCCAAAATATAGCCATAATTATCCCAGAAAAGCCCCAAATCCCCATAATCCAGCCAAAAAGTAACCAAAACTGACCCAAAGAGAGGCCAAAAGGAGGCCAAAATTCACCCAAAATTTGTGTTGATCATGCTTTTAAAATGAAGTGAGGTTTTCTTCTGGGTAGAAATTCCCGCTCTTTGCGCAGTGTTTTGGCTTTACAGAAATATGCCAAAACACAACCACAAAACATCCATATATGGAATCAGATGTTGCCGCTCTTTAGCCAATCTTCTGGCTTGTCATAAACATGCCATACCATCCCTATACTTGATCCTGCTCTTTGCCTAGTCTTTTGGTTAACCAGACATATGCCAGAACTCAGCCATATATTGCTGGTGCATCCATATATATTATGGATAACCTTAATCATACCACAGTTAAGTCTAAAGGTTTTCATTATGCCAAAAGAAAGCCAAAAATGTCAAATGTATGCCATAATACTGTCAAAATATTTGCTCTCTGGGAAAGTGTGGACTTTGGATGAACTTGGAATGAATATGAGTTCTCATCCTTTTAAAGTGGAAACAGTGTAAATATCTAATGTTGTATATCTGTAAGAACATACGGACAAGTCACTGGGGGTTGGTGAAAAGCTATTCCCTCCCCACGTACTTTGTTTAAAGACCCATACCTCAAGTGGCCGACCCCTGAATGCCTGCGAACAGATGTCTGTGTGTGAAGATCAGCTACTAAAGCTCAATAATTTATAAAGTATAATGACAACATATGTGACGAGACTGAACAGAAGCAGAACACAACCTCACTACATTTGAAAAGTGAAAGTCTGAAATATATTTCTGTCTTAAGAATTTGGATTAAAGCTCTATTTAAATTTTAAATGGCCTTTTGTATGGCCTTCTCATGCTGCTCATTTTGTTTTCTCTGTTTGTAGATACTGGACTATGCTCTGGGTTTATGGGAGTCCACTGGTCCAAGTCTGAAGAGTGACAAACAACAGGGTGAAAATTAACTCCAAGTTCACAACGAGCCATACGTGCATAACCTGACTTCAAGGTGTCAGGATTTTAAAAAAGAGTTGCGCAACATAATCTGTCTGCCAGCGCTCATAGCCGAAGGCCATGGAAGGACACACCCCAGCAGTCTTTGAAGGGGGCCGTAACCACCGTGTCTACCATGTATGGAAAGTAGGTCATGAGTACTGTGGGTCATACAACATAAGAGGTCTCCATATTTAACTTTAAATTCAAACATGTAAATAGTGAATGTAACGTCACCATGGAAAGTGCAATGGAAAATAAGTTCAGGACTAATGTGTGTATACAAGCTTCCTCATTCTTTTTTTTTTTGGCATAATGAATACACAAACCATACCACCTGTCTTTGTTCTGTGAAAGGGTTAACATACAGGACTTAGAATAGTCTGAAATGAGTCGTAAAACACACCCAGATAAAGTTACGTGTGAAATTACAGAGAAAGTTTCACACCATTGAGTATCTACTTGAGCCCAGACTATAGCCTTTTAGAATTCAAGTAATAACATATGCAAATAACAAATAACACAGTATTGGGTTGTACCTTCATTGAGTTAAAAAAAAACAAAAAAAAAAAACCAAAAGGCCCATTCCACAAAGAGTTCAGCAATAAGAGTTGAGCTCAGGTTTTCTTCTTTTTTCTTCTTCTTCTTTTTTTAAATCAGAACAAGTCAACACAAGCCCTCTGATATCTGATTCACATTTAGAAGAGAGAGCAGTACAAGAGGGTGTGGTTTTTTTTAGTCATTACTTAACTATGAAAGTGCAGTAAATTAATCTGCATAGTATTCATGACATATTTTTGTATTTACAAGGTCCCTGTTAAAATTTCTTAAATTTGGTTCTTTATTTTCAAGGCAATAAAATGTGTGAAATTATGGGAGGTATCTGGCATCTTATTTTATTTTACTGTAGAGGTATTAAAAAGGATTTTTAAAAAAGTTCTTAAAAGTCAAAAATTTTTACTTTTTCATCTGTCTTTTTACTTCATGCCTACAACTGTTGGTAAAATGTAAATGAACCTTACTCTCACTTTTAACAATATTCCTACATAAAATCTACCACAGGACAGGACTGCACTGTATATACACAGCCCCTAATATAATATAATATAATATAATATAATATAATATAGGGTCAAAACACCATAATGTGCCGTCAGAGAGCGAACTTTAATTGATTGCCATTCCAACATTTATTTCAATATAAAGTAGCTCCTTGTTTTGGATAATCCCTTATGGTACAACTAAAGCAAAAATTGATTTAAAAGTAAAAATGTGGATCATTTAGCAACATTAATCTGTCAAACTGTCTCTAAAATGTCCCGTCAGACAGATTTCGAATTCAATTCAATTCAATTCAATTCAACTTTATTTGTATAGCCCAATATCACAACAAGGTTATCTCAAAGGGCTTTACAGAGTCAGTTAGAGTAAACAACAGTCAAATGAACAGCAAGAAAATGAGTAGTGTCCAGGGCATCCCCCGTCCTTAGACCCTCCTTCTCGGCAAGGAAAAACTCAAAACCCAGTGGGAAAAGGGAGAAACCTCGGGGAGAACCACAGTGAAGGAGAGATCCACTCCCATGGACGGACAGGCTATAGATGCACCAGGACTGATGGACGTCCATTTGCAGATGTAGTTCTAGTCTACAAGGATGCAGTAGGGTGGACACATGGGGGGTCCATCCCGCTGGATGAGACAGGCAGGGGCGAGGAGGCCCATCCACAGTGGTGAGGCCGAGGACGTCCATCCAGACAGGTGGGGGAGGGGGTCAGGACACAGGACAATTCTGTGTTTTGACCCTATAATATAATATAATATAATATAATATAATATAATATAATATAATATAATATAATATAATATAATATGACAATAATAATAATCAATCAATCAGTCATTCAAACTTTATTTGTATAGCACTTTTCATACATGTTACATGTAGTACAAAGTGCTTTACACCAAACCCCCCACTGTCCCGCAGTTGCAAATAGAAATGAAAATAAAAGCAACAGAGTAAATCAATGTTAAAAAGTAAGAGTTTAATTAAAAGCTAAACTAAAAAGATAGGTTTTAAGTTTACCTTTAAAAATATGAACACTTGCAGCAGACCTCAGGTCCTCAGGTAAGCTGTTCCATAGTTAAAAGGTGAATGAGGCCTCACCATGAGTTTTGCCATATGCATATATTATATTATCATGTATAGTATAATAATATAACAACTATAGTTGCAATAATAACAATTAAGGAGATACTCATGGTAGTGTGATTTGGTTAAAAACTGGTGTAAAGCATTACTGAAACCTGGAGGGATAGTGTTTAACTATATTTGAAGAAGAAATTGGTAGGAAAAAAAACTCAGTGATCATGGTTGAAGATCACTTAAAGATCAGTGAAACAGAATCATAAGAAACATTAGCCTCCGCAGCTATTTTGAGCAGTGAAAGTAATAGCATTTCCACAGGCACAATGTGAGGAGAACTCAAGAATCTTGGCCTAAACAGCTGTGTGGCCTTAAGAATAACATTTATTAGTGAATATAGTTTGAAAAAAAAAAAAGGTTCTAGTTTGGTAGAGAGCATAAGGATTGGACTGTGGAGCAACAGAGAAAAAAATGTGGTCTGATGAGTACAGATTGTATCTGTTCTAAAGTGATTACCCATCATGCCGAGTGCCTGCAGTGCAAGTCTGTGGGGGCAATAAACTGGAGTTGGTTCAGTTTGTCAGGTCTAGGTGTAGTAACATTATGTGTTCATACAATGAGGTCAGCTGAACCTGAATATACTGAATATCCAGGTCTGAACATCAGTGGATTTTTGCTCCTATGAGGATACAGACATATTCCAAGAGGACAATACCAGGATTCATCCAGATGGAATTGTGAAAGAGCATGAGACATCATTACACACATGGATTGGCCAACACAGTCCAGACCTGAACCCCACTGAGAATCTTTAGGATGTGATGGAGAAGACCTTACATTTGGGTGCTTCTATGAAACTAGGTTTATTTTGGTACCTGGCACTTTACCAGCTTTTTAGACCCAATAATAAAAGAGAAATTTAGACATATTTCCACCCTGGATGTACCTACTGATGACCTCAGATAAATGCAAAAAAAATTATATTCTTACTCTAAGCCATCCCACAATAAATGAATTTTTAATAAAATATTGGGGCCAGAAATAGGACCAAAATTGGGACAGGCAAAGCTACCTAGGTGTCAGTGCATTTGATCTGGAACACGTGGCTGTAAATGGTCTTATATACCACTATAGTATACTCTCCTGTTTTACTGTACGGTGTCCTTGAGTGCCAAGAAAGGCACCTATAAATAAGATGTATTATTATTATTATTATTATTATTATTATTATTATTATTATTATTATTATTATTATTATTATTATTATTACTATAAATAAAAACAGTGTGTTAAATTTGACGATCCTAGTGGTTTTTCTATTCCAGACATCAGTGGTGATTTCTCATAGACTGCAAGGGAAGCCCAGCTTCCCCTAAAATTACAAAAATTAAATGGTTAAATATGTATGGCTGTGTTGACATTTCATTGACTACAAATGTGTTAGAACACGTTCATCTCAAAGATGAGTTCATTCAGAATCAGCTTTATCACAAATCAACGGACTCGATGTTGTTCACTTCTCATACATTCCCGTTGCGCTGTTTTCTCATTCGATCTCTGCTCAGTGCATTTGTCCGTAGATGCCGGGCATCTATGAGCTTCAGTGGGACTGAGTGGAACAGTTTTTTTCATTGCCTCAAAACTGGACGGTAATTGGATAAATGTCACGATGTCGTCCCGCCCCCGGACGCCGGGCGTCTCTTGGGGTGAATGGAGCTGTGGGCGGAGCTCGGCCGGGCTGGACGCCAGAATCCCACGTACTGATTGGAGGATCAGTCGAAAGGCTGAATCCTGTTTGATTGACAGCTAGTTTCAGATCTACTCCTTCACTTGACAGAGTTCAGTTTAATACCGTCGCACATTCTACTGTGAAAGAGAGAGAGAAACCACTACGAAATTACTCGTTCATTTCTTGCACTGTAAATAAAACACACTCATTGTACTTCCTTGTTTCAATTTAACATAATTTCAGCGTTTTCTTGTTTCAGTTACATAATTTAATAATTTCTTGTTCGAGTTTAATATCGTTTTGTAGATAGTTAAATCAATCATACTGTCGGCTAGGTCGGAGTGAAAGGAGCATCTCTTGTTTAAAAAGGCTGAAGTCTTACACCCACAACACACTGGGCCAAGGCAATCTGAGCAGCCTAGCTCTGCTGGACATTCAGAGGACACTGGTCAAGTTCCTGGAAGAGACGCCTACTGGTACGATAAGGTCACTGACCATTTTCTTAAAAAGGAACAGAGGGCCGAATTTATGTTTAAATAACTTGACTTTTTTTTTTTTTTTTTTTTTTGATGAAAGCCGACAATGAGCTTCCCCTGTCTGAAAGACGAGCAGCCGCCACTGCCAGACATGTGGGTTTTTCATGAACCTTAGTCTCATTCTTGGTTTGGCATGTAACCCATCGTGTCCACTCGTATTACATGTTGAACCTGCCCAGGTAAACACAAATAAATCGTGAGTGATTTTGCAACAGCCGTCATTTTTGTGAAACGCTCTGCCTTGCATAATTTGTTTGATTCCCAAAATGCACCTGTGAAAGAATAAAAAGATATTTGAAAAAAATACTGGCATGTAATTTTTGTGTCCTTTTTATCGTGTTACATGTGAATTTATGTATAGAAATAATATAAAAATGTGTTTTATCTGAAAAATAGTTCCTCTTTTATCTCAGTAAATATTTATTTTTTAAAATAGAACCAGGGTCAGGGTTAAAAAATGATAAGCCCTTCTCAATGCCCATACTCTGACTGCTGGGGCTTTTTTTTTTTTTTTTTCTTATGCCAGAGGTCCAGAATGTTGGTGTTACGACCAGAATGATTAACACAGATTGGTTTGAGTATTTTTTTTTTCTTTTTTTGGCCTGTCTGTTTTTTTTACTTGTGTATATTTCTTCTCTTTTTTTGCTGTTCTGTTTGCCCATTTCATACGTGTGTGTTTATGAGGCTGTATTTGTGGGGATGCCACCTGGATGGGGTGGGTGGTATGTTCACAACTTTTGTAAGCAATGCTTTAATGATCTCAATGTTGTTGATATGAAAAAATGATAAATAAAGTTGTTAAAAAAAAAAAAGATTAGCCCTTATATATTTTGTGTTCACCTGTGTACCCATAACATGTATGGAGGCTATTGTTAATACTGATTTTAATACTGACCATAAGTCATCTATTAGTTTATAAGACACCTATGAAAGCTTTTCAGTTTTCATTCTCTTTCTAACCACAGGCCTAGATATGAATGTTTACTCTCAGTCAGTTTCTCAGTTCTGCATGTTTTCTAAGCTACTTTATCTCTAACGATACCACAAGACACAGCATAACCCAACTCCCTAAAACTTCCCAGGACAACTCCAAGGTCTTGCATTCTGTCTGTTTGTATCTTATTTTCTTTCTTCTGCTTAGCAACAGTGTCATACATCATATTAACCAATCACATTTAAGCTTAGCGCAGGCTACTATAAGTTAGACTGACTTCCTGGATGGGTCAGAACTGACATCAGAGAGGGCGAAGCTTCATTTGTCAGTTTCTCACTTATGCACAATAAAGGAAGGCCTGATTGACAACCAATCCATTCTCCATGAATTTCTTTGTTGTTCACACCTCCACAACATTATGTTATTTCATATTATTTGATAGGGCTTAGTGGTGGTGTTGAAGCCTGTTGAAGTCCAATGTTTTCTTGTCAAGTGCTCTGTTCATGGTATTTTTTATAACAAAGAGCACAAAAGAAATACCTGTTTTGTCCTCCCCATAGCAGAACTTTATGTAATCCTAAACATTTAGGAACAGATATGTGGTTCTGCCCAAAGTTGAGCAACATATTAGTAAGGTAAAAGTAACGAGTAACGTAAAAAGTTACTTTCCATAGAAGGTAACTAAGTAAAGTAATGGATTACTTTTTAAAGTAGTAATGAGCAAAAGTTGCTTTTTAAAAGTAACTTCCCCAACACTGACTGTGACATTGCATGAGCTTGTTAA
This sequence comes from Sphaeramia orbicularis, assembly GCF_902148855.1. NCBI lineage: Eukaryota > Metazoa > Chordata > Actinopteri > Kurtiformes > Apogonidae > Sphaeramia > Sphaeramia orbicularis. The sequence goes on along the minus strand of NC_043972.1, from coordinate 42,248,229 downwards.
AATGATGCAACAGTAAATACACTATATTGCCAAAAGTATTTGCTCACCCATCCAAATAATCAGAATCAGGTGTTCCAGTCACTTCCATGGCCACAGGTGTATAAAATCAAGCCCCTAGGCATGCAGACTGCTTTTACAAACATTTGTGACAGAATGGGTCGCTCTCAGGAGCTCAGTGAATTCCAGCGTGGAACTGTGATAGGATGCCACCTGTGCAACAAATCCAGTCATGAAATTTCCTGGCTCCTAAATATTCCACAGTCAACTGTCAGCTGTATCATAAGAAAGTGGAAGTGTTTGGGAACGACAGCAACTCAGCCATGAAGTGGTAGGCCACGTAAACTGACGGAGTGGGGTCAGCGGATGCTGAGGCGCAGAGTGCGAAGAGGTCGCCAACTTTCTACAGAGTCAATGGCCACAGACCTCCAAACTTCATGTGGCCTTCAGATTAGCTCCAGAACAGTGCGCAGAGAGCTTCATGGAATGGGCTTCCATGGCCGAGCAGCTGCATCCAAGCCATACATCACCAAGTGCAATGCAAAGCGCCGGATGCAGTGGTGTAAAGCACGCCACCACTGGACTCTAGAGCAGTGGAGGGGCGTTCTCTGGAGTGACCAATCGCACTTCTCCATCTGGCAATCTGATGGACGGGTCTGGGTTTGGCGGTCGCCAGGAGAACGATACTTGTCGGACCACATTGTGCCAAGTGTAAAGTTTGGTGGAGGGGGGATTATGGTGTGGGGTTGTTTTTCAGGAGCTGGGCTTGGCCCCTTAGTTCCAGTGAAAGGAACTGGGAATGCTTCAGCAGACCAAGACATTTTGGACAATTCCATGCTCCCAACTTTGTGGGAACAGTTTGGAGCTGGCCCCTTCCTTTTCCAATATGACTGTGCACCAGTGCACAAAGCAAGGTCCATAAAGACATGGATGACAGAGTCTGGTGTGGATGAACTGGACTGGCCTGCACACAGTCCTGACCTCAACCCCATAGGACACCTTTGGGATGAATTAGAGCGGAGACTGAGAGCCAGGCCTTCTGTCCAACATCAGTGTGTGACCTCACAAATGCGCTTCTGGAAGAATGGTCCAAAATTCCCATGAACACACTCCTAAACCTTGTGGACAGCCTTTCCAGAAGAGTTGAAGCTGTTATAGCTGCAAAGGGTGGACCCACGTCATATTCAACCCCATAGACTAGGAATGGGATGGCACTGAAATTCATATGTGAGTCAAGGCAGGTGAGCAAATACTTTTGGCAATATAGTGTATGTGCTGTTAGCAAAGTTAAAGATGGTACAAAGAAATATTCAAGTGTGAAATTGTTTTAAAGCACAGATGCGGCCCGGGGGCCAAATTCGGCCCACCAAGGGGTCCAGTCTGGCCCTTGGGATGAATTTGTGAAATGCAAAAATTACACTAAGATGTTAACAATCATTTTAGTTCAGGTTCCACATTCAGACCAATTCAATCTTGAGTGGGTCATAGTAATTCATAAATACTCACAACTCCAATTTTTTCTCTTTGTAAATGTTAATGTTTTCATGTATTTACACTAAAACAAAGTATAATATTGCAAAAATATCTGAATAACCTGAACAAATATGAACAACCTGAAATGTCTTTGAGAGAAGTAAGTGCAATTTTAATAATATTCCAAATGTTACTAAATGTTTTGTGTATTTGTAGATCCACTGTGATCTGTAAGTTATAATGTACGTGTGTAAACGATAAACTGAGGCAGAATATTGTTAAAATTACACTTTTTTCCCTGTTTGTTCATATTATCACATTGTTTGAAAGGATAGTTTGTAGATGCAAACATTTCCAGTATGTAATTTAACTTTTTTCACTCTAAAACATAGAGAAAAGTTTGGAATTGACAATATTTATACAGTATATTATTATATTATAATTTTACTTGTTCGGCCCACTTCAGATCAAATATAGCTGAATGTGGCCCCTGAACTAAAATGAGGTCGACACCCCTGTTTTAACGTGTCTGACATCAATTTATGCATTTTTGTTTCTGTAAAATAAGCTCTTTTTTTTCTCCCTCTGTCTTTTTTTTCAATGACCGGATACTGTTTTCTGCAGCTCTGGCCATCTGGAAATGAGGAGAGGAAATCAAATTATTAGGAATCAATCTGAAACAACACAGCAAGCGCTGATGTTAGTATCCACAGTGATTTCTAAAAAAAAAAAAAAAAAAACAATGGTGTAATTGCATGATGTAATCCAAATGCTAATTACAGATCGCAGGCTTCATTCAGTCCTGAGGCGTCCCCGGCCCTGTTGAGCTGCACCTGCTCCGACAGTGACTGAGGAGAAATCTTATTGAAGCTGTCCTGTCTGCTTATAATTACATTTCCTGCCTTTGGGCCTGCTGGATCTATCAGGTCAGAGGAGGAGGACAAGACACAAGCCAGAGCTCCATCTGTGATTAGACAAATACTGGATCTTTTTGGTGTTTATCCCATAAAGACCCAAACATCCGCCAAAAGCATCCGCTGATATGAACTGTTTAATACCTGGTGATCCACTAATCCTATCAATACATGTAAATAATTGGTGTAAAATGCAGTTTGTTGTCTTTTCATGGTCATTGGACGTTTAGAGGCTCCATAGTTACCGTGGAAACACCGTCATGTTCTACAACATTGATTCACAAGTAAAACCCATGGAGTTGGATCAAAGACAGTGGATGGAGATACTTGTTTTATGTTCAGTTAATGAGAGATTTTGCTGAAAAAGTCACTTTTTATTCAGTTTTTTCACTTTTTGATATAATAACCCTCAACTTTACTATGAGCTTTTATGAACATCTATATGAACAGTGAAGTAAATGTTAGAAAATACTAGCTTTTTATTGAAAAAACACAAAATACAGAGAATAATATTACAATAAATCACAGGTGTCAAACATGCGGCCCGGGGGCCAAATCTTGCCCGCCAAAGGATCCAATCTGTCCCGTAAGATGGATTTGTGAAATACAAAAATTACACTTAAGATATTAACAAGCAAGGATGTCAAAATCATTTTACTTCAGATTCCACATACAGACCAATTAGATATCAACTGGGTCAGACCAGTAAAATACTATCATATTAAGCCTATAAATAATGAAAACAGCTAATTTTATCTTTGTTTTAGGGTAAAAAAGTAAAATTACATGAAAATGTTTCTATTAAAAAACTGTTATTTTACAAAAAAATGTGAAAAACCTGAAATGTCTTCAGATAAATAAATGCAATTTTACCAATATTCTGGCTGTTATTAAATGTTTCGTGTATTTGTAATCGTAATGTAAGTTGTAATGCACATGTGTAAATGATAAACTGATAATCTGAGGCACTTGCTTTTCATAAGACGTTTCCAGTTTATGTTTACGTTATTCAGATTTTTGGAGATGTTAACATTATTATAATTTAATTTTACTTTTTTTCACTGTTATTATTTTACTGGTCCGGCCCACTTGAGATGATATTGGGCTGAATGTGGCCCCACAACTAAAACAAGTTTGACACCCCTGCAATAAATGGTGATAAACCACTTAAGGATGGTTAAATATAGAGAAAAATCCCAAAAGTCACAGGGTTATTTGACAAAAATACAAAAAAAAAATAGCAGCTTTGTAAATATTTCCTTTCAGGTGATGTCATTACATACATCTGATAGTCCCAGTTCTGGTGTTATTTAGCATACTTTTCACTAAATTGAAAAGCCAAAATAGAATTAATTTCATCATGCCTCAGGTGTGTGATTTAGCGACCTGATTAACTTATTAAACTAGTAATGTCCTTTATTATATTTTTTTCTTTTACTAGCGGGTCATAATCTAAATTAAATGTCCTTGATTGTAGAAGGAACTGCTCAGTGAGTTACTTTATTTGTATAAAGAATAATAAGGATGACAACATCAGACAGACTGCTCACCCATCTCCATTATTATGATTTTCACTGCCACATTACTGAGTCATTTCATTTGTCGGCTAATTTGTGGCTGCTTAGCATTGCCCCCTGTTGTACTGTAACATGTATTACACTCTGATTTACCCAACACAAGCTTCGTTTGGCTATAATAGTCAATATCTAATAAGTGAGGAATCCCTAAATTTGCTGTGGTAAACACAAAAAACAAGCACAATACATAAGAAAACACAAAAAACTAATAATCTTATGTCACTATATGTCCTAAGTCCCCATTGTAATCCATCTTTTTGTCCTTTTTTTAAAAAATTTTTTTCCACTCAAAAGGTCAGCAATAGGATTTTTTTGGTCATTATTCAAGCTGTCTCTGGTAAAAATAGCGCAAACCATGTGATCCTACATGGGAAGGTGTGTGTGTGTGTGTCCAGTATATGTGATACTCTGTCAAATGAAGATAAGTGGAAAGTAATTTGCAAAAGACGTGGGGGGGGGCAACTGCAAGAATAGACTGGCAGATGGTGAAGACACGACCCTGGTAAACCATATTTTTTCTACATTAACAACCTGAAAAATGTAAAATAAAAGGGGGCTGTTGTGTATTATTTATTTTCTAACAGTTTGTTTCTGACCTTGAGAATAGTACGGTGTTAAATTCTTATTACACTTGCATAATAAGAATGCTTTTAGCTTTGGAGTAATAGACTCACACCCAAATTGTGTTTTATTAGAGTTTTTTTTTTTCTTTATTTTCACATTCTTCCTTCATCTCTGTTTTTTAAATGTGCAGTTTGTCCTGTTTTTTTAACATGTTTTTCACACCATTCACCCAACACCACAGCTTCCGTCTTAAGTGCTTTTCTCCCTGGAGTCTGTCTTGACACTGTTTGTTTCAAAGACTGTGATCATGAAGGAAAAAAAAAAACACAAAATACTGGATGAAATATACTTCTGTTAATATAGAGTATATGCATTATTTAGTATTTCTGGTTATTGTTTTGCATTTGTATCGCAGGATATAAAACGTATGTTTATTGCAGCCTTTTTAGCGTCATTTTTATCAGCTTTTAGTCATAATACTTCTGTGAGTGTCTCCCCCTCCCACTCCTCTGCTACCTCCTGTCATCACAACCACCCGCCTTATCTTCTCCCCTCAGTCGCACACTTTGCCACCAGTCAGGTCTGCATAGGTCTGAACGGTCATGTTGTGGTTGATCTGCTGTTGAGAGACACCAAATAAATCAGATCACCTAAGAGAGCGACATAAGGTAAGATCTTTCAACTTTATTTCATAACAGATACATAACCATAGACATTTTTTCAATTTGCTTTGGTTATTTAGCATCATTGCGTGATTGCATATTGAAATTAGCCTGTTCTTATTTGTTAGCAGTATAGTTTTTTATTCTGCAGGTGTAATTGGAAAATATATCTGTACCAATTTGTGATTTTTCTACTCTCTGAGAAGAGGAAAATACAATATTGTGCCATAGAGGCTTGTGCAAAGGCAGTACAAAAATGAGTCAAGAGGTTATTGCTACATTGTATTTCAGTGTAGATGTTGCTCAATGATGCAACAAAAATGTATTTTTCTATATTATGAATGAACTTTCCTGTAAGCACTGCTGTTTTTTTGACAGTCCAATCAAGATCACTGGTTCTTAAGAGTTCAAAAACAGCCTGGGGTCACTAAAGATTTTGTTTTGTTTTTTACCGCAAGGAAGAAACGAAAAACCCTAAGATGGTGTAATATCTACAGCACATGCATCCATATTGCCCGTAGTCGAATTGAGAAATATTGTTCCTCAAGGCTATAAGAAGGGCTTTCTGGAAAGTAATTTACTTCCACCACTTCTGCACGCATATATATGTGCATATTTCTTTGCTTTCATAAGGACTTGTCAGATTTGTGATGAAAAACAGAATAATAGTTATTGGGAACAGAATAAAGGAGAAACAGAGTAATGGAGGACACAGTGACCTGATTGGGCTCAAACATTTCCTTTGCAACTCTCCAGAGGGGGAAAAATGCATTATTATTTTTGCTGTAATTTACCCTCTGTTCCCTAGCTGCTCTGAAAATGTTCCCTGCAGGACAACTCTGCTTTTCCAGTCCTAAATGGACTTTGGTTTAGCTGTGACAATATACTTCATGTGCAAACCGTTAAAGGCGGCCGCTCCCGTTCATCACAACATTATTTACTTTACTCAAATCCTCTTACATCAGGCTTTTCACACTTAGTTTAATCTATTGATTGCATTCAGGAGATGCACTCCACAGGAGTAGTGACCTTCACCCATCGATTAAATGCCTCGTTAAAATGCAGTCTCCTCTGTTTCCTAAAGGGGGCAGCGTTTGTCCTGTTAGCTATGACCCAGCAACATGAATATAGTGCTGATACTCTGAATTAATAGGGCCACATTTGGTAATAAAACAAAAGCCCACTGGAAAGTATTGATTTTCTTGTCTGCCTTGGTTCTTAAAACAAAAATAACTTAAGCGTAATTTCAGGAAGATGTCTTACTGTTAGTGATGTAAGAAAATTTAGACTTTTTTAAAAGCGTATGGAGCTTCTTTTGTGTCTGTTACATAGAAAATGGGATCAAGAAAGAGATAAAAACTGACAAAATACGTCTAATTAAACACAATCATACACACAAACAGAAGTAAAAGTGTTTCTGTGTGATAATGACAGCGCTGAGGGTCTCTGGATACACCACTGATGCCTTCCAATGTCAAAATCTTCTACAAAATGATCAAACTATTCCTGAAGTAAGGAGACGTTTACGACTATGCTCTTTAAATCATGATCCTCCAGGCTCCTTGTCTCTATCACTTCCAACATCTGCATCAGCTCATACTGTAATGATCATTGTCTGTTTGTCCAGACCTCTAAATGACTTTCCATCTTCACTTACAAATGTTAATGTTCCTTTTAAGCCCCAAGTTCAATATTGACAGAGAGAATAAGTAATCACATTTTCAGCCTTATGTATGTTTTTTCTCCATAGGAAGTCACTTGTTTAGTCCCCTTTACATAACACACCTCATGATGAACATTGTTATTAATCAAATTAGGCTATATGTGTTTGTATAGTCAGAGCTTTATATATGTATATATGTATTTTTTTTTCTTTTTCTGATGTGTTGATCATTTCTTTCCTGCTGCTTTTTACTATACTTGAAAATTACACTTGACTTTAACACCCAATAATTTCCTCCTGGGATTAATAAAGTATTCTGATTCTGATTTAAGATGATATGTAGACATATGTTTCACTTATTAATCATTGACTTATTGTCAATGTTTTTCTGTTTGTTTTCTGTTTTGCGAAGATGTGTCATTTTCCTTTCAAATTTTGTTTGACACTGGTTCATAGATTGCATCATCATTGAATTCTTCACATATTGTAGTTCTGTATTTCTATTCTACACTGCAAAATATCAAAATCTTATACAGTGTATTTTTCTCATTTCGAGTTAAAATATTTCATCACACTTCAAATAAGACATAATCACCAAGAGAGTAACTTTTTGGGGGGATATAAGAACTTATTTTTAGACAATAGATCTTGAAAATTGTATTTCAAGAAATTTTACCAAGATAATTTTCAGTTGTTCCATTGGCAGATTTTTTTTTATTTTTTTTTGCTTGAATTAAGCAAAAGAAAAAAAAAAATCTTGAATTAAGAAAAAAATAATAATAACAATAAAATCTGCCAAAGGAACAAGAGAAAATTATCGTAGTAAGATTTCTTGAAATAAGATTTTCAAGATCTATTGTCTAAAAATAAGTTCTTACAACCCACTTAAAAGTTACTCTTCAGGTGATTGTGTCTTTTTTTTAAGTGTGATGAGATATTTTGACAAGAAATGAGAAAAATACATTTGGTAAGATTTTGATATTTTCAGTGTATAAAAATCATTACTAATTGTATTTAAGAACAATCATTTACATTACTTAATGGACTGTTCTTTTTGTTGACGTTACTTTTTCTATTTTGCTTAATAGAATTATTTTTTGTTTCTATTCTTGCAAATTAAGTTACCCTGGTTCATAGATTTTTTATATTTTGTCATTCAACTCTAACAACAGAACATTATTATTAGCAGGTCCCCTTGTGTTAGCTACAGTGTGTTCATGTATTATATTGTATTCTAAAAAAAAAAAAAATCCTGCATTCAACAACTCTAGATAACTCTTTTTTTTCTAAATAATAGACTGATGTGTTATTTACATGTGTTAGTATGTGTTAAATTACATTTTTGGTCTCTATTTTCTGCAAAAAAGGTAAACGACACACACATCCAAAAATAGGAGGTGTGCAGGATCCCAAAAAATTAACCATGAAAAAATAAAGGAAGGTCCGCACAACCTGTTAGCCCCCAAACCATTTATTCAGCTACGTGACATTTCAGGCCGAGGCCCTTCATCAGACTGAGGACAGACAAACTTACACAGGTGTTTTATATGCAGCATCAAATCACAACACGTGACCTGCGTTGTACGTCATTTTGGAGTAACAGAAAAAAATCTTTTTAAACTTTTCAAACATATGATCAATTATAAATGATCAAGAGTCAAACATTTCAAATGTCCACAAATACAAATTACACAGGTGTTTTATATGCAGTGTCTGACCACAATAACACGTGATATGCAATATACGTCATCTTAGAAGAGCAGAAAATAACTTTTTAAACCTTATCATACATTAAATCAATCATAAATCGTCAAATGTTTCGAATGTCTACAAATACAAATAATTTTTAGTGATCAGACTGCTTTGCACTTGTATTTATAAACAGGTATTAATCAAATTTTTACAGGTCCATGTAATTATACTGTCCATCTGAATGTGGTGACAAACTCCACAGCATGTGTGCACAGTTCTTATTGACAAAAATACAAGAACAGATTTACAAAAATGGATTAACAAGAGCAAAAACAAAAGCAAAGAAAAAACTCAATTGGGCAACGTTGAAATACATCCAAACCTATTGTGCTCTATTTTCTGCAGCAATTCATTAGTAATACTCAAAAATAATTCATCATTTACACTTTATTTCCTTATTAGACCAATAAACAGCAGCTGAAATGGACGCATGGGAAGTTCCCACGTGTTTAGGAACCACAGAAGCGAAAGACAATGTTTCATCAGCAGGTATGCACTGAATCCATGTCCTCATTCAGAACTTGTTTTGTCAGTCTGGTGCTCTTTAAGTGGCAGTGTGTGTTTCTCCCACAGTTAACAAATCCTGTGAGAATCTAGAGTGCTACATGGTCCTGATGAAGGCGGAGAAGACGGCCATCGGCTCCATCTGTTTCCTGGCTGGTCCCATCACACTCCTGGAGAACACCCTGGTCCTGCTGGTGATCGTCGCTACAGCCACACTGCGTCAGCGACCCTCCTATCTGTTCATCGGCAGCCTGGCTTTGGCTGATGTTTTCGCCAGCTGCTTCTTCACCACCAGCTTCCTGGACTTCCACCTCTTCCGTCGCAGTGATGGCCCCACTGCCTACCTGTTCAAGTTAGGTGGTGTTACAATGGCCTTTACCAGCTCTGTAGGAAGCTTACTACTAACAGCCTTGGACCGCTACCTCTGTATCCACCAGGCATCCAGCTACAAAATACTGCTGACCCGCCGCAGAGCCCTGCTGAGCCTGCTGGTTCTATGGAGCGCCACCACCTTCATCTCCTTCTTGCCTCTAATGGGTTGGAGGTGTCCGACAGGGCTCGTCCCACCCTGTTCACGCCTCTTCCCCTACATCAACTCGGGTTATCTGGCCTGCTGGACCAGCTTCATCTTGGTTCTACTGACACTAATCTTAGGGGCATATGCTCTCATCCTATGGAAAGCCCACCGCCATGAAGCCTCCATGACCAGCATCCAGGGAGCAGCAGGATCAGGCCAGGCCCGCATGAGGATGGACATCCGGCTGGCGCGCACCTTTGGACTCATTCTGCTCATACTTGTGGGTTGCTGGCTTCCTGCGCTCTCCTTCATGATCGCTGACGTATCCATGCTCCTGACTCACACCCAACAAAGGGCCTTCGCCTTCTGTAGCACCCTCTGCCTGGTCAACTCTGCAGTCAACCCACTGCTGTACGCCTTGCGCTGTCGGGAGCTAAGAGTCGCTCTGCAGCAGTTGTTTCACAGACTTTGTGAGATTGGAAGGTGTAAGAAATTGACAGAGCACTTAACTCCAGAATTAGCCTCCGGACATGATATCAGCTGTACAACCATCTCTGAGAATGAGATGCACAGGACCAGAACCACCACCCAGCTAACCACAGTTTCGGAAATAGTGACCAAGCAGCAGAAGAGCATTAGAACATAAGTAAAGTATGGAGATTAAATAGAAAACAGCTGTACAGATGTAAAAGAAAAAGCATTTTAGAAGTGGCTATGGTACTGTGCTGAGGAAAGAAGTACAAATACACTGCAAATATCAAAATCTTACCAAGTGTATTTTTCTCAGTTGTAGTCAAAATATCTCATCACATTTAAAATAAGACATAATCACCTAAAGCACAGGTGACAAACATGCGGCCCGGGGGCCAAATCCGGCCCACCAAAGTGTCCAGTCTGGCCCTTGGGATGAATTTGTGAAATGCAAAAATAGATATTAACCCTTTCATGCATGAATTATGAGAACCTTAATCAAGAGTTTTTTTTCCCAAGAGTGATTTTTATTCCTCTTTGGGCATGAAAAAAAAAAAATAAATAATACGATTGAATTTTTTTTTATTAACCTATTTTTCATGGAGTTACAAAAATGTCCACTCACCTGGACACCATGTGTTTAATCTTAGAAGCAAAAAAACAGTATTTACTGATATACTATGCAAAAACTATGAAATAATTCATTCATTCATTTTCTGAACCCGCTTTATCCTCACTAGGGTCACGGGGGTCGCTTGGAGCCTATCCCAGCTACATAGGGGCGAAGGCGGGGTACACCCTGGACAAGTCGCCAGTTCATCGCAGGGCTGAACATATAGAGACAAACAATCACTCTCACATTCACACCTATGGGCAATTAACCCATAACCTATTAACCAATTAACCTATCAGTGCATGTCTTTGGATGGTGGGAGGAAGCCGGAGTACGCGGAGAGAACCCACACAGACATGGGGAGAACATGCAAACTCCACACAGAAAGGTCCCACCCCCCGTCGAATGGTGTTGGAATCGAACCCAGGACCTTCTTGCTGTGAGGCATGAGTGCTAACCACTGCACCACCGTGTCGCCCCAACTACCATGTCGCCCCAACTATGAAATAAAAACATGTTAAATGCTGCTAATCTGATGTTTTCTCATATTTTAACACACTCTAGTATGAGTTATTACTCACTTCATGGAGTTAATATGCAAAAACCCAACTTTTTGTTTAAAAAAGCAACAAAAAATAACCCCTGTTAATTACAGTCTAGGAACAATTAGCAGGTTTTTTTTTTTTTTTTACACTTAAACATGTTAGTGCAGATCAGGTTTATCTAGAACAGCAAAGTTACAGTAATGGTATGAATTGCAGTGTATGGGATGATGTGTAAGTGTCCACTGTGTTGACTGATTTGGAACTAAAATAACAAAATCCATGAATATACAAGAAAACACCTTTGAACAACTGTTCACTGTAGTGACCACTATGCATGAAAGGGTTTAGAAATTTACAATCCTTTTAGTTCAGGTTCCACATTCAGACCAATTCAATCTCCAGTGGGTCAGACCAGTAAAATACTATCATAATAATCTTTAAATACTCACAACTCCACATTTTTCTCTTTGTAAATGTAAATATTTTCATGTATTTACACTAAAAGAAAGTATAATTTCACAAAAAAATGTGAATAATCTGAACAAATATGAACAACCTGAGATGTATCAAGAAAAATTAGTGCAATTTTAACAACATTCTGCCCAATACTAAATGTTGTGTGTGTTTGTAGATCCACTGTGATCTGTACGTTATAATGAACATGTGGAAATGATAAACTGAGGCAGAATATTGTTAAAATTACTCTTATTCTTTCAGTTTGTTCAAGTAATTCACATTGTTTGAAAGGACAGTTTGTAGATGTAAACATTTTCAGTCTTTAATTTCACTTTTTTCACTGTAAAATATAGAGAGAAGTTTGGACTTGACATTATTTATATTTTATTATGTTATGTTATTATTTTACTGGTTCGGCCCACTTCAGATCAAATTTAGCTGAATGTGGTACTGAACTAAAATGACTTTGACACCCCTGACCTAAAGAGTAAATTTTCAGTGAGATATAGGAGCTTATTTTTAGACAATAGGTCTTGAAAATTTTATTTCAAGACATCTACCAAGATCATTTTCACTTGTTCCACTGGCAGATTTTTTATTTTTTATTTTTTGCTTACTTCAAGATTATTTTTGCTTAATTCAAGCAAAAAATCTGCCAATGGAACAATTGAAAATTATCTTGGTAAGATTCCTTGAAATAATATTTTCAACATCTATTGTCTAAAAATAAGTTCTTATATCTCACTGAAAAGTTAAAGTGATTATGTCTCATTTTAAGTGTGATGAGATATTTTAACTAGAAATGAGAAAAATACACTTGGTAAGATTTAGATTTTTTTTCCAGTGTACAGTGTAAAAACAGACATTGTCAAGAACTTTACTGTAGATTAAGAATCAAATCTGTATTACCTTAAATCAGAACAGTGCTGGAGAGTAGCAGAAAACTTGTATTTATCATTTGCATAGCTATATTTCATTGACGTTATAATTTAGGTGGTATTCAGATTACAGATAGATTAGCACAATAAGATAGGTTGTGCAGTGGTTAATACTGATGTGTCACAGCAAGAATGTTGTAGGTTCATTTCCTGGTCAGACCTGTGTGGTGTTTACATGTACCTCCAGGTCTTCCAGTGTTTCCCCTGCCATCAAAATTCATGTATGTAGGTTTAATTTTCCTGTTGGGCCCCTGGTGTTCCTGTGCACTTCAGTGGCAGTCCGCTGCTTCTTAGACCATAGGTTAAATAAAAGGATTAATTGTCTAAGTCTGTATTATTTTTCCTGATATTAAAATGGCAAAAGTTTCATCTACACTGAAAAAATCTAAATCTTATCAAGTGTATTTTTCTCATTTCTTGTCAAAATCTCTCATCACACTTAAAATAAGACATAATCATCTAAAGAGTAACTTTTCAGTGAGATGTAAGAACTTATTTTTAGACAATAGATCTTGAAAATCCTATTTCAAGAAATCTTACCAAGATAATTTTCACTTGTTCCATTGGCAGATTTTTTTTTTGCTTAATTACCTCCGCCAATGAGGTTATGTTTCTGCCGGCCTTGGTTTGTCAGTTTGTCTGTCTGTCCGTGAGCAAGATAACTCAAAAAGTTATGGACGGATTTGGATGAAAATTTCAGGAAATGTTGATACTGGCACAAGGAACAAATGATTAAATTTTGGTGGTAATGACGGGGGGAGGAGGGGCACTGATCTGCTCTCCGACTGCTTTTCTAGTTCAGTTTGATCTGTTTCTGTTCCTGATATAATAACCATTAACTTTAATCTCAAAATCTGATTATCTGATTTCAAGAAATCTTACTAAGATCATTTTCACTTGTTCCATTGGCAGATTGTTTGCTTGAATTATCAAAAAAAATCTGAATTAAGCAAAAAAAATCTTGAATTAAGCCCAAAAAAAAATAAATTATGAATTAAGCAAAAAAAACATCTTGAATTAAGCAAAAAACATCTTGAATTAAGCAAAAAAAAAAAAAGTTGAATTAAGCTAAACAAATCTTGAGTTAACCCCCCCCCCAAAAAAAATCATGAATTATGCAAAAAAAAAAAAAAAAAAAATCTTGAATTAAGCAAAAAAAACCATCTTGAATTAAGCAAAAAAAAAAAAAGTTGAATTAAGCAAAAAAAAAAAAAAAAAAACACAAAAAAAACTTGAATTAAGACAAAAACAAATCTTGACTTAAGCAAAAAAAAAAATCTTGAATTAAGGAGGGGGGGGGGGCATGGGGGGCCCCACTGATCTGCCTTGGTGGAGGTCTGCGCTCTCCGAGTGCTTCTAGTTTAAGATTTTTTTTTTTTTTTGCTTAATTCCAGCAAAAATCTGTCTATTGTCTAAAAATAAGTTCTTATATCCCACTTAAAAGTTACTCTTTAGGTGATTATGTGTTATTTTAAGTGTGATGAGATATTTTGACTAGAAATGAGAAAAATAGACTTGGTAAGATTTGGATTTTTGCAGTGTGCTACTGAAATAAAACAGCGTGCTAAAGCGTAACTGCACCACAGTAGTATAGTTTACCTGTCCACACACAACACGACATAATTGTTTAGGTTGTTGTTATCACTGAACTTTCAACCTTTTTCACCTATTTCATTCTGTGTGAAATCAGAGAAGTTAAAAACTGAACTTTCTGGTGCCATTTTATTGTAAAAGCAAAAACAAAACAAAACAAAAAAAAGCCTTGATGCTGTAGAAAATAAAGTAAGAGAAATAGGGTCTCTATCTTCTTTCCAGCCAAAACATCTCACTGCTCTTGCGTTTACAGTTATATTTTAAGCATTTATTTCTTATTCAATGTGATTTCAAGTCAGTCTACTTTACACAGCAGCAGTATGTGAACTTAAAAAGTACTGACTATTGCATTTTGTAATAAGGTAAGACAAGCATTTAACATCTATTGTTCACTTTGAGAAATATAAAGGGATATGTTATATATTACAGGTAAAGGCCTGTATTCTGTGATGAAACAAATGTTAAAACAAAAGAGTAGATTTAATTTAGAGAGTTAAAATGAATTGTGATCAGAGAGAAATGCCTAAGATATACTTTACACTGTTTGTTTATATAGGGAAAGTGTTATTAGTCATCATTAAACAATACATTAACCCTTTCATGCATGAATTATGAGAACCTTAGTCAATTTTTTTTTTCTTGAGTGATTTTATTCCTCTTTAGGCATGAAAAAAGAGAATGCAATTAAAATTTTATTTGATGAACCTATTTTTCATGGAGTTAAAAAAATGTCCACTCAGCTGAACATTTTTTAACTCCATGAAAATATAAATAATTAGTGTCAAATAAAAGTTTGTCATCTTGTCATGGTCATCAGATATGACCCATTTGGACTTTCAGAGACTCTGTAGTTACCGTGGAAACACCTCCATCTTCTACAACATTGATTCACCAGTAAAACCCATGAAGTTGGATGAATGACAGTGGATGGAGACACTTAATTAATGATAGATTTGCTGTAAAGTCACTTTTTTTCTGTTCTCCATGTTTCTGAGTTAATAACTTTTGAATTTACTCTGAGTTTTAATAAACATCAACATGATCAACAGATTAAATATAATAAAATACCTACTTTACGCTGGAAAAAAATGCTAAATACAGAGGATAATATAATAATAAATGGTGATAAATACTTAAGAAAGGTTAAATAGAGAGAAAAAATCATTTGGGAACTGCCATCAAAGAAGCACTGGGTCTTTATGGGTTAAAAATTAATAACATTTTATTTCCTAGCCTTTATATTCACTCATGCAGATATTATACAGGTGCTGTTATAGAAGTTCAGGTTAATTACATTGTAGAATAGCTGTCCACTGTAGTGACCACTATGCATGAAAGGGTTAAATGTAAAAAAAAAAAAAAAATAGGTGATAAATACAGGCAATCATTGATATTATAGCCAATAGTTACTGCATTATTAAGATAGTATGATTTTAACCCTTTCATGCACAGTGGTCACTACAGTGGACAGTTATTCTACAGCTGTTCTCTTGTATATTCATGGATTTTGTTGTTTTACTTGCATATCAACCAACACAGTGGATACTTATGCACCATCCCATAATACACTGCAATTCATACCGTTACTGTAACATTCCTGTTCTTGATAAACCTGATCCGCAGAAACATATGTGAGCGTAAATCAATTGTTAGTTGTTATTAGACTGTAATTAACAGTTTGTTTGTTTGTTTTTTTGAAGTTGTTGTGTTTTGTTGTTTTTTGCATATTATTTGAGTGAGTAATAACTACTATTATAGTATGTTAAAATGTGAGAAAACATCAGATTAGCAACATTAACAAAACATTTATTTCATAGTTTTCACACAGTATGACAGTAAATGCATGTTTCTTTGCTTCAAAAATTAAACGCATGGTGTCCAGCTGAGTGGACATTTTTGTAACTCCATGAAAAATCGGTTCATAAAAAAAAAAAAAAAAAAAATTCAATCACATTGTTTTTTTCATGCCTAAAGAGGAATAAAAACACTCAGGAAAAAAATCTTGATCAAGGTTCTCATAATTAGTGCATGAAAGGGTTAATATATACTTGCTTATAAATGTAAGTGATAAGTAAGCAGGTCTACTACTGAGAATTTTACAATTATAGTTAAGACTGGAAGACAGAATACATCTCCATCCCAAGTCATTAGTTAGGATAAGCAAGTGGTTTATTTGTATAGTAGGATTAAAATAAGAAGGAACAAGTCTACATAACCTTTGAACCCTCTGCATTAAATGTATTGTGTTTTGTACTGACCTTTTGGTTCAATGCACAGAAGAAAAATGAATCTGCTCGTTTTTTGTTTTTTTTTGTCAATGTTACTTTCCTGTTTGTCTCTGAGTACATACAGAAACAGAGGAATCTGTGGTCTATCTGCACATGAATACCACGACTCCACAAAAGCCCTATGCATGGGAGGCTTTCACACAGTGTTCACGGCATGAATCCAAGCAGTGTGCTGAAGTAAATAGGACACATGTCAGGAAGAGAATGACAACAGACACTAGAACACTCTGCAATAGTCACAACTGGCTGCTGCAATAAAGCACATACATGCACTGAAACATGCAGCCATTCATAGAGTACAAAGACAATCGCTCCTTCACACTTGTTGCTTTCAGGCTGAAGTATACAAGTCAGAACAGTTGTTTCAAATGATGTATTAACTGATTAAAAATAATACACCACCAAACTCTCTTTTGATTCCCTTTCTCTCTTTTTTTTTTTAGATAAAATTAAGTAGGTAAATCATGTTCTTACCTAACTGCTGAAGCAAATTTACAATTTGACGTTGCAGAACAGGATGAAAATGTATGTCATGTCATCTGTTTTGACTTAATTTTTTTTTTTTTTTTTTTTTTTGCTGCGTCTTTGCTGCCAGATGCGTCATACTGTGTGATCCTGGGAATCTTCTGTGTAATAAAAGGAGTCAGAAATGAGTACAAACAGAACCATGAAAACACAACATCAAGTGCCATTACAAGTCATTCATATTAACGCCCACTGCACCTATTTATATCTGATGGAGGCAGGATAAAACAGTATTCTATGGTCAGATTGAATGAATAGTTCTTTACTACTACTGGGCAACAGACAGCAAGAAGTAACAATATGAGGAGCAATGAGCAACGAAGTAGGTAAAAGTCATTCACACACAATAGATTGCATAAATATATGGTTATTTATTGATTCCTTATGATTAACACAGTGACTATTCTCATTATGGTGACAAATGTATTACCAAAAACTGCCATAAGCTATGTATGCATGGTGTTTGATGCATGATCTTTGCATTTACGCATTACTCATTAACAGAGGTTTAAGAAAATATCAATATCATATTTAATTTCACGATGCTGTATCGATATTAAAAAGTACTGTATCGAAACTTTTTGGTATTTATTCAAATGCAGATATGGTGGAGGTTCATTTTTGTTTTTTCTTTTTTGTTTATATTTTATTTATTTATTATTTTTTAACATTGTTTTATTAAATAATGGCTATTTGAAGCATCCTAAAAGCACTTATTACTGTCTGAGAGAGGCAGATGTTAGTTCCTTTGTTGGGATTGTACAAAAACAATGTTAAGATGTTAGTTATGAACTAATAGAATATGAACATTTGAGCAGGATCTTAAACTGTAATGTCTGTAAAACATAATTTAAGTTTTTACAGAGGAAAATTTTGTGATATAGCATTAGATCCTGTTCTCATCAAATAAAAATGTGTTTAGTGTTTGTGCATATTTCTGGTGTAATTCAATTTTTCCAAGATTTTTTTTTTAAAGACATACACAAAAAAATTGCCTTGTTAACAGTATCATGATATATCGTGATATATTGTATCATGATCCTAGTATTGTGATTTGTATGGTATCGCCAGATTTTTGCATTAGATCCTGTTCTCATCAAATAAAAATGTGTTTAGTGTTTGTGCATATTTCTGGCATAATTCAATTTATTCTTCCAGGAAATTAAAAAAAAAGGCCAAAAAAATTGCCCTGTTAACAGAATCATGATATATCGTGATCCTAGTGTTATGATTTGTAATGTATTGCCAGATTTTTGCCAATACACACCCCTATTCATAAACCATCCACATGCTTATATTTAGTGTGTAAAATTATGTGTGAGTTTAATGCTTGTGACAGTCAGAAGCAGAATTAAATCCACTTCCTTTTTAAACAGATTAAAGTGTATCATCTCTATACCTGATTTACTACCAACACCACCACCAGACGTCTCGTGAACCTTCAATTTAAGTTCAACTGAAAGCAGTCAACAATAACAGGGTTAAGCGGCCGAAAAACGCAACGTAAAAATGACAAATAAAACGCTAAAATCGCAATGTAGTCTCGTGACAAATAAATACTACATTCTACAATACAGTGCGGATTACATTCACGTACTAAATCAAACAGCAATACAATACAAGTTATGACAAATATCACTCAACCCCCCTCCGCCAGTGAATGGTACGGTCCACCATTGTGACGTTTTAAAAATTCAGCAGGCAGGCTCGGCAGTTGGCTTACTACTCAGAGAAGAAAATCCGTTGTTGTGTAGAGGAAGAAAGGCTCAAGAAATTCGAGGAACGTAAAACGCCGAAACTACGAGATTTACACCCCAGTCTTCGTGGGTCGTTTTTCTCCAACTTGTTTTTGGGTTTTGTATAGATAACATGGCTTGTGGAGCTACGTTAAAGCGGTCGATGGAGTTTGAGGCCCTCCTCAGTCCCCAGTCTCCCAAGCGGAGAAGGTGCAATCCACTACCGGGGACTCCTAGCACTCCGTCCCAGCAAAGATGCAACCTCCGTCCACCAGTCGACAGCCCAATGCATTCGATGTCCTCTCCGGTTATTGGAGGCGAAAACCGGCTCACGCCAGGTAAGAAACTGAACCGACTTGTACATTTTTTCCTGCGTTCAATGGTGGGTGTCATGGGGGAGGGGGTTTGGGTGGAGTGGAATGGAATGGAATGGATAGCTAGCTAGTTGAGAATCAGAATGGGGGTTGAAGGCTAAACGCTAGCTTAGCTATGTAAGCACAAGACAACGTCGTAGCTAAGTTATCAACATGTCATTATCTTTACGACGGAAATTATTCGGAGCAACCCAAACTAAACTCAGTAGAAGGGCTTCTGTGTTAGGTCGCTCGCTGTATGTTAGCTCACAGGCTGGATTGTTAGTCTACTTAGTTCCCATGATCTTCTGCTCGTTTGTTATTGGTAAAACCTAAATGCAAAGCGTTTTCTTAAAGTGTTAGATCACCTAGCATAATGGTCGTATGTTAGAGCTGTAGTACACAAGAGACAAGTTATGCCCTCAGGAGCTTTGTGTGCATGGTTTGAAGCCAATTACATATAGTGGTTGACATTAAATATATGTTAAAATTAATGGAATTGAAAATAAAAGATCTGTAGTTACTGTAGTCTTTATAATAGTGCCTCGGTCACATTCTAGCCTGTTGGATCTCTGGTAAAGACAAATGGTATCACAGCAGAAGGAACATCATTGCATGATATTAATTAGGAGCTGTCTGGGTAATGCTCCCTAACTTAAGTGCCACCAATTGTCTAGCATTGAAGTGGGGGGGTTACCATTATGCACCACTCCCTCCTTAAGCCTGGAGGGCATTGTTCATGTCTTTTCTGCCTCTTCTCCGTTGACTGGCAATGCAGTTTTGCCGTGAGCAGTACATGGGTGAAGGGTGCTAAAGTAGACATACATGCAGGACAATTACATGGATATCTCCATCTCAATCCAGTGAAGCTTAATGTATGTGCCAGTCACTGAAATTGGGCAGAATGGCAGCAGCAAGGCCTAATCCTCAGGGTTTTTCAATAAGACATGTCTGGACATCCTTGTAGTGATTTAATGAATTCATGGCTGTGAATTGTGAAGGTATTACCAGACCAAAACAGCCACTCCTATGCTCCAAACCTGGCAAATAAGTTATAGATCCCCAATCTTTTCACCCCAATGAACTAAAGTGCTTTGTTTTTAGGAGTGAACCTTCCATCATAGTTACTCAGTGACTCCTTGTCAAGTCACTTATCTCAGCAATTAAAAGGGTTAATGGTTTGTTCACTGCCTTGCATTACATGACAACTACTTGACAAACTAAAGCTGTGCACGAAACTTGCTCTGGCTTCATGCCTGTCAGCCAGCATTGCGTCTTTCATTTTTCCTGATTTTAGTTTCAGTTGGCATCGTCTTGAAAGTCAAATACTTGCATGGGCAGGACCTGAAAACAACGAAGAGATTAGTGAAATAAATCAACAAGAATCGCTTCTCTTTAGTTCTGACTAGTAAATTAATAATGAAAAAAAAACTAACCCAAAAGCCTCCCTCACTGATAGTGAATGAGAAATCTTTTAATTGACACACACAGTGTGCATTCATACTCAGCATACAATCATTTGACCCATCACATGGAGTTCTCGATTCATGGGTCATGCATTCACATCATTCAGCTAAATCGCATAAAGCGCCAGCTAGCTAAAAGATTAACTGGTGTCAATTCAGTAGCAACTGCAAGGTTGGTTAGTTTATTTATTGCAGGTCATATCATCATTACAATATTGAGCAATATTATTGCACATCCCTCATGTTATGCAGGCCTACTTCCCATGAATGACTGAATTTCACAAAGTGCATTTTCACATCATGTCCCTTCTGCGTCATTTATCAACTCAAAAAGCAAATCACACTCTGATGTTCCTGTTTTTCACCGTATATAAAAACATGCTTCACAGAGTACATCATTGTAACATAACCCTTGAGGGTGGTGCACATCAGTCAGAGAGAATATTAGAAAAGCTTTGCTGAGAGCCTTTGTACAGACACCCAGATGTAGGTGGCGATGGAGATGTTATAACAGCTGGCTTCCTGCTGAGTGTATGTGTTACTCTAATTGTGCTTGACAAAATATTAATTTCGTTCCCATTGTTGTTCACACTGTTTAATATAAGGGGTCTTGTTTATCATATTTCCCTTGCAGCTGGGCTTCATAGTGCCACTGTGTTTAGAACATAAAATGAATCATCAGGATCCGTTCACTTCAGGATTTCTGACATTGGCCTGAATTTCATGCTAAAGAATTCAACAAAGCACTTGTGTGAATCGACCTTGCAAGTTGAATTACAGCCCAGCAGCTGCAAAGTGTGAAGTAATATGGATTGGTCTGCTGCAGACATGTGGTCCAGATACCAGGTATTATGCTCACCTTCACCCAGAAAGAGGCCCCTCATGGGAACGGTGCTGCAGGCCTGCTTTTCTGCTGTGGTTTGCCAAGTGAAAGCAGTTTTGTGTTTAGCGAAAGGTCAGCTGTCATTCCTCCCACCCTTCCCTACCCACATGCCTTCCAACCAGTCAGGTTTGCTTGTGGTGAGGCCCGGCTGACTGTGCAGGCAAGACACATGGAGGTGACACCACTGAGGTGTCTTTAGGTGTTTCGTAAAGTAGATAAGATCACCAACTGTAGTCTAATTCCTGTGTTACCAGTCAGGGCTTGTGCTTTTGTAAAATTCCCTAGGAAGACAGATGTGTTTGTTTTCTTCCCAGAATCGAATACCTAAAATGCTGGACCGGTTTAGAGCTTTGACAGAAAAGTGGAGTAAGAACAAGGGGAACAACCATGTGAAAGTAAAGCCAATGCACACATATCATATTAAAGTGTAACCCACAGATGTTTGTTAGATTCTTGCTTTAAAACATCATGGATCCCATTGACTTCCATTTGAAAGAGGTCATCCTTCTGCTAGAATTACTTGATATATTTGAATTCAGAGGAACTTTTGGTGTCATTTTTCTTATTTGGATGTGTTAATTATATTTAAGGGCTAATTGAAAGCTTAGGTGTCTGGTATGGGATTGACTGTTCGTGTACTGAAACTGGAGCTGGAACTTCAGAGCTTCTATTTATTTTGTAAACCTGTTGTTTCCTGACAGACAATTCTGTAGTTGCTCTCAAGGGGTTACACTAATAAAATTGGGAAAGGGTTTTGTTACACAAATGGTTCATGAAATGTAGCTGTATTTAATTACTATACGAAGCCTGCTAATATAACCTAGCTGTATTAGCTACCTGTATTAATTCAGTATTGTATTATTTGCCCTCTAGTCTTTGTTATATTGGTGACTTTCACCAAATATCTTCCAAAGCTCTGTTGAAAGCTGCACTAATGGCATGCATTTCCTGTGTCTTAAGTGGGTGCCTTTGGAAGGATTGAAGACACTGCGGATGATACAAATAGATTAATAAAGGACACATAAAAGGATAATAGGATAACACATTTTTCTGGTAACTAGAATTGGCTAGAAGTGCATTACATAACAAAGGGTACTTTTATTTTTTAATCTTGTTTTTAAAAGCCGGTGTGTTGATTAGACTGACAGATCTCAAACAAATAACAGGCTACATGACAAATGTACTGTATGTGGGTGCAATATATCTTTTATTGGTTATTTACACCTCTTCATAGATTGAGAAGTCTCAGAATCAAACACTCACGTGACACAGATACAGGAAATAAGTCTTGTGTGTCTTTCTCAGGTTTCATCCATCTCCCTTTTCCAACTCATATATGTTGTCCACAAATACAATCACTTCGTGTTTAGATAAGCAAAGATGGCAACTGCTAAAAATCTAGGCTTGAACGAAACCGGTTCTTGTGAAATGGTAGCTCACAAATAAAGGGTTGACATACATTTTCATCTTTTTCTACACCAAGTTTAAAGGGATAAAAACCTGGCAGTAGTAATGTATACCCTGTGGTTGAAAGATTGTGAGAAATGCGGGCGATATTTAGTAAAGTGAAGATGGGAAACTCTGAGATGATACTACACAGTTCATAGAAAATTAATTTCTGGAGTCTGTAATTGGTGATCTTCTCTAATTTCTGCCTCCTCTGTTAGTGGCCACTCTCTGCTCAAAGGCAGCCTCAACTGACCCATAATGCATCACATGCCACATCCTCATAATGTCTTTAAACATTGTATCCCCTCCATTCCTCCCCCACAACTCTTTAGCAGTGGAGAGTGAAATGAAATGAGTCAGCTTTGTTTTCTCTTTACCACAGTGTCCAATCTATCTGGCCCATCTCCTGTCGTATTCACTGTTTGGCCTGTGCCTTAAAGCCCTTTATCCGAGGCTTTCTCCACTGTGTTTCCCCCAGCTCCCGGAAGTCTCTGTGATTGATTGCTTGGCCTGGTTGTGGCTGGGTCAGTGTTGCCAAGCAACGCCCACAGTTAAGCTAGTAGTAGTTGGCAGAGCTGGGAATGAGAGGCGGCAGGGGAGGGCTTTCACCTGTCAATCACTGGTACCCCAGAGTCCTGATACTGTCCACTGGTGATGAATGTCCACTGCTTTTCCACAGCTATGAGTCAGAAAGATGAATCGACCACACTCAGTTTTAATGAATGCAGTCGGGGCTGGGCGGTGTGGCCAGAAATGTTCATATCTGTCTGTCAATAATTATCACAGTAAATGTCAAATCATTGAACTTTAATGGTTTTAGTTGTGAATGAAAGCCGAGGATGTTAGATGGATATTTGTGGTTTTAAGTTATTCATAAAAGATGCAACAAAACATAAGACGATGCAACAACACAAACACATGTAGTCTGTTTACATGATGGTTTGATGACTCCATGCACTAGTTCATTTTCATTTACTTTTCATGCTTATCATAGGTTTCATTGTGTAGTATATTACTCTTTATGATGTTTTTAGGGTGTTTCATACCAGTATAATACTTGATTGCAGCACTGTCTGTTTTCACACTTAATATGTCAAATAAAAAGGGAAACGGTCCTAATTTCTTTATGTGTGAGCTTTTTCTCTTTCTAATGTACAGGTGTAATGTTCATTTTTAGGATATGTTTGTGAATGTTGTAATAGTAGTCTGAAATTATGTGAGAATGCACTGGACAAGAGATGCATGTTTAGTCCATTAAATCAAACTGCACTTTAATTTCAGTCCGTATTTACAGATGAATCCACTTTGTGGTGTGTTTTTATACATACTGTAAAAGATACATGGAAAGATGGAGCATACAGACATGAAGTTGGTTTCTATTCTGTCTACTTCTCGCTCTCTCTCATACCTCCGCTCTTGTTAAAGCCACAGTTATGTTTGTAGTTTTTTCTAAAACAGTCTTTCCTCCACAAATTTGGTTAGTGGAGGCAGTAAAGCTTAGCAAACCCACCCCACAAAACGAAAAAAAAAAAGAATCCTGCCCTCTCAGACAGAATTCCCCTTACTATATGAAACTGTTTTGTTGGTTTTGTTCAGCGGTTAGTGTTAGCTGACACAACAGTATTGCTTGATGTCATTTTTAAGATTCACTGTCCTCGTGTGTTTCAGCCGTTGTTTTTTGAGTCGTACAATCAACCTCTGATGTCTGTTTTATGATCGCTTTTTAACCACAAAATATTTGAAGGCAGAGAAAAGGGAGAGACTCAGCTGAGAAATGATAAACAAATTCAGATGACAATTTTCTCACCATCTACCCTGTTTTTCTGTTCTGACACGCCAGAGTCGAGGAATTTGTATCGATTTCTTGTCAGTCAACTAATCATTGATTCATGTAGTCATTTTCAGCGGTATTCACAGCCCCTTTGTGTGCTTGTTTTCTCTGCAGTGACACAGCTTTATTAAGAGTGAAAAGCCCAGCGGCCGATAGAGCCTGTCAGATTAGGCTTCTGTATTGTTAATGCTGTAAGGTTTCAGGGGCCACATTCTGTAAGAGGGCCTCAGTGAAGGCTCCCGTTCATTCACCACCACATGTCATATTGTAGAAGATCGTCTCTTAAAATGACAACGTCCCGCTTTTCTTCCCATTCACAGCAGCCAACTGACAGAGGCCGAAGTGCTAAAAGGGCCCCGAGTTCTCTCCCCACCCAAGATAAATGAGGCCCCCTTTCCACAGATAGATGTGTAGCATGCATAGAGACACCCCCACCCACTGTCTAGAGGGACTGAATGAGATAGCCCCTTGTTTATATTTGGTTGACAGCTCTGTTTGAGACTGTACTGTCCTCTGCACAGGAAAAGGCACAAGAGACAAATGGTCAAAACAATGGAAGAAAACAAAAGCACATATAAGAACCATACGCACAGGAAAGTAAAAGTCAGTAGTACACAAAGTGAAAACCACAATTATAAGCAAGTGTAAATAGGGTTGGTCTTAAATTTGGACGTAGAAATAAGCTCTTCTGGCGCTTTGTTCCACATTTGATAGTTCTTAAAGGCTGGAGGCAGTGTCATGAGATCTAATAAGCTGGACATAATCTGCTCAGTGATTTGTGAAGAAGCAAACCGTTTTGAAGTTGGTTCTATGAAAAACTAGAAGCTGATGTGGTGATCTGAGGCTGAGTTATATGCTGGAATGTTTTGAGTCCTTGGTCTGACGCTGGCATCAGTGTTCTGGATGGGTCCGAGCAGTATATCAAAGTCATTTGATTAATCAAGGTCTTGGTGTCTTAACACTAGAGAAAATGCATGAATAGCAAATGTCGACTATTCCTATTGAGACCCTTCTTTCTCAACAACATGCAGCCTGTTCTCCTGTTATATGTAGCAAACAGTTCTAGTATAAGAGTATTTTAAATCATATTTTGTCTTGGTTTGGTTTATTCAGTTATCATCCATAACAGAAAATACAAACAATGAGGCAGATTTTAAGTCAGTCAACTGTGAATTCTGAAGATTGAAAAGGCTTAGGCAGAAGATTAATGCTTATATATGCCTTACCTACATTCAAATCAAAATCAGTTTTATTCTATCAATCAAAACATCAAAAATATTTCCTGTTTGTATCCCTCGAAATTATCTTTACAAATCAATGTTTTGAAAAGCATTAATTAATTCCACATCTTTAAATATATTTATATCGTTCAGTAATTTAACCCCAATAACAGAAATACATCTCCTGTTTATACATTTAACTTTCTTTTGTACAGTAAACATACAGACACCTCTGAAACAGGGGTGTAACAGTGCACTCATTTGTACTGAAACTCTTCGGTTCGGGGCCTTTGATACAATACGGAGGTGTACTGAACGTATACATGTAGCCTATGTGAAGAATGCAAACACTCGGGAAGTAGGGTGGCTGCAAGCAGAACCCAAGTGCCGGGTTTCCCCTATATACATTTTGCAGCAGTGCCGTTGCTGAATTCTCAGCGCTGCTGCAATAAAAAACAAAACCTTTTATTCTGAGGTTAGGTTGGTAAGTTGTGGGGGGGCATCAGAGAGGCTCAGATGCTCTCCTCCTGATACAGGATAGCATGGTTACTGAAATCTAAACTGTATAGGTTTCTTTAAAAGATGTTTCCATACTCACTTTTGAGGTGAATTAGTCAGGGCTGTTATCCTGTTGACACAAAATACCTTAAGCTCTCTTAAATTGTTATTATTAACTCTCCTACTTTACTTTTGTTACTGTATTTATTGTAGTGACTTCATTTGGTTTATATTCTAATGGCTACAGTTTCTCCTAGTTACTGAGTTACCTTTCACTTTGTCACCAGTGTTTTATATTATGCTTGCCATTTATTTAGCCATATGAAAAGTGAGGCCTTAAGCTCTTTATGAGTCAAAGTAAATGAATATAAGAGTCAGATTCATCCTTACCAAAGCTAGCACTGTGTCTCTGTTGGACTTTGCTCTTTGGCTGCATTTTTCATGACAGATGCTGTATCATTAAATAACACTGAAGTTTAGATATCAGGACTTCCAAAATGACTTAATTAGGAAGGAAATTCTCAAGTAAACAAGTATTTTAAGTCCTTTGCTCTGATGTGTTTGTCTGATGCAGATGACTTTGCATTTGTACATCTCTACAGTCCTCTGCTAACTCTACATGATGCTTCAGAGGAGGACGGCAGAGTAAAGATACGATTTATTTCACAGCCCAGATACGAGCTTTTCCACAAGCTTGATGAGAAGCTGAAGTCATGAAACACTTTAAATGAGAAGTGAAAGCGATGCACTTTATTTTATTTCAGCCGCTAGCTTGAATGACTATGTCACAGCTGTGTTTTCTTACTACTGTCAGCATAATCTTTATTTCAGACTTCCTGTGTCTAAATGTGTTTTTGGCTCTGTGTTAGGAGGGAGCACAAAGGATGTGAACTCAGTGTAGTTTTTCATGAAGGTCTTCCCATTATAGCGTCTGTTCAAGTTGGAGTACAATCAGATTTGCAGTGGGCGTAATATTGGCGACTAGGATTTTAAGTTCTAGTACCAAACCAGAATAAGAAAGAGAATGAAAGTATGTTTTCTAAAGCCTGTAGTCTTACAATAAGCTGGCATGAATGCTTTGGTTTTCTGTTTGTCGCATCATTGAATTAACCTTCATGAAAGATGGAGATTGCGTTTCGATCTCCCCTCTAACAGATTTTATGACAGATGCTTGTTCATGTCTTGTCACCTGGTGTCATAATACGAAGCAGCATTTGTGTGTAAGTTGGAGTTGTGACTGTTGTTTTTCTTTTTTTCTTCCTACAGAGCAAATCTTCCAGAACCTCCGTCAGGAGTACAGCCGCATCCAGAGGCGGCGACAGCTGGAGGGGGCCTTTAACCAAAGCGAGGCCTGCAGCTCCAGTGACGCGCCCAGCCCCAGCTCCTCTCTCAACGCTCCCAGCTCCCCACCAGGTCAGAGGATAGGCTGTAGACTTACACACACACACACACACACACACACTAGGGCTGGGCGATATGGAGAAAAAAATAATTTCACGATAATTTTTTTTTCATTTCAAACGAAATCTATATGTATCATGATATAAATCAATTCACTATATTTGTCCAGCTTAAATTTTCTGATACTCATAAGTTAGTTGTGAAGACATCAGAAGGTTATTTTTGATTTAAATAGGATTTATTTTCTGTCAGAGGTTGAACATGACAGATGTGCTGAAGAACATTATACAACTGTTTCAGATAAGTAAAACAGGTACATATATTTAAAACTATACTACAAGTCTGACCAGCAGGCAAAAGTTTTTGAGTTTTAAAAGAGAACACAAACAAAACAGAACATTGTCACGAAACAATGCTGGGGGTATATACGTGGGGGTGCGTTCTGTAACTGCCATAACTACCGTAACTGGTGTAAACCGAAACTTAACATGCTTTGAACGTCCGACTCTACTTTTCAGTAACCCGGTCACCCGAGTTCTCGGTCACATTTTCTCCTGAGGAAACACTCATTACCTCCTGCTACAGCCCAAACATTAGCGTGTGTGCTGCGGCTGCTCTTATGCTTGTGCCGTGTGCGTCAACGTAACTTGACGTGGCTCTAACGTGATTGGTTCAGTGCAGCGCTACTTAATTATAATTGACTGTTCTTATGTCTGTCAAAACATGGATGAATGAATCCTATCAAAATTGTATCAAACATGTCTCATATTTCTATCGAGGAAAAGTTATTTTGTAATATATATCGTTATCGTTTTGTCGCCCAGCCCTAACACACAGACACGCATGCACAAAAGATACATGTGGTGCGGTACAGGACACTTCTACTGGTGACTGTAAACCACTATGAACCATTTTTGGCCTTTTTTTTTAGCTCAGGTATTTATGTTGTAGTATTAAATATCAAAGTTACCTCTCTTCAGATGTTAAATCCTATGCATTCTGGATCCCTAATCAGTCTTGGTATTTACAAATCAAATACCTAACCCCTAAAAATCTATCTTATCTCTCATTTAGTCCCCACTAATTTACAAGAAGTCACTGTTTACGGAATGATGTAGCAGTTGCCAGTCCACAGCTGGTACAAAATGCAGCAACCAAATAATCAACACAGAAAACACATCACTCTAGTCGTCTTGATCAGATTTAACAGCATCGTTATTTGTTGCAGTATTAATATCGAGACTTCGCTGGTTCATCTTAAATCTTTGCATGATCTGGCTTTACTCTTGAAGTCCTTAACATCATATCATTGATTAAAAATGCATAAAAGCAGCTTGTGCTTTGAGATTGATGAGATTTACCCCTTAGGTTCTGAAATTCAGTGCTTGATATTCAACAATAAGCCATTTGATCAGTACCATAACAGTACTGGAGTTTGGTACCCAGCTCCATATACAGACAATAATATTTTTATTTTTTTCCAGGGGTTTACTCTTCTTTATATTTTGTTTTCATCTCTCTGTGTTATTGTTCTTAAGCGTTGCAGTTTTATTACATTTTATTTTGTGAAGCACCCCGTAGCTACTTTTGAAACATGCTCTACAAATAAAAATAGTGTTATAGAGATTCCTGAACAAATTGTGGACATGTTGACTTCCACAGAGCAAAGATAACTGGTTTTACCCCCAATAAGGCGCTCTACGTCACTGTAACCACAGACATGGTTTATAACCTTAGAAGACAAATAAAAGCCTGCTCCACTGACATCTGAAATGTCCAACCTGTACGATTTTAGCAGCATTGTTGTTTCTTTTACAGCTTTTTTTGCCCTATATATTTGCCTGTGAGAGAATACAACCCACCAGAGTTAATCACACTGAAGCCCGTGGGTTATGGGTCATTTCACACTCTTTAAAATATCACATTTGTGCTGAAATAATAGTGGAGGAGCAGAGCATGGTTTAGTGCCATTTGGGTTGAGATGTAATCTAAGCTGTGGGCCTTAAGGCTGCGCTCCTTTTCCTTTCTCATCCCCCAGAAGTGTCTCATAGATCACACTGATGGCGCTGTTACTAAACCGTCCACTTTCTGTCTCCAACACCGTCGTTAAACCTTCATCCTCGCTCCGCTACCCTCTGCTGTGATTTACAAACATTTTAGTCCTACCAGCTCATAGCAGACCTCAAAGATCTCTGGGTAATGAATCAGCGGGGCTAAAGCCGGCTCCAGTTGCCCTGACGGAGTCGCTGGGGAGGCCAAGGGAAATGAGTCCTGCGTGACCCTGTCGGTCCAGCAGAGGACGGGGGGGAGGAAGTAAATACTCCTTAGACACCTACTTTCTACAGTGAGGACGTTTTGGTCGACTGAGCTGCAGCAGATACACGAGTGATGTAATCGGTGGTTTTTGTTTCCTCAGGCACCTCAAGGAAGGACCAACCCTCGTTTACGCTGAAGCAGGTGAGCTACCTGTGCGAGCGCCTGCTCAAAGACCACGAGGACAAGATCAGGGAGGAGTACGAACAGATCCTTAACACAAAACTTGCAGGTAACAATCATACTTTTCTTCTTTATTTAACCCTTAGATGCAGGAGCGTCTGGACCTTCTACTCTTCCATAAATGTGTCAAAAAATGACCCGTGTTAAAATGAATGTGTTTTTAGGTGACTTTAGTCATGTTAAAAATAACCACTTGTATTATGTCTTGTTCCACAAACGAATGATTTAATTTTTGAAATGTTTTATTTGTCCATTTTTAATAATTAAAATATTTTTGAATATTTTGAAAAGCAATAAATAAATATATTTGATATAATACAGGTATGTAATTTATAACAGCAATAGAACGTGGTCAACATTCATTTTGCGAGTGAGTCCATCTAGCTATGAATGAATGAATGTAGAATGAATCAAAGGTTCAGATGAAATCGGATTGAAAATAAATGCGGATCATTTTGACCCACCCATGGAAGCTTGTGGTAGTAGTACAAGAACTGTAATTTCATAAAATCTATAAAAGGTCTCTAAAAGTTAAAAATTCCAATGGCGTGATGTCAATAACATGTTTTATTAAGGAATACCTGGAATATGAGACAATAAGTTTTCATTAAAAATATATTGAAAGAAAACAACTTCACTAGGTCATTTTTGACCCACTTGTGCCTCTAAGGCTGGGGTGGGTAACTCTGGTCCTCAATGGCTGGTATCCTGCATATTTTAGATATTTCCCTCACTGGAAAAAATCTAAATCTTACCAAGTGTATTTTTCTCATTTCTAGTCAAAATATCTTTAGTACAGTGGTTCTTAACCTTGTTGGAGGTACTGAACCCCACCAGTTTCATATGTGCATTCACCGAACCCTTCTTTATTAAAAAATAAAATATGACTTTTTGCAAATTCAAGACACAGGTATATGTTTTACTGGTGCACAAAATGAACTATGCATTAACATCACTGTGTTCAAAGAACAAAACCAATACAGAGCATGAACTCACAACAAATTACATACCTTTTCACAAAGACATGACCTTTTTTAATACTACCACACTGATATGGTTTTAATTTTTAACCTTATGTATTCCAATAATGAACTTATTGTATTTATGCTATTTATCATTTTTAACATTTTAACACACACCCATCACCTAATTTCCATCAGGCTACAATAATAATGAATATTTACTGCAAATCAGTGTGACTTCTGTTGTTGAGTGTGTGTCATGACCTCCACCCAACCCCTGAGACTTGACTCACCAAACCCCTAGGGTTCGATCAAACCCAGGTTAAGAACCACTGCTTTAGTAATACTGTAACTTTAATAACTTTTCTTTGAGATATAAGAACTTCTTTTTAGACAATAGATCTTGAAAATATTTCAAGAAATCTTACAAAGATCATTTTCACTTGTTCCATTGGCAAATTTTTTTGCTTGAATTTAGCAAAAAACAAAATCTTGAATTAAGCAAAAAAAATCTGCCAATGGAACAAGTGAAAATGATCTTGATAAGATTTCTTGAAGTAAGATTTTCAGGATCTGTTGTCTAAAAAGAAGTTCTTATATCTCACTGAAAAGTTATTCTTTAGGTGATTATGTCTTATTTTAAAGGTGGGGTCCAAGATCTTAGAAAAACGGTTCGAGCAAGCTACATTTTGAAAATACTCAGTTCAAAAGTCCAAACCCCTTTCTTCAGACATCCCCCCGAAGCCACGCCTCCAGAGTACTGGCACATGCAATGCTGAGGGTTCACGAGCGCTGCACAGCAACAATTTGCCAGCTGAGGCTCCGGCTTCATCCCCGGCTCCAGCTCCGTCTCTGTCCCCGGACGGTCCCAACTCGGGTTCTGATGCTGGCTACGGCCCCAACCCCGGCTGAGGCTATGTCCCTGGCTCTGGGTCCAATGCCGGCTACCGCCTCAGCCTCAGCCCCAGCTCCAACCCCGGCTGAGGCTCCGGCTCGCGGATCCATGCATACCTCATTTAGTCTCCTCCAACCCCCCCACTCTTACAGAACAGCCCCAGTTCATACCCATGTGACTAACGTTACATTTCCTACTGATTTATGTTGGTGACAAAACGGTTTACTGGTGAACTTTCCATCCTAATATAACTAATATAGCCAAGCTCTGGCTCAGGCTGCGTTTCCTGTACAAGCGCTTCAAGCATCTGAGAACACACGATTCACGCTCGAAGAGGGGTACATGCAGAGGGGGGAGGGACAAATGGCAGTTGAGTTTGATAGACATAACACTGTTCAATCATTTCGAGTGGGCGCTCAAAATGATTGGATGGTGTTTTTTCAGTCCTGTCCGTTCCACAGGTGACTAAATTATTTTTATTTTTGTGTTAGAGCATTTAATTAATTAGTTGTAATCGGGGTGTGAAGGGGATTTTAAGGAGTATAGTAAAAAATGCCTCAGGAAATCATCTCAGACCCCACCTTTTAAGTGGGATGAGATATTTTGACCAGAAATGAGAAAAATACACTTGGTAAGATTTTAATGTTTGCGGTGCTCTTCCAGCACACCTGGTTCAATTAATGATCAGCTCATTATCAAGCTCTGCAGAAGTCTGGTAATGATGTAATGACTTCCAGGTGTGATGGAAGAGGGCCATATCTAAAACATGCAGGATACCACCGCATGAGGACCGGAGTTGCCCACCCCTGCTCTAAGCATTAAATAAATAAAACTGGCATGTGATATTGCATGTATTCTCAGCACAGTTCCAGTCTGAACAACAGTTTTTACCCCTCGGCCAAGGGGCACTGTAATCGTTCTGTCATCTGTCTGTCTGCCCATTCAACGACGTAATCGTATTATCTGAAGAATGCATTGACATATCTGCACCAAATTTATACTGTGGATGCATCTCGGCATGGAGCAGAAGAATATTGAAAATAGGTGACCTTGACCTACTTTTCCAAGGTCAAATGACCTTGTGCAATTACAATATCGGAGTACTTTCAAATATAAATATCAGCTAAAATTTGCTTAGAGGTCTTATTTATGTCTTTGTACATAAGAAATCAATGTAAGTGAATCCCCAAAGGAACTTTGTGTTAGTAAATGCAAGTTATGCAAATTGACAGGATTTCAGTTCTGTTGCAACATGTTGATGGTCATATGAACTGTTTTCAGCTCAAAAATGTCCAATTTCATCACAATTAATGCTATATTTTCATGTCACAAATGGCCAAGTTATATTTGAACTGAATTTACCTGAAAAACAAATATTCTATTCTTTTAGATTCCCCAATTTTTCTTACAAGATTCTATCCTACATATGACATGTTTTATTTTTACAGGTTGCAATATGCATTATGGTGCTGATCCATCCTGCTTATGTTACACCAATACATACATTAAGAATGTCACGTGTCACTTTTTAAATCAACAGTTTTCTAATAATAAGCATTTTTATAAAGAAATAACAATTCTATATTGTTATTTACTCTTTAGTATGATGATAAACTATACAATAAATAATTCTGATCCTAGTTTTTGCACAGGGATCATTTGTGGAAACGGTGACATGGCTGCCGAGCATCAGTATGATGGGATCCGTAACAACCATGTTACATCCGTCCACTGACACATTTTGTGTTTTTGTGTCAGCTGTTATTGTTTTAGATCCACAATACTAACATTTATGAATAAGAGGAGAATTAGCAATAGTAAGTATATAAGTTTATTACTAATAAAGTACTGGTACTGACCAGATCATCATGGGTAATGTCACGTCCGTCCACCAGCAAAAGTTTTCACATACACGTGCTATTCAAAATCCAATATTTCTGAAAATATAGCTTCCACTGTCAAATAATATCAGTAGTCTGTGCACAAATGTATTAGCATTATTTCAACACAGTTCTATGCATTTCTTACAACTTTTTTTTTTTTTTTTGACAAAAATGGCCACTCATTTGACCCCCTAAGTAAATTTTTGCCGATATGTATGTAATAAGTTTTACACAAAGATAATCTAATCTAAATTATAGAGCAGTAAGTTTTCAACAGAATCTTACACTATTTGGCTGAGGGGTATAAAAAAGTGCGCAACACGTTATGTTTACATTCTGGCAGAAGAACAGGAAAAGTAGCTCTGTAATTAAAAAAAAAAAAAAAAAAAAAAAAAAAAATTGTGGGATCCTCAAGTCATTACTGATTAAAATGTGCACTGTTAGCATAGTGTTATGTTTCCCGATGCCAAAATAGTGGTAATGTTGAATAAAATTGTGTGAAACCAGCTGGAACAAAGTAACTGAAGCAACACTTGTCTTTTTTCCAGAACAATATGAATCTTTTGTGAAATTCACACAAGACCAGATAATGCGAAGATACGGAGCCCGGCCTGCTAGTTGTAAGTACCACCTTAACTCAGTCATCACCTGTGTTATTTACATTAACACTGACATGACAGTAGTTCTCATTTGCTGTTAATTCCTTGTGTTTCAGATGTCTCCTGAGCTCACATCGACGGGATCCCAGCTTCCTCTCACAAGATGGCTGCTCTTTTACTGCCCCACTCCCTCCCTTCCATTTGATTTACATTTTATTTCCCTTTTTAACCCCCTTACCCCCCAAACCCCCTCCATCTCAGCCTGTTTTGGGTGCCATGGTTTATCTAATTTTAAAATCCAAAAGTTGATTTCTTATTTCAAAAATATAGAAAATAAAAAAGTTGCTGCTGGCCAAACGTTAGAAGAATCTGAAAGACAAACAATGTATAAATCCCACTCCTTTATTTCCCCACTTCCTCTTGTTGATATGCTCTTTCTGGAAATCCTAAAATACTAAAGCAGATCTGTGTCAATTTCTTGCCGGCGCTGTAGAAAACAAGCTTATTGGCTCACCTGATCATTCTGTATAACCCTCCAGCAGCTGTATTTAAAGGCTCCTGCTTCTCACGTTGTCCCACTTTTCTTGCCCCCCCCACCCCTTCCACCTCTTCACAACACTTTACCCAAGAATGTGCATTTTTCTCCCTTTTGAAAAAAATAAAAGTTCTGTGATTAAAGTCTGTCGTCTGGCCTGCTTTCGTATTGCAAAAACAAGAGCTGCAAAACATGTCTTCCGTAGCTCAGGGGTGTCAAACATACGGCCTGTGGGCCAAAACTGACCCGCCAAAGGTTCCGATCCAGTCCGCAGGATGAATTTACAACGTGCAAAAAATTACGCTGAAGATATTAACAGTCAAGGGTGATGAACACTGTTTGGTTCAGGTTGCACATACAGACCAATATGATCTCAAGTAACAATCTATAAATAATGACTCCAGATTTTCTTCTTGGTTAATTGTAA
Source organism: Sphaeramia orbicularis (assembly GCF_902148855.1). Classification (NCBI taxonomy): domain Eukaryota; kingdom Metazoa; phylum Chordata; class Actinopteri; order Kurtiformes; family Apogonidae; genus Sphaeramia; species Sphaeramia orbicularis. The sequence goes on along the minus strand of NC_043972.1, from coordinate 42,212,543 downwards.
AAAAAAAAAAAAAAAATAGTAATTGCATTGTGCCTATAAATAATGACAACTCCAAATTTTTCTCTTTGTTTTAGTGCAAACAATAACATTAAATTCTGAAAATATTTACATTAGCAAAGTATCCTCTAATAATAAAATGTGAATAACTTGAACAAATATGAACAACCTGAAATGTCTGAAGAAAAGTAAGTGCAATTTTAACAATTTTCTGCCAGTTACTAAGTGTTTTGTGCTTTTATAGATCAGATCCATACTGCACATGTATGAACAATAAGTTGAGGCATAATATTGTTAAAACTACACTTAATTTTCTTCAGACATTTCAGGTTATTCATATTTGTTCAAGTTATTCACATTTTATTATTAGAGGATACTTTGTTAATGTAAATATTTTCATAATGTTATTTGCAATAAAAGAAACATTTCTAGTTGTCATTTTTTTATTAAAAACAATCATTGTAATAATAATAATACATTTTATTTGTATAGCGCTTTTCATGGAACTCAAAGACACTACATACAGCAGACAAAAACAGAAACCAAACATTAAAAACAGATATAAAGCAGGTGCAACAGGCAGGTATATGAATATAAAACAAATATTAAAATTAAACATTAAAAGCAATCTTAAATGAGTTTTTCAGGTTATGATATTATTTTACTGGTCTGGCCTTCTTGAGATATTTGGCTGAATGTGGCCCCTGAACTAAAGTGAGTTTGATACTTCTACGGATCTAACATCCGGACAGGTAACTTTCTATTACCTCTACGGTAATGCTGTGTATTCTCTAATATTAAGACGTCTTTTTACAAACGTGATGATCAGTCATAACATTCTGACCACAGACTTTGGAATTTTGTTAATATTCAGGAAATCAGCACATGAATCACATTTTAAAAAGTCTTCTCTAATGAATACTTCATTATGTTTCCAAAATGTGTCACTTGGTTTAGATCAGATGACATAAATTCAGGAACATAGGTTTCATAGCTAACCATTTCAGTGATATATTTGAGGCAGTTAAGATGACATGTTTGTTCTACAATTAGTGGTTTTCCTATCCTGAAATGGTAAATTCAGGTAGATGTGAGCTGCTCCCAGTCACTGAAATAATAAAACAGGTCAATAAAAACAGTAAAAGAACAGTAAGATCACCATCAAATAATAACTAAAAAAAAAAAAGTTCTGTTTGCAAACACAGCCACCCCTTCATCATGTGGTGTGTTTATCTACCTACTGTGCATTAATATGTCTCCTTTAATCTCTTTGCATCCTTGAAAGACATTGTCCTACTGCCTCATAGTTGTGTTCCTCTACTGTTTTAAATGAATAGTTTGACAATGACGTCTGAAAATGTCTCCACCAGATCCGTTTAGCGTTGCTCTTAGACAGGATGTGATCACAAGGTGTATTTTTAGAGCTATGGACAAATACACTGAGGCCAGTGTAAGGTATATACAATCCTTCGTCTTTATTGCATCAATAATTCAATAAATAAGCCACATGTAGGCCTACAGTATACAATGTGAACAATCCTCAAACATGTTATTTGAACACTGAGACACAAGATCAAGCACAAGCACAAGGTGTGCTGGTCAAAATGTACGGAAGAGGATTAGGGGCACTGGAAAACAAAAATTAAGGTCCAATATATATTTTTTATTATCATTCTGGGAAAACAGAATTCTGAGTTTTTTCTCAGAATAATAATAATAATAAAAAATTTTGGACCTTAATTTTTTCCCAGTGGCCCTAATCTTCTTTAAAATGGCAGCCACTTTCATGCAAATAAATAGTAAATAAAAGTCGGTTTTCATTTATAATTGTGTAGTCAATAGCCATCTTATCCAAATGGCCCATTTATATTGGCTTTATGTACATGTCTAGTGCCACTGCTGTCATACAATCAATCCACCAGAGGGCGCTGCTCTGAAATAACAAACTGACCAAATACCACGAAGAAGAAAGTTTTCGAGAAGAAGAAGAAAGTCAATAATAACAAATATGGTAACGACAGAGGAGGTACTACTAATGTAACGTTGATATTAAGAGGATATTTGTTATAAATATGTTGGTAGTTTTTCAGCATGCATATGGCACGTCAAGATTAAATAATTCAAGGTTCAAGATGACTCTATTAATACCCGTAGGTAGATTTGTTTCTGCAGTCTGGAGAGGGCATCTCAAACACAAAAAAACCCACAGGACACATACAGAGGACAGATTAAAAACAGCACAGACAAAAGACATAAAGACATGGACAGGTACTCCCAGCAGCTCGCTGATCATGGTTAAAACAGACTAGAAATAAATAGATTAAAAAATAGACTGAAATATATAGAAGTCATCAGATATCACTAAAAATGCCAATATAAAACCTGTAAAAAGCATGATAAGAACATCATGATATAATAATATAATATAATATAATATAAGGGACAATAGATAAATAAATGATTTGTAAGTTAAGACCAGGTTAGAATAAGCCCGAACCCAAGAATTAAAACAAAGTGAAGTGCATCAAGGCTTATTTAAAGGTGCCGTATGTAGGATTGTGGCCAAAACTGGTACTGCAATCACATTCAAAATACTGTAGAGCGTGGTATCCTCTCCGCCTCTCCCCAGGCTAGGGGTTGCCAAATTCAGCTTGAGCATCTACTTCTAGTGTTTCCACTAATCCTTGCCACTACACCATAAATTTCATACAAAAAAATCACCACCAGACTTATTATACATAAGTATAATATATAACAGGCCAGGACAAACGTCCTGCACACTCAAATGAAAGTTTGTGAAGATTCAGGAGATAGGGAAAAGATAAATGAGCCTTAAGTTTCACTTTTACTTCCGCAAAGTACAAGTGGCACAGACCGCCACCGTACCCCCCCCCAATAGTATAATAAGAAACTGGCCGACCCCCCCACCCCCCCTTCGTATTACACCGCTACATGAAGAGGTCACTTCCGCAGAAAACACTGTACTACAAGGAGCTACCATGGCAAGAGACAAGTCCTACACCAGTACCCGGTCTGTTCACCAGTCCTGGACCGGCAGTCTCTTCACCAGGGCCAGGAGAAGAGACCGTAGTCCGGCCCCAGGAGAAGACACCACCGGTCTGGGACCGGGTGAAGAGACCGCAGCCCTGGCTCTCAGTGGCTCTTACCGGTGGTCAGACTAAGGCAGAGCTGGCGTCGGTCTTCAAATTCTTCACTGTTTTCAGCCGTCTCCATGTTTCAAAATCATCTCCTATACATATCCTTGTTTTGTTTCTCACTTTGTCATGACATATTTGGGAATAATAAGAGGCCTTTTAGGTTTATTAACATCAGAAATGTTCCAGCTGCAGCTCAGTGGGAAGTGGCAACCTGGATGCTGAAAGGCTACTGACTCTGTGATTGAAAGACAGGTGATGGGTGGAGCATCAGACCAAAACACACAATGACAACATAAACATCATTTCGGGGCTGACACTGAGCTTCTCAAATGCAAATATTCTGGCTGGACTACTATTGTCAGTGGTATCAGTATTTGAAATGAACATTATTCCTTAACGTCTGGTGACAGTCAGGGCCATTTTATGATTACTTAGAATATAATTCCTACATACTGCACCTTTAAAAGAAAAATAGCAGCAGGAACAAAACTGTTCCCGTAGTGCGTGGTCTTAGATTTGGGGACTTTGAATGTCCATCCAGATGGTAGGAGCTGGAACTCACAGACCAGGGGATGGGAGTCATCAGCACAAATGGAGCTGGACCGCCGCTGTACCTGCCCAGTACAGGCCCAGCTGTGACTCCCCAATGAGACGACCAGACCATTTAATGATCTGGTTCAGTGAGTTCCTTTGTTTTAGGGGCAGGTTTCCAAACCATGACACAAGTGAAAAAGCTAAAACAGATTCAGTAATTACGTAACAGGCAGAAAGCTCTATAATCTGTGAATGCAATCATTTTATAATAAGCCTGGCTGTGATATTGACCAAACTGAGCCATGACCTGGAATCTGTGTTACAATGGTTGAATAGATCTGTGTGTTTGCACGTTAAGTATGACTGATCCAGAGACTGATCAGAGATTCCACTGCAGGTGTACTGGGTCGGACCATTGGGCAGTGGTGTGGCAGCTGCCCTCATGTACGATTATATGAAGGTCCTGGTGAACAGCCTAGAGTAGGGTTTCTCAAAGTGTGGGGCCGGCCCCCTAGGGGAGGCACAAAGGCTTGTAAGGGGGGGGCATGGGATCACTCCTGGGTGTTTTGTTTTTGTTTTTTTTTTCCCTTCAGGTTAGAACAGGGGTGTCAAACTCATTTTAGTTCAGGGACCACATTCAGCCCAATTTGATCTCAAGTGGGCCGGACCAGTAAAATAATACCAGCGAAAAAAATGTAATTATATTATGATCAGGTTTACATCTATAAAGTTTCCTTAAAAATCTGAATAACATGAACAACTTGAATTGTCAACACAAGTGAACAAGTGCAATTTTAACAATATTCTGCCTCAGTTTATCAGTTTATCATTTACATATGTGCATTACAATCGCGCAAATCATTTAGTAACAGGCAGAATATTGGTAAAATTGCATTTACTTTTCTTAAGACATTTCCGTTTGTTCATATTTATTCAGGTTATTCATGTTTTTTGTAAAAGTATAGTTTGGTAATGTAAACACTGATGTAATTTTACTTTTTTACGCCAAAAAAACACAAAGAGAGAATTTGGGGTTGTCATTATTTATAGGTTATAATGATAATATTTACTGGTCTGACCCACTTGAAATCTAATTGGACTGTATGTGTCTGTATGTGGAACCTGAATTAAAATTATTTTGACACCATTGATTGTTAATATCTTTAGTGTAATTTTTGCATTTGGCGGGCCGGATTTGGCCCCCGGGCCGCATGTTTGACACCTGTGGGTTAGAACATGTCGCAGGTGGAACTAATGTTTTAGTGTTGGGGCACCCTGGACTCATTTTAGGGACATACAACAAATAAATCTACTCCCATGGTGATCTGTCACTAGACTAAACTAAGAGTTTAGGTTTGAAGATTGGACACGGATTTGACTGGAAAAGAAAAATGTGCAATGTTTCTGTTTTTGCACAGTTTGCATTTTAATGTTCTGAGATGTGCAATGGAAACAGGCTTATTTCAGCCACTGATATGATTAAAATGTTCATCTTTGTTACCGAAATTTGTTTGTTGTTCTTAAAAACGTAACTTTATTGTCATAGTTGTGAGATAATTGCGCATTTCCTATTTTTATTTGGAAATATAATGTCTGAGGGAGCAGTCTTGTTGAGTTTATTCATATTGTTCAAGCAAAAATCTAAGTGATTTTTAACCCTTTCATGCATAGTGGTCACTACAGTGGACAGCTATTCTACAGCTGTTCTCTTATATATTCATGGATTTTGTTGTTCTTTTTGTTTTTTTTTTGTTTTCTTTTTGTTTTACATATCTTTATTAAAGTTTTAAGACACTACATATCTTTTCTGACATGAATAGGTACATAATACAGATCTCTCCTGAGCATAAACCCCCAGAATCACAAGCCCTCCCCATAGTTTTCACTTAATTTATCAGTAAGTACATGTTTCCATGTGTCAAAAATTAAACATGTGGTGTCCAGCTGCATGGACATTTTTGCAACTTCATGAAAAATAGGTTAATAAGATTTTTTTCCCCTTTTTTTCAATATATATATATATATATATATATATATATATATATATATATATATATATTTAATTATTTTATTTATTTGTTTATTTTATTTATTTTTCAGAAGAAAATTTTCAATTGCATTGTTTTTTTCATGCCTAAAGAGGAATAAAAACACTCAGGAAAAAATTTTGAGTAAGGTTCTCATAATTCGTGCATGAAAGGGTTAATTTGAACCAAAATTATACAAGGAAAAACAAAAAGTATTATGACAATATTGATGTTTCTTGCAATAAAAGTTATAATTGCACCACTGTTGCAATGTCGCTGGGGTTGAGGGGGGGCCTGGAGATTTTATGTCCTCCAAAGGGGGGGGCAGAAAAAGATTAAGAACCACTGGCCTAGAGGGAGACCATGGCGTCAACGATGGGAATGACACTACAACTGTGGTAATGACATCAAAGTAGAACAAACCACACCCATTTAGCCTCACTGTACATGTCTATACTTTTGTTTAACTCCACATATGTTTTTTCCTCAGACTGCCACCCCAGCATTCACGGTGGAGTGTAAATAACTTTTTCAGCTTTTCTGAGTGTATGACTGTGATCAGTTCCCAAAGGATGTTCTCGTAGATGACTTCCACTCCTTCAGAATGAGTGTTTTTCCTATAATAGTACCCATGAGCATCACTTTTTGCACGTGGGAAGGGAAATCTAAATACATTTGTGATGTTCCAAACAGAGCAAAGTCTCTGTTGAAGTTTTGTGTATTGTATATACGGTGGTAATGACATCAAAGTAGAACAAACCACACTCATTTAGCCTCATTGTACATGTCTATACTTTTGTTTGACCCCACGTTTTTTGGTCAGCCTGACACTCAAGTGTTCATGGTGGAGTGTGAAGAAACCTGACAGAGCATTGAGTGTAATCAAATATTTCCTGCATCAGTATTCTGTGTTGAAGCCATGTTTTTGTACTTCTTTGTATCTATGTATCACTACAGTGGCTTGCAAAAGTATTCATACCCCTTGATATTTTCCTCATTTTGTCAAGTTACAACCACAAATATGAATATATTTTTATTGGAATTGTATGTTTATTTCATTAAATTAAATTTTCAATTTAAATCATGTATCATTTTCTTTCTACTTAACATTTGTTTTTTGTGTGGATTTTTATTTTTAAACTGTTTTTATCTGTCTTATTTATTTTCTTTTTTTATTTTCTGTATTTATTGCCTGGAGCACTTTGAGATTTTTTAGATAAAAATGTAAAGTGCATTACAAATAAAATTTATTATTATTATTATTATTATTATTATTATTATTACCACTTTGTGTTGGTCTTTCACATAAAATTTCATTAAAAATATATTTGTTTGTGGTTGTAGCGTGACAAAATGTGGAAAAGTTCAAGGGGTATGAATACTTTTGCAAGCCACTGTTTATGTTTCTGATGGATAATGTATTGTGTGCACGACTGAATAGTCTCTCACTTTTTAAAGTAAATAAAACACTTGTTGTTAAAGGTCTTTTGTCATTTTTGGTAGTTGAAACACAGTCAGTATGTTTGTCCTCCCTATGCAAAAGGAAATTATGCATCCAAAGCAGCTATGCAAAAACAGGGGGAAAAAAAGAAGTCTATTACATATATTTAGCTTATTTTGCATGTGGTGGATCCCTCACCCACCACAACCTTGTGTTAGTAATTTTTGTTATCTCATGAGTTTCATTATATTAAGTTACAGTTAATGATTACATTGCACAGTTTAGTTTTTTTTTTTTTTTTTTTTTTTTCTCGGTAACTTAAGTCTTTATTGAGTTTTATGTACAATTATAACAGTAACAAAAAAAAAAAAAAAAAAAAACAGACAAAACAAACAAACAAATACAAAACAAAAACAAACAAAAGAACAAAAAATGAGTACAAAAGAAAAAAATGTGCCTGGGTAGCAACAGTCAATCTATTGATTTTGTGTAAATAAAGTTCTTTTATTCCACCTATAAAACTTACAAAAAAAAAAAAAAAGTGGAAAAAGTGCACAGTTTAGTTGAAGTATTTTATTTAAACACATGCTAATTTGGGTGCACACATGTTGGTTAGTGTTTGAATGATTTACTTAAACTTGATTCTTTGAATTGCCAGACAAAGGCCCAGGGTGATGGGCTCGGATATAATTTAAGGATCTGGAAGGAACCACTGCCACAAAAACTGAGGGGGGAAACACTGTTTGTTTCTTAGTGTTAATTTAGTCGCTTATTTCTCTGTTTAAAATCACAATCATTTTGCACAGTTAGTTTTTTTGTGTCTAGTTATGATTATTTGCTTGTTATGTTATTTTGACTAAGTTGATGGTTTGGTTTAATTTCTTAGTGTTATGTCTCCCTCTTGTGTTTAGTTTGGGTTAGTCCCCTTCTATTTAAGCCCACCTTTGTTCATTGTCTGGTCAGGTCAGTTTTGTTCTGTTGAAGTTATGGTAAAGTTGACCTCAGTTGGGCCCATCTTTATTCATTTTGTTAATTGACATTTTTTGGAGCTTTTGTCAAATATTTTTAAACTTTATTAAATTAGCAATTTTTCACATTTTCACCACCTTTGTCCTGGTCCTTATGTTTGGTTCTCTACATTGCAATATTTTGAAATACAGTACAGGCCAAAAGTTTGGACACACCTTCTCATTCTTCGCATTTTCTTTATTTTCATGACTATTTACATTGTAGATTCTCACTGAAGGCATCAAAACTATGAATGAACACATGTGGAATTATGTACTTAACAAAAAAGTGTGAAATAACTGAAAACATCTCTTATATTCTAGTTTCTTCAAAGTAGCCACCCTTTGCTCTGATGACTGCCTTGCACACGCTTGGCATTCTCTTGATGAGCATTAAGAGGTAGTCACCTGAAATGGTTTTCACTTCATAGCTGTGCCTTGTCAGGGTTACTTAGTGGAATTTCTTGCCTTATTGATGGGGTTGGGACCATCAGTTGTGTTGTGCAGAAGTCAGGTTGATGCACAGCTGACAGCCCTATTGGACAACTGTTAGAATGCATATTATGGCGAGAACCAATCAGCTAAGTAAAGACAAACGAGTGGCCATCATTACTTTAAGAAATGAAGGTCAGTCAGTCTAGAAAATTTCAAAAACTTTGAATGTGTCCCCAAGTGCAGTCGCAAAAACCATCAAGCGCTCCAACGAAACTGGCTCACATGAGGACCGCCCCAGGAAAGGAAGACCAAGAGTCACCTCTGATGCTGAAGATAAGTTAATGCGAGTCACCAGCCTCAGAAATCGCAAATTAACAGCAGCTCAGATTAGAGACCAGATGAATACCACACAGAGCTCTAGCAGCAGACACATCTCTACAACAACTGTTAAGAGGAGACTGCGTGAATCAGGCCTTCATGGTCAAATAGCTGCTAGGAAACCACTGCTCAGGAGAGGCAACAAACAGAAGAGATTTATTTGGGCCAAGAAACCCAAGGAATGGACATTAGACCAGTGGAAATCTGTGCTTTGGTCTGATGAGTCCAAATTTGAGATCTTTGGATCCAACCGCCGTGTCTTTGTGCGACGCAGAAAAGGTGAACGGATGGATGCTACATGCCTGGTTCCCACCGTGAAGCATGGAGGGGGAGGTGTGATGGTGTGGGGGTGCTTTGCTGGTGACGCTGTTGGGGATTTATTCAAGATTGAAGGCAACCTGAATTAGCATGGCTACCACAGCATCCTGAAGTGACATGCCATTCCATCCTGTTTGCGTTTAGTTGGACCATCATTTATGTTTCAACAGGACAATGACCCCAAACACACCTCCAGGCTGTGTGAGGGATATTTGACCAAGAAGGAGAGTGATGGAGTGCTGCGCCAGATGACCTGGCCTCCACAGTCACCGGACCTGAACCCAATCGAGATGGTTTGGGGTGAGCTGGACCGCAGAGTGAAGGCAAAAGGACCAACAAGTGCTAAGCATCTCTGGGAACTTCTTCAAGACTGTTAGGAAACCATTTCAGGTGACTACCTCTGGAAGCTCATCAAGAGAATGCCAAGAGTGTGCAAAACAGTCATCAGAGCTAAGGGTGGCTACTTTGAAGAAACTAGAATATAAGAGATGTTTTCAGTTATTTCACACTTTTTTGTTAAGTACATAATTCCACATGTGTTCATTCATAGTTTTGATGCCTTCAGTGAGAATCTACAATGTAAATAGTCATGAAAATAAAGAAAATGCAAAGAATGAGAAGGTGTGTCCAAACTTTTGGCCTGTACTGTACAATGTGAACAATGATGTGATGTAGAAAAGGCATTTGACCGGGTGTCTTGGAAATATCTTTCAAACATCAACTAGATTTGGATTTGGAAAGAATTTTATATCTTAAATTCATAGTCTGTACTCAGAACCAAGAGCTGGAGTTAAGGTGAATGGATACCAATCACCATCTTTTACTCTTGAAAGAGGCAAATGTCAAAGATGTCCATTATCACCTGTACTTTTTGCTCTTTATATTGAGCCATACGCACAAATGATTAGAAGCAACAGAAATATTACTGGCATAAGAGCGGATGAGGATAAGCTCAGAATCTCACTATACGCAGATGATGTGCTTCTGTACTTACAAAATCTCTTGACAGACTCTCAACAGGCACACAAAGACCAGTTAAAAGCAGAATGTAGAAAAAAAAATACAAAAAGCAGTCTACAAATAAGAAACTACATCACACACTGACGTTATCACACACACAATATATGTCTCTTTTTTTTTTTTTTTTTTTTACTTTATTTAAATATCAATTTACAAACTTTGTCAAATGTTTAACATATAACACAATACATACAATACAAGATAATACAGATATAAAAACAAAATACAATCATAAAATCGATATATGCATGAAATACATTTTCAATAATTCATATACAAAAAATAAATAAATAAATACATACATACATACATACATACATAATTTCTCACCTAAAATTTCATCAAATGTCAGAGGAAACATTAAATAACTTATAACTATCAAGGAATGTCTTTTTTTTTTTATTATTATTAACAAGGGTTAATGATTTGTGAAGTGAATTAAATTCAATTAAAAAATGAGGAAAGGTTGGTTTGGAGGCTGAAAATTTTTGTTTATGAATAAAATACACAATATATGTCTCTTTTTTTTTTATTTGAACAATTAACATTGAACAGTAAATATACATAATAGTATACAACAACAAGGGTAGAAAGTTCCATAATTCACAAAATCTTTTACATTATATAGAAAAATACATGTAAGTAAAACATTATGAAAGAAAATAAATAAATAAAAATAATAAAATAAAATAAAAAAAATAAGAATAAATAAGAATATGTAATAAAAATAAAAAATTGCTCCAGGAATAAATAGAAATTATACAAATTGAATAAGATTATACGGAAGCGTATTGCATTCACAAAAAAAAAAAAAATTTCGGCTCTGTTTTTCTGAATTAATGAGATAATTATCTCATAATTATGAGAAAAAATAAGTTAAAAAAAAAATCGGCGCTGTTTTTCTGAGTTTACGAGATACTGTTTCCTGAAAAAAAAAAAGCTCTGTTTTTCTGAGTTTACGAGATACTGTTTTCCGAAAAAAAAAAAGAAAAAAAGCTCTGTTTTTCTGAGTTTACGAGATACTGTTTTCCGAAAAAAAAAAAAAGCTCTGTTTTTATTAATAATAATAAAATTTATAATAATAAATTTACAATAAATTCTAGATTGTTAGTATCATGTTTAAAATAAGTAATTACATTTTGGGACGTTATATTTATTTTATTGTTACTTTTAGATATGATATGATTTTCAATTTTGGACCAAAAATTAGAAGAATGTTCGCATAAAAAGAATAAGTGTAAAGTAGATTCAGATTCAGATTGACAAAAGTTACATATTTCTTCCACATTATAAAATCGACACAAAATAGCATTGGAGGGATATATGTAATGTAAAATTCTGAGATGTAAAATTCTAATTTTGTTTGTAATACAATATTTATACGATAATGTCCATGCTTTTGACCACTCAATTTTAGAGAAAGTTGAATTCCATACTGCTTTACCTCTGGGGGAAATTTTCCTCTTTTCATTCAATGCATTGCGTATATGTCTGTTATTACAGCTCGAATTAAAAATACTAATGCCATTAACCCTTTCATGCACAGTGGTCACTCCAGTGGACAGTTATTCTACAGCTGTTCTCTTGTATATTCATGGATTTTGTTGTTTTACTTGCATATCAACCAGCACAGTGGATACTTATGCACCATCCCATAATACACTGCAATTCATACCGTTACTGTAACATTCATGTTCTTGATAAACCTGATCCGCAGAAACATATGTGAGTGTAAATCAATTGTTAGTTGTTATTAGACTGTAATTAACAGTTTGTTTTTTTGTTTTTTTAAGTTGTTGTGTTTTGTTGTTTTTTTGCATAGTATTTGAGTGAGTAATAACTACTATTATAGTATGTTAAAATGTGAGAAAACATCAGATTAGCAACATTAAAAAAAACATTTATTTCATAGTTTTCACACAGTATGACATAGGGCTGTGCAATTAATCGAAATTCAATTACGATTTCGATTATTACACGCAATGATTACAAAAATTATGTAATCGAGAAAAAACGATTATTAATTTTGAGTTGTTTTAATTCACGCGCACGCAAGCTACCATGAGCTGCTCTGCCCCGCTCCCCTCTAAGCTACAGCTGCCAGCTAGCCGGCAGGTCCACCCCAAGAGGAAAGTTGTACCTAGCGGTTTGGAAAAATAGCAGGAGAATCACAGCAGAAGTGCTTGGTAAACAAAAAAGGCAAGTCAAATTCAATTGTATGGAATCACTTTGGGTTTGATGAATAAGACGAAGAGCAAAAACACATCACGTGCAAAAAGTGTTTCGTAGTTGTGTCCGCACCGACCGCTAACACAACAAACCTTTGTGACCGTCTAAAGTTGAACCACCGCCACCTTTATCATAATTTCATGAAAAACTAAAACACATAAAAACAACTCCGTCTACAACTTCGTCCGCAATGCAATCTTCAGTTTCCGAATCTCTTTACGCTGCAACTCCCGTATTAACCTAACCCTAACCCGTATAACCCTAACGTACATATTCTAGATGGCTGATGGATACAGAAGGCCTTAACTGAAACCTCACGGCACGGCACTGAATTTACTGTGTTTCATACTACATTGAACATACTTGAATTTATAATTTGCACTTTACGTGAGCTTTTTTTTTTTTTTTTTTTTTTGTATTGCTACAGTTCTATGGCAAGTCTATAGCAGTTTAATTACAGTGCACTATTTATTTACAAAAGGAAACATACTTGAATTTACAGTACACTTATTTGCATTCAAAGATTTTTTTGTTTCGTACAAAAGTGAACATACTTTGTTTTAGTGGTTAAAAGCTTTATTTATGTTTAAAGAGTATATTTTACATTGTTTTGCAAGAAAAAAATAAACAACTTTAAGGTTAACAAATAATCGTTTTTAATAATCGTGATTTCAATTATTGCTAAAATAATCGTGATTTTTTTTTTTTTCTGTAATCGAGCAGCCCTAGTATGACAGTAAATGCATGTTTCTTTGCTTCAAAAATTAAACGCATGGTGTCCAGCTGAGTGGACATTTTTGTAACTCCATGAAAAATAGGTTCATAAAAAAAAAAAAAATTCAATCACATTGTTTTTTTCACACCTAAACAGGAATAAAAACACTCAGGAAAAAAATCTTGATTAAGGTTCTCATAATTAGTGCATGAAACGGTTAATCAATAAACAAGGTTTATTTGACACAATATACACTAGTCAACATTTGCTAGGGATCAGGACTATAACTTTGCTATATTCGGGGGTGTAATTCTGGAAACTTGAAAATTTACTTTCCCAGTGGAGTACAGCCTGCAGATGCGGATGGTGGCCACACACATTATTGACATCACACCGTATGTGTTTCAGAACATTCTGAGTGGTTTCAGTGAAAACAAAATTGGAAGAGTAATTGTTGTGAACTCTGATTTCTAGGGTTGTATCACCCTTTTGCCAGAAAGTGCAATAAAAATTTATGTTTTTTTACCTTTTGGTCCATTTTTCTTTACATGACTAGCCAAAGTACACACATAATATATGAAGTCACCCAAAATATTATACAACATCAATTATTGTGCAAATATAAAACTGATCCCTAGCAAATGATGACTAGTATATGTCTCTCAGGGTTAAATACATGAACGCCTGACGTCATTGCTGTGGTCTCGTGTACTCTGGCGCCATCTTGTGACCGTGATGCGTCAATGCAACCTTTACGTCCGGATGAAACCTGCGTGAAATTCATTCTATCAATTCAAATAAATAACACTCTGGATTTAACTGACTAACATTTTTAACTGTGGACTGCGTGGGAAGGTGGAGTCGGACTGCACGTGGACTGAGACTGATTCCACTCCACAGCGAGGACCCGTGACGTCACCGATCCCAGGTGTGGCAGTGGGGAACAGGTAGACTGTGGTCCACGGCCGTGTTTACAGGTTGCACACATCCACACATCGGCGTCCACACACCGCGGACTCAGGACACGTCGGTTTACTTGGGAAAGCGGGAACACGAGTGGGTTGTTTGGGCTGAGGAAGGAAGTCCCGTGCACACTAAAAGCAATGACAGGGCTATAATTATCCACGAGCGCGTGTGGGTTTTTTCTCCTTGTTCCGAGCTCCAGGGACGGGTGTCTTTTTTTGAGGAAGGGACTCCGAGTCTTTGTCTGGATACACGGAGGAATAAAACTGGAAAGGCTCCACGGATGAACACGATTCTGACCTCCACGTGAACACTTTGCATCGAATTAAAAAAAACCGACTCACTGAAGCTGAATTCATATTTATGCTTTAGGGACCGCTCGGACACTTAAGCACTCCTGTTTCCAGAAGGTTTTAGGTGAGTACAGAACCAAACACAACTTCATTGAACACTAAAATGAACGAAATGTTAGCTTTCCACTGTGAGAAATCCTATCTAGGTTTTTTTTTTTTTTTTTGTATTGGTGGACACCAGCAGTAAGTCAAAGTATTGTTATTAGGAACACCCAGTAAACAGGAAATGCTTATTTACGTACAGGCTATTGGGACCTAAAGGCCACGCAGAGGTTTTTTTTTTTTTTTTTTTTTTTTTTAACAATTAACATTGAACGGTAAATATACATAATAGTATACAACAACAAGGGTAGAAAGTTCCGTAATTCACAGTCTTTTACATTTTATAGAGAAATACATGTAAGTAAAAACATTATTTTATTTATTTATTTATTTTTAATTTGAACAATTAACATTGAACAGTAAATATACATAATAGTATACAACAACAAGGGTAGAAAGTTCCATAATTCACAAAATCTTTTACATTATATAGAGAAATACATGTAAGTAAAAACATTATTTTTTAAATTTATTTATTTATTTTATTTGAACAGTTAACATTGAACAGTAAATATACATAATAGTATTCAAAAACAAAGGTAGAAAGTTCCATAATTCCCAAAATCTTTTACATTATGTAGAGAAATACATGTAAGTAAAAACATTTTTATTTATTTATTTATTTTTATTTGAACAATTAACATTGAACAGTAAATATACAAAATAGTATATAACAACAAGGGTAGAAAGTTCCGTAATTCACAAAGTCTTTTACATTTTATAGAGAAATACATGTAAGTAAAAACATTATTTTATTTATTTATTTATTTTTAATTTGAACAATTAACATTGAACAGTAAATATACATAATAGTATTCAACAACAAGGGTAGAAAGTTCCATAATTCACAAAATCTTTTACATTATATAGAGAAATACATGTAAGTAAAAACATTATTTTTTAAAATTTATTTATTTATGTTATTTGAACAATTAACATTGAACAGTAAATATACATAATAGTATTCAACAACAAGGGTAGAAAGTTCCATAATTCACAAAATCTTTTACATTATGTAGAGAAATACATGTAAGTAAAAACATTATTTTTATTTATTTATTTTTATTTGAACAATTAACATTGAACAGTAAATATACATAATAGTATACAACAACAAGGGTAGAAAGTTCCATAATTCACAAAATCTTTTACATTATATAGAGAAATACATGTAAGTAAAAACATTATTTTTTTTATTTTTTTATTTGAACAATTAACATTGAACAGGAAATATACATAATAGTATTCAACAACAAGGGTAGAAAGATCCATAATTCACAAAATCTTTTACATTATATAGAGAAATACATGTAAGTAAAAACATAATTTTTATTTATTTATTTATTTATTTTTATTTGAACAATTAACATTGAACAGTAAATATACACAATAATATACAACAACAAGGGTAGAAAGTTCCATAATTCACAAAATCTTTTACATTATGTAGAGAAATACATGTAAGTAAAAACATTATGGAAGAAAAAGTAAATAAATAAATAAAAATAAAACAATAATAATAATAATAATAATAATAATAATAATAATAATAATAATAATAATAAATAAATAAATAAATAAATAAATAAATAAATAAATAAAAATATGTAATAAAAATAAAAATTGCTTGAGGAATAAATAGAAATTATACAAATTGAATAAGATTATACATTTGACATATATATTTTTTGTTTTGTTTGTTTGTTTGTTTGTTTGTTTTATTTACTTTAGAATTTATACTGCTTCTCAAATTGTCCACGTAATTGGAAAAAAGGGCTTTGAAAACAGTGATGTTTGGACGTTGATGTGCAAATTTGGAGCAATGAATGTGAAATTTGGCAAAAATAATCAAAAGGTCGATAATATATCTTTTTTCTGGAGTTATTTTATCAATGTGTGATAGGCCAAATAAAATGTGTTGAAAGTTCAATTTACATGAAGAGTCAAGGCCGTGCAGAGGTGGAGCTGTGTTTTCAGACCAGTCAACAAACTGGACCATCTGCACTGATCTGATCAGGGGGTGTCAGACTCATTTGAGTTCAGGGGCCACATTCAGCCCAATGTGATCTACAGAGAGTCAGAACAGTAAAATAATAGGCATAATAACCTATAAATAAAGAATTTTTGTCTTTCTGTTGTAGTGTGACAGTTAAAATACTTTATGAAAATGTGAGTAACCTGCACAACCATGCACACCCTGCATGTGCTATTATTTTTATGTAGGTATTTTAAAGTTTTAAAGTTAATTTTAGACGTATATTTTACTTATTTTAAATTAGCCTTAGTTTTAGTCGATTTAACCCTTTCATGCATGGTGGTCACTACAGTGGACAGCTACTCTACTGCTGTTCTCTTGTATATTCATGGGTTTTGTTTTTTTTAGTTCCATATCAGCCGACACAGTGGACGCTTATGCATCATCCCATACACAAACATATATCATTACTGTAACTTCACTGCTCTTGATAAACCTGATCTGCACTAGCATTTTTTAGTGAAAAAACAATTGCTAGATGTTATAAGATTGTAAGTAACAGTTTTCTTAAACATAAAGGTTTTTTTGTATATAATCTTCATGAAGTGAGTAATATCTACTATTAGAGTATGTTAAAATGTGAGAAAACATCAGATTAGCTGAATTAAAAATGTTTTCATTTCATAGTTTTCACACAGTATATCACTTTCTGATGATGGGTTTTAAATACATGTTTCTTTGCTTCAAAAATTAAACACATGGTGTCCAGCTGAGTGGACATTTTTGTAATTCCATGACAAATAGGTTGATGAAAAAAAATTCAATCTCATTCCTTTTTTATATCTAAAAATAATAAAAACAGTCAGGAAAAAATCTTGACTAAGCTTCTCATAATTCATGCATGAAAGGGTTAATGTATTCATTTATTTATTAGTTATTTATTTTATTGATATGGCAAGTACGGGTCCTCAGAAACCAGTTTCGTTCTCTTCTTTGTGATGGAATGACAAATAAAACTCCTTTGAATCCTTTGAAGTAAATTTAACTCTTTCATGCATGACGTCCATATTTGTGGACACATTGTTTAAGCTCACTTTTCAAAGGGTTATTAAGGCAATATTCTCCACACCACATGGGAGCAATTTCTATAGACCCTATACAATACAATGAAAGAAGTGTCATCTTTGTTTTAGAATTTTGATCGCACTGTGATCTCATAAAGTTAACCTCCTAAGACCCAGCTATGGGTTTTTTGTCCATGTTTGTGGACAAGAGTTTCACAGCTTTATAAAAAAACAAAACAACTGTCTATCGCAAAGGACATTCCATAAAAATTTTAAACAATGTATCTAAAAAAATGTTGCATCATGATGTTTCCAAAATGGGCAATTATTTAAAGAAAAAAAAGCCAAAACCTGTACGTTCCTGGGTCTCAGGAGGCTAAGTATCTTCTGAATAAAACCATATTTAAAAAAAAAAAAAAAAAAAAAAAATCAAAATGCATTTCAACTGTAGCCTAATTTTGAGTAATAAAATCAGTCAAAAAAAAAAACTTATTTACCTTTTATCATAATTCATGCATGAAAGAGTTTAAAAAAAAAAAAATAAGTGCACTTTCATCAGTATTATGTCATGGTTTATTATTAACACAATTTACAGATCACAGTCGCAGCTTTAAATGCAGAAAACAGGTATTATATTGTTAAAATTGCACTTATTTTTGTTAAGAATTATCAGGTTTTTCATATTTCTTCAGGTTATTCACATTTTATTGTGTCAGATTTGTAAATGTGAATAATTTCATTATGTAATTTAACTTTTTTTTATATTTGACAATTATTTATGGATTATTATATTATTATTTTACTTGATATCACATTGAGTTGCATATGGACCCTGAACGCCCTTGTCCATTAATAATTTCAGTGTGATTTTTGCACTTCTGAAACTTATCCCACAGGCCAGATTGGACCATTATATGGGCCGGTTTTGGCTCACGGGCCTTATGTTTGACACCCCTGGTATAGATAGATGGGAATGTTAGATGTCAAGAACCTCATATGATAATTAAAATAAGATAAGATATGGCTTTATTAGTTCCACAAGGGGAAATTCCAGAAATAAATAGATGATTAATGCAGTGTAACTGAGTGGAAAGTCAATAAATAAAGACAATAATTTTAAGAAGTATGATTCCAGAGTCCAGTGGTTTAGTTATTGCTCAGTCTGGTCCACATCAGGTGTTTAGTCTGTCTTCTATTGGCTGAGGTGAGCACTGTGTCTCCTTCAGTAAATGTTTATATTTGGGTTTTATGCAGGTCGGCTGGAAAGAACAGTACATCTGATTTTCATTTTGGTATTTTATTAAATTCTGTACATTAAGCATATGGATCCTTGAATAAGTTATGAGGTTCCCCTTTAAAGATTTTATCAAATAACTGTTGGAATTTGCTGCAGGGTATAGATTTACTAAGCAGTAATGAAGTGGACAGATCAGGAAGTGTTTACATGATAAAAGCTGTATTTGCTGTCAGGAGTGGACAAAATCCCACACACCTCTCATTTGAACCGTCCTAACCCCACAGCTAACACCAGTTTGATGAAGTCTGGAATAGTTCTGTGGTCCACACCAGACCATGTAGTTTCACCTCTGCTTTACTTTACATCTTACACTTTTCCTGGGTTTGCCACGATTTGGACACTTCCTACTTGCATCATATGTGTAACTGAAACAGCAGTGATGTCTGCAATGTCTGCACACACAAGGCATCATGTGTCAGTTTTAACAATGAAGGTGATGCGTTCTTTCTCACTTCATTGAACTTAAAATTGCAATTCACTGACTGACCACATACGGGCGATTAAACACAGCTACTTAAAGCTTATTTTTGTATGACATTATATATTTATCATATAACTGAGCCATTGTGCGCTGGACTTGGACAAGGTAATGTCCCATTTGAACACCTTAAATAATTAGTTGTTAAATGGATAAAGTGCTAGAAGCACTACTGATATAATACAGTACAGTTCATCAGCACAACAGACGGATGTAGCCTCCACAGTATTAGGAAACGACCAACTGAACCTCAGCACAAACATTCATAAAATCAGGATATAATGTAAGGCTGCTGTATTAATACTGCATTAGTAACCTACAGTAACCTTATTAACTCATCCCCATGAATTGCATCTTAAGAAGAATCTCACAAAAATCATCTTCTTTCAAGAACAATAATTGGAACAAGTGATGCCAGGTGAAACAAACCCCGCCCCTCGAATGTATTGTAGTTTATTTTGGCATCAAATCCAGCTGATGCCATCATGTCTATGCATGTGCTGATGTCAGCATATCAATTGCCTCTACAGGGTGTCCCATAAGTCTCCATACATAGGAGACATAATACATTCCATGGTTCTAACATGTATTTCTTTTTATTTCTTCTTTATAGTTCTTCAGCAGTGGAGGACACGCATTGAAATGTGTTCCCAACAAAACGGCAGTCATATAGAGCATATTATATAAATAAAAATGGTTTATGTCAAGAAACGTTTATTTTTCCTATGTATGGAGACTTATGGGACACCCTGTATTTATGTGCCATGCTTGAAGTAAATTGAGACAAAATTGATGTTTTTATCAACATGTGAAATTTTGCCCATTATAAGTAAATGGGAAAAAGAAAAATATTTCAAAAATTCATTAAAAATTTAAACTTTGACCTACTTTTCCCAAAATGTAATCACATCTACTGTGGGTCACTGTCAATCTATAAACCCAATTTGGTGTGAATTCAACCAGTTATAATTCAGTTATAATTTTTTCTTTTAATTATAGTTTATATTTATTTCAGTTAACGAAAATGTTTTTTCAATTCTAGTTTTTGTCATTTCGTTAGTTTTCGTTAACGATAATGACCTTGGGACGAAGACCATATTTTGATTGTGATGACTGGGTCAGAGCATCTCCACCACTGCAGGTCTTGTTGGGGGTCCCTGGTCTGCAAAAGAAGAACTAGATCTGAACCCAGTAAAGGGTCAAAACACAGTTATGTCCTGTCAGAGAGAGAACTTTAATTGATAGCCATTCCCACCTTTATTACAATATAAAGTAGCTCCTTTTTTTTTTGGATAATCTCTTATGGTCCAACTAAAGCAAAAATGAATTTAAAAGTAAAAATGTGGGTCATTTAGCAACACGCATCTGTTAAATTGTCTCTAAAATGTCCCGTCAGACAGATTTCGAATACCTGTTTTGACCCTAAAGTATGTGTGGGAACATAACACTATTAATGCCTAATGTTGTGCACGTCCCAAAACTATCTGTGACCTGAGGCATCAACTCTGAAATAGAGTAGCTGTGGAATCTGGTACCAAAACATCCTTAAAGTCCTGTAGACCACCATACGGGGCCCTTATGGATTGACTGTTTGTCCAGCACATCCCACATAGACCTACAGTTTTGGAGATGCTCTGACTCAGTGGATAAGACGTCACAACCTGATCCTCGTCAAAGCTGCTAAGACCCGAATGTTTTGCTGCTTTTAATACGTCTACTTCAAGGACAGCTACTGTGGGTGTATTTCTCACTGTATGTTGCTGTGTAGTTCAACAGCAGCGATGCAGGACATGGACCCCGAGGAGCAGGAGCCATTTCCCGTGGACAGGGACGGGAGGCGTCTGGGGAGCGGACAGGACCAACCTGATGGCGGTAAGGTGGGATGCTGCGAGAAGTTTCAACAGACTATCTCCAGATGGATGCTTCCAGAAAACCACCGCCGCACATATCTGGAACGGGCCAACTGCTGCCCGCCCCCCATCTTCATCATCCTCATCAGTATTGGAGAGGTAAGGGGTGGCCCTGCTGTAACTGTCACGGTATAGATTGTGGGTTGTGTGGGTTAATTATACCGTGTGTAGCCTACATTGAGCTTATTGCTCCCACAGTGTTGATTACAGTATAGATTTACTGTAAACATATTAAGTAGAGCAGATATGTAGGTGAACTTAAAAATAGATCCTGTTTTCATGTCATTAAAAAATGATGAGCTGATTTGGAAAAGTGGAGACATAAATGATCAGAGATTACATGATATTTTGAGTGATTTTTAAAAGTTAATTTCATTAATTAAATTGAATTTCCTCATCATATGCAGGGGAGATACACTACATGGACAAAAGTATTGGGACACATTGAATTCAGGTGTTTCTTTTCTAACAGGGGTCTGGGATACAAAACAAGTAAAAAACTGATTTTAACTAAAATAAAAATGACAGGAATACCAAATACAAACTACAACTAACAACACAAAAAATAGAATTGGAACTAAAATCTAATAAAGGTTCAGTATGTACTATATACACATTATGGACATAAGTATCGGGACATACATGTTGAATACAGGTGTTTCTTTTCTAACAGGGGTCTGGGATACAAAACAATAATAATAATTTAGTTTTATATTGTGATGAATATCGTTACATTGCATTGGTTGGTTTGGCTTAAATTGTTATCTTTGCTTCCAAAATGCCTCAGATGATTTTTACTCAATTTCTCTCAATATTGATCATGTTGGGTTTTTTTTTTGTTTTTTTTATCCATGACTATGATTTTAAATGTTCTACTTCTGAATTTTTTAAATATTTTTTGTGCTCTGACAGTAAATAATAATTTTCTACCACAACTATCCATCTATCTCAGGAAGAAAAATCTCCCATTGAACTTTAAGGAAATATTGATGTACAGATGAGCTGTAGCCATGATGTGTCCAAATATTTTTGTCCATTAAGTTTATAAACATCAATATTTCCTTAAAGTTTAATGGGAGATTTTTCTTCCCAAGTGTATATAGTCACTGTGTCTGTTTGAATCAGAAAGCTTTCAATATTGTTCAACTAAACTCGCACCTATCACACTGTTCTACAAGTAATTTTTTAAAAAAAGTGAGCTTTACCAAGTTTCAGTCATTAATAAAGAAAAAAAATGCTGGTTTGGTTGTAGTTTGTGGGATACAGTCTTGAGTCAGAAATGTGAAATTGAGATCATTTACATGACCATAAAAATCTGATAACTGGACGTAATTAGATAATTGTACTGAGGTGTTTACATTCACTTCACAATTTGATAATTGAAAAACCTTAATTAATCGTAAAGCATTACTGTTATTCTGGTCTCTGCAATTTCGTTTTTTTTTTTTTTTTTTAACACATATGCAGATGTAAAAAAAAACCAAAACAAACTAAATAAATCAGATTAATAGGTTTACATGCATGAAGACATCAGAGAATTGGGGACAAATCCAGGTGTGGTAATCTGATTGCTCATAATCAGATTACTGCTATTATCTGATAAAACATATCAGACTATACTGTTTACATGAGCACTTAAATAATCTGGTAACCAGGGATGTCCCGATCCAGTCTAAAGATCGGTATTGGCTGCTGATCTGGCATTTTTTAGAAGATTGGATCAGATTCGATTTAGTCACAAGATCAGGCCGATCTGGGCCCGGTTCTGGGGGGCACACAAACATCCTGCCCCCTCAAATTAAAGTTTCCAAAGGTGGGGAAAAGCTGCTTAACAGCGGGAGGCTTAAAGTAATTAGTAAAGCGTCTATGAGTTTCACTTTCACTTTAAGGTCTGCACGTACTCATTATGAGGTACGTGCCGTAGTGATGCACGAGTCTGGTTTTTTTCAACCCGCGGAGCTTTTGTGGAATTAGTTGATCAAACCCAACCTGCCCTGCAAATAAACTGACATTCTTTTGACCTAACCCGACCTGCGAGTAACCCACTGATCCACGCATCACTAGCAAGATGGAATGCACCCCCATATAATACCTGGACCAACCTGTCCATAGATGCGCTTCAGCAGTGGCAAACATACGGCCCACGAGCCAAAACCAGCCTGCCAACGGTTCTAATTTGGTCCATATTATGAATTCGGAAAGTGCAAAAATTATACTAAAGTTATTAAGAGTCAAAGGTGTCATACTTGTTTTAGTTGAGGTTCCACATTCAGCCCAATTAAAATAATAGCTTAATAAATTATAGATAATGACTCCAAATTTAAATAAAAATTTCATTGTAAAAAAGTTGGTATCGGATTGTTATCGGCAAAACTAATCCCAAAAAAAAATCGGATCGGATTGGAAGCAAAAAAATCCAAATCGGGACACCATTATTGATAACTCCAGAAATCAGAAAATGATCAGATTAGTGTGAATGTAAATGTACTCATTGTGAGAATTAATGAGAATGGGATTTACTCTAAAGCACAGGTATATTAACAGATAACAGATATTAATCATTTTAGTTCAGTTTCAAATTCAATCTCAAGTGGTTCAAATCACTAAAATGCTGCCATAATGACCTACAAATAATGACAACTCCAAATTTTTCTCTTTGTTTTAGTATAAAAAAGTAAAATTACATGAAAATGTTTACATTTACAAACTATCCTTTCACAAAAAAAGGTGAATAACCTGAACAAATATGAACAACCTGAAAAGTCTTAAAAGAAGTAAGTGCAATTTTAACAATACTGTGCCTTTTATTAAATGTTTTGTGTGTTTGTAGATATACTGTGATCTGTGAGTTGGAATGAACATGTGCAAAGGAGAAGCTGAGGCACGTATTTTTCTTCATAGATTTTAGTTTGTTCATAGTTGTTCATCAGATATATACATTTTCTTAATATAATTTAACTTTTTTCCCTCTAAAACATAGAGGTTAGAAATAAAAAGTTTGGAATTGACATTATTTCTATATTATTATGTTATTATTTTAGTGGTCTGGCCCACTTCAGATCAAATTGGATTGAATGTGGCCCCTGAACTAGAATGAGTTTGACACCCCTGCTCTAAAGGAATGTTTATCTCAGAGCTACCAGATCTACCTCAAAAGCTGTCTCCACATGACAATACATTTACTTTTTAGGATCTTTTGTAATGGGAAATATATACATCTAGTGCAGGGGTGTCAAACTCATTTTAGTTCAGGGGCCACATACAGCCTAATATGATAGAAAGTGGGCCGGACCAGTAAAAAATAAATAAAAAATATAAAATAAATTGTAGGATAAGAACCTTTGAGTCAAAAAAGTAATATTCTGTAATGAAAATGTTTACATCTACGAATTGTACTCGAACATAACACGAACAAATATGAACAACCTGAAAATTCTTAAGAAAAATAAGTGCAATGTTAACAGTATTACGCCTTAGTTTATCATTTATACATGTGAATCACAGCTTACAGATCACAGTGGCTCTACAAATACACAAAACATTAAATAACAGGCAGAATATTATTAAAATTCCACATAAGAGATTTCAGGTTATTCACATTTTTTTCAATAAAAGGCTAGTCTGCAAATGTAAATATTCTTGTGTAATGTAACTTTTCTACACTAAAACAAAGAGAAAAGATTGCAGTTTTCATAATTTATAGGTTATTATGATATTTTATTATGGTATTTTATTGGTCTAATAATTTTTAGATTGAATTGACCTAAAATGATTTTAACATCCTTGATTGTTAATATCTTCTGTGTAATTTTTGCTTTTCACAAATTCATCCCAGGGGCCGGATTGAACCCTTTGGCAGGCCGGATTTGGCCCCCGGGCCGCATGTTTGACACCTGTGATCTAGTGTATAAATGTACAGACCTGATCAAAATCTTAAGACCAGTTGAAAAATAGCTAGAATTTACCTTTTGCACATTTGGATCTTAATGAGGTTTTAAGTAGAGCTACAATATACAAAAGCAAGAAGGGGGAGTGAGACAAAAAGCACTTTGAAAAAGTAATTTATTGAAAACAACAAGTAAACTGAAATAGGCTGTTTATCAGCCGATCAAAAGTTTAAGACCGCAGGCTATAAAAGCCAAAATCTGCTCAAAATTCTCATTTTCTGTCGGGCATTCACACGGTCATGCCCTCCTGATGGCTAAAGCTAAGAAGCTTTCTCTTCTTGAACGTGGTCGGATTGTCGAGCTGCATAAGCAAGGCCTCTCGCAGCGTGCCATTGCTGCTGAGGTTGGACGCAGTAAGACAGTCATTCTAAATTCTTTGACAGATCCTGAGCATTATGGAACAAAAAAGTCAAGTGGTAGACCCAAAAAAATTACACCTGCGCTGAGCCGGAGGATCCGATTGACTGTCCGTCAAGACACAGGGCGGTCCTCGACCCAAATTAAGGCCCTTACTGGTGCCAACTGCAGCGCAATAACCATCAGACGGCATCTGCGGGAAAAGGGTTTCAAAAACAAAAAACAAATTCAAAGACCTCGTCTCCTACAACACCACAAAACTGCCCGTTTAGACTTTGCCAGGGAGCATCAAACATGGGACATTGAAAGGTGGAAAAAAGTTTTATTCTCTGATGAGAAAAAATTTAACCTTGACGGTCCAGATGGCTTCCAACGTTACTGGCATGACAAGGAGATCCCACCTGAGATGTTTTCTACCCGGCACAGTGGAGGGGGGTCCATCATGATCTGGGGTGCTTTTTCATTCAGTGGAACACTGGAGCTTCAGGTGGTGCAGGGTCGTCAAACGGCGGCTGGTTACATGCAGATGTTGCAGCGGGCGTCCCTCATGACTGAGGGCCCTCGTCTGTGTGGTAACAGCTGGGTTTAAAAACAGGACAACGCTGCAGTTCACAATGCTCGCTTGACGAAGGACTTCTTCAGGGAGAATAACATCACTCTTTTGGACCATCCCGCATGTTCCCCTGATTTAAATCCCATAGAGAACATTTGGGGATGGATGGCAAGGGAAGTTTATAAAAATGGCCATCAGTTCCAGACAGCTGATACCCTTCATGAAGCCATCTTCACCACTTGGAGCAATTTTCCCACCAGCCTCCTGGAAACACTCGCATCAAGCATGCCCAAACGAATTTTTGAAGTGATTAACAAGAACGGTGGAGCTACTCATTACTGAGTCGTACTGAGAAAATTTTTTGTTCTGGTTTGGAGAGTTTTTTGTAATTTTTTGAGCAATGGTCTTAAACTTTTGATCAGCTGATAAACAGCCTATTTCAGTTTACTTGTTGTTTTCAATAAATTACTTTTTCAAAGTGCTTTTTGTCTCACTCCCCCTTCTTGCTTTTGTATATTGTAGCTCTACTTAAAACCTCATTAAGATCCAAATATGCAAAAGGTAAATTCTAGCTAATTTTCAACTGGTCTTAAGATTTTGATCAGGTCTGTATATAAACCAATATATATGTGTGTAATAAAACTTATCATACACATTGAAAACATGAACTAACCTGCACTTTTGTCACTTGTTTTCCAAGTTATCTTATTAAAGTATGTAAGATTTAACACATTTAATCTCTGCTCTGTCGTTTGCCGTCATTTGGTTTTAGCTGTCATGACAGTCAAGTTTTCTACATACTGTATGTTGTAATTTAAGTGACATTTTGTGAAACCACTAGACTCTGCCATCAGCGCTCCAACACAATGAAACTAAACACATGATGCGGTGACACTGCATTTGCAAAACACTGTCGGGAGGGAAGTTGTTTTTGTGGGACATGAGGAAGCTCTTTGTGTTATTAAAGTGACTAAATCCCTCGACATGTCTTTGTCAAAACATGCTATTTTCATGGTGTAGTTGCTCTTGTAGCGTAGGGGGACTTTCAAAGTGATAACACACAAACAGTGGAAGGAAGGAGCATGATAATCCTGCCACTTTGTGACAGAAGCGTTCCCCTGTACTCTGACAGAGTACATCCAGTAAGACATTCTCTGAGTGATAATGAATCCACTGAGGTTGATTCTGCTCCTCCGAGGATCATCTATGTTTACTGGAGTGTTATGGAAAACAGATGAGTTTTAAGTTTAGGTTTACAAGCTTCACCAGAGTCAAACCATCTGATGTCAGCAGGGAGCTTTTACAGAAAAGAAAACTGAACAAATCTTGTAAAGTGTTGACTACTTTTTAGCTCATCGGACGATAGCTGTGAGTCTGGTGTCATCTTCATTAAAAATTTCTTCAAACATCATCTCCGACAAAACTACTGGTTGGATTATTTAAAAATTTATATGTAGCTTCTTTGGGAGAATGTCTACAAAGTCTGCTCACAGTTTTGAGAAATTTAGTTTTTTGAAATTTTAATGAATTTTTTAAATATTAAAAATGTGCCTTTACTTATAATGGGCCATATTTTGATGGTTTATAATATGGAAATTGTTACAGATATTAATATAGTTACTGTTAAGCACTGATAGGAAGTCATATATGGACTTTAATTTGAGTCAATGACCTTTGACCTTGAGTGACTTTGAAGGGTCAAACTCAAGGTCACCAGTGTCTAGATTTCAACAGTATTCAGCACCAAAACTACTGATCGGATTCATTTTGAATTTTATATGTAGCTTCCTAGGGACAAGATCTACAAAGTGTGTTCACAGTTATGAGATATTTAGATTTTAAAATTTTTGGACAAATTTTTGAAGTATTAAAAATGTGCCTTTACTTATAATGGGCCATATTTTGATGGTTTATAGCATGGAAATATTCACAGATATTAATATAGTTACTATTGGGCACTGATAGGAAGTCATATATGGACTTTAATTTAATTAGTTGAGTTTTCCTCCAGTGACAGTACCACCCATTTCTATTAGGAGATTGATCTCCTACATCAAGACTGCACAGGACTCTAACATAGTCCTGACAACCTTGCAAATTCAACTTGTAATTAATTCTTGATAGAACATGCTGATGTGATACAGGGGCATTACTTCTATTTTTTGCCTTTGGTTGAATTGACCACAGCTAGTAGAAATATGCAAACTTTAATCACAAGTAAATGTTTTCTCTTTACCGAAGGACAAGCAAAAAAAATTATATTTACATGTGGTGATACATGATTCACAGTGAACAGATTATTATTAGGTTATTATTTGTTTTAACAGTTATTAGTCAAATCTGTAGTGGAACTTTTGAAAAGTCACAAAAAAGAAAATTCAAATTATGTGGGCTGGTTCTATTTTTGATTTCTGGCAAAAACAGGTGGCCAGCTTTTTGAAAGAGAAGAAACATGAGGTTAAGTATGAAGGTGGACATCCACTTACAGTTCTACAAATTATTAAAATCAACTTAAAGTCTGAACAGCCTGATTTTCCTCTCCTTCATCTCCTAACTTTACTGGAACACAGTTCAATAATGACTTTAAGTGAAACCATCAGTCTTGTTTGTAGCAGTATTTAGACATTAGGAGGCATTAGCTTTTTAATAACCACCTCTAAACTAAAAAACACTTGTGCAGACATAAACATTCATCTCCCTCTTCCTGTCTTTTTTGGCATCTGCGTCATCCTCTGTAAATGTCTTGATTCATGAAGTGCGTCCTCCATCAGCAGGAAGTCAATGAAAACAGCAAACTGAGCTTTGGGTTAGACCGGACACAGTCGAGCCTCAGTGGTGGGATTCAGATGTGCTTTTCCGATGTGGAAACAGAAAACCAATGTTTCTTCGGTCTTCAAGGTTCAAGTAAATACCCGTGTCTTGTGGAATGTGGAGAAACAGTGGGAGGTCTATGGAAAAGGCAAAACAGGAGTCAGGGCTGAACCTTATGTTACTGAGAGTTAAAGTGTTTAGCTTTTAACAGGTGAAATGTATACAGTCGTAGAAAAAAATATTAGACAACCCCTTGTTTTCTTTAGTTTCTTGTTCATTTTAATGCCTGGTACAACTAAAGGTATTTTTGTTTGGACAAATATAATGATAACAACAAAAGTAGCTCATAAGAGTTTAATTTCAGAGCTGATATATAGCCATTTTAAATGGTTTTCTTGATAATAACCAAAATCACTTCAGTTCTTATATCAATTGCCATGGCATTGTACTGCCAAAAACAGTGCTTTTAGGCATTCCATGTTTTCTTTTCTGTTTGTTTTAGTCACATGATACACACAGGAGTTAGTACTTGATTGCATAAGCATTGTTTTTGATGACTTTTGATGGTCTAATAACCTAACCTGACAGAAATGGAAAAACGGACCAAAAATGGCAGGGTTTTTTTTTTTTTTTTTTTTTTCATTTTCTGAGACTGGATGCTGTCATTTTCAGGGAAACAGTGCTAATGCCTAGGTCTAATGCCTAGTTTTAGTTTTAATATGTAACTGTAATAATGCTGGTTTATACACATATGAAATCCTCTGAGCTTCTATGTGTGATCACTGTGGGGTCAGCTCTGGGATACGTAGCTCACCTAAACTCAACATCTGTTTGTCTGATTCACTCCATCCTTTCTGTTTTTCTCAGCTGTCTGGGATTGAGTTTCCACAGTGTCTTGACAAAGAAAATAAACATCCACGACTCTATGAATCTCTTACTTAAACACATTTCTTTTGTTTTTTTCTTTTCTGTTCTGCATTAGTTGGCAGTGTTCATCTACTACGCTGTGTTGAAGCCACAGAAACAGTGGGTGACCCTGGATCAGGCCATCTGGAACAGCCCTCTCACATACAAACCTGAATGCCGGGAGGAAGCATGGCGCTTTATCTCCTACATGTTTGTCCATGCTGGGTAAGAGTGGGCGGGGCTTGTGTGTACCCACAGTTTCATGATGAAGGATCGAGTCAGTGCAGGGAGTGGTCCAAATCCCACAGATAAGCATCATAGCAGTAAACACCGGTCTGATAAAGCTCATAATCTGTGTGTTGGTGTTGACTCATTTACTTGGTTATTTCTTTTATGTATTTGTTTTGGATGTTCCAATTGGCCTGTGTTTGGCGTATGCCAGTGTTTTTCAACCTAGGGGTTGGGACCCCATGTGGGGTCGTCTGGAATTTCTAGTAATTGATAAAAATAAGTAAAAACTTACTAATAATAAATTTATGGTGCGTTGAGAGAGACAATCACAATACATAAACATACTTTAACTGCATGTTAAAAGGAAGTTTTTTCTCACCACTGTCACCAGTCACAAGTGTTTGCTCCTGCAGGATTCTGTTGGGTTTCTGTAAATTGGCTTAAGAGTCTGGTTTCAACTGGCTCAATATGTAAAGTGTCATGAGATAACTTTTGTTATGATATAAATAAAATTTGATTGATAAAAGACATAAATATATGAAAATTTGCTAGTTCTTTTTAGCAAATGGCTTCAGTGGCATATTTAGATCTTTATCGCTCAGACATGTACTGTTTTCTTGTCCCTTTTTAGTAATGTGTGCATTTAATGATATGACGTCATTAGTGTGTGTTAATCAACTTTCACAGGAACTTATAAACCATAAACAATAAAAATCTCAAAAATAAATAAATACATTAAAAACCCGCTCTTTAATGATACCATAGGCCAGTGTTTTTCAACCTTGGGGTCGGGACCCCACCTGGGGTCACCTGAAATTTCTAGTAATTGATTAAAAAAAAAAAAAAACAAAAAAAAAACAACGTACTATTAAGAAATAATTGGTGAGCTGAGAGAGATAATCACGATCCATAAAAGACATGACAAACTGTGAGTCTGAAACTGAAGCACTGTGGTACTGTTTATCTTTCAAATGTTCATTGTGGTCAGTTTCAGATGCTGCAGCTCTTTCATAATTCATAGTTTGAGTTCTTGTTTGTTCATTATTAATTGTCAGCCTTGTAAATCCAAGCTGGACTGACTGTACATATCCTGACCAAGGAAAATAAAATTCTCACTTTGTGCAGTAATCTACAACTGGCTTTTCTGCCTCTATCCATAATAAAATACATTATATAGACTAAATGTCATCTAAAATTAACGTTTATTCGTACCATAGTATAGCAAACTATTACATGATCAAAAATTAGTTAATTTTAGCAACAAAAATGTCTCAGTTTTGAATGTCTGGGGTCACCAGAAATTTGTGATGTTAAAATGGGGTCAGGAGCCCGAAAAGGTTGGAAACCACTGGCGTATGTTGACACATTCTACTTACATCATTAGTGTCAAAGGCTTGAAAATCACAGCTATGACTGGCATCGCAATGTGTCATCTGTAAAAGGGATGATAACTACTGCTTTGGAAAGTAAAGGTAAAAAAAAAAAAAAAAAAAGAAACCAAAAGAAAAACAAAGAAGCCAGACAGTTACTGCCTTAAATTACTGGAACATCTTTCATAACACCATCAGATGGTGAAACGTGGCAAACATAAAGTCATGAAATGGCCACCGAAGCCACAGTAAAACCAAAACTCATGACTTCACAGAAAAAACTGCATTTTTAAGGAGGAACAGTGTCAGTGTCATGCCAGTACTAACTGAAAGATAAATACTATAAGCAGTTATACAGTTAAGCTTCTTACAGGTGGTGTTCAGTCTGATTTCATCTAACCAGAAATTATTAAAAGTGGGTCACCACTCAAAAATTCTTATATCTTGGTACATTTTGCCTGAATGGAGATTTAACCTCCGGAGGCCCAAAGTGAAAGTTTTGGCTTTTTTACATTAAATAACTGCCTTGATTGGAAACAACAGTTTTTTCAGACACATTTTAATTTTCTTGTGTGTGTGTGTGGTCTTTGCAGTGGGCAGGTTTTTTTTTTTTTTTTTTTTAAGTAAAGCTGTAAAACTCTTGTCCCCTATAGAGGACAAAAATGCATTGCTGAGTCCCAGGAGGATATGAAATGAAAAAAATACAGATATTTTTTTCATTTCAGTGGATTTGATTTTCATTCTTAAGCTAAATATGTACAAGATGTCTCTAAAGTACAACACAAACTCTTACAGGTGGAAGTGACCACGTTTGGCGCTGGCACATTCTGAAGCAGTGGTTGTCAACCTTTTTTGGCTCATGACCCCATTTTAACATCACAAATTTCTTGCGACCCCAGACATTCAAAACTGAGACTTTTTGCTAAAATTAATTTGTTTTTGATCATTTAATAGTTTGCTATACTATGTTGCAAATAAACGTTAATTTTAGATGACATTTAGTCTATGTAATGTATATTATTATGGATGGAGGCAGAAAAGCCAGGTGTAGATTACTGCACAAAAGTGAGGATTTTATTTTCCTTGGTCAGGATATGTACAGTCAGTCCAGCTTGGATTTACAAGGCTGACAATTAATACTGAACAAACAATAACTCAAACTATGAATTATGAAAGAGCTGCAGCATCTGAAACTGACCACAATGAACATTTGAAAGATAAACAGTACCACAGTGCTTCAGTTTCAGCTTCACAGTTTGCCATGTCTTTTATGGATTGGGATTGTCTCTATCAACTGACCATATATTTTTTATTGCTAAGTTTTTATTGCTAACCTAAGTTTTTTTTTTATCTTTATCAATTACTAGAAATTTCAGGTGACCCCATTTGAATTCCAGGCGACCCCACGTGGGGTCCCGACCCCAAGGTTGAAAAACACTGTTCTAAAGAATCTGTCAATGCACTTAGATATACTTTGTCCTAACAAAATGAGCACTATACTTACATATGATGCCACAATTTCTGTAAAATACCATATCTACCCTGGTACTTGGCCTATTTAAATGAATAGAAAAAGAGAGAAGCACCAGGGTCACTCTCATGTGACTGGATTATAAAGACATTTGAAATATCGTTGTTTAGTTCATCTCATGCAGAGCAGTGGTGCATTTCCAATATACTTATTTATGCAAATATTTGAAATTTTCCATTTGGAAATGTTTATGGGAATATATAAATAATAAAAAAACCTAAAAAAAAAAACCCTACTTCCTATATTCCCAAAAACTTTTTTCATGTCCTTGAGATGGCTTTTGCCTTTCAGAAATTTGAATAAAAGGGGAAATGGGAAAATCTTCATATATTTGTCATCCAGGCTCAGCCTTCGTCAGTGCATCACGACAGTGCATCACGACACTGTGTGACATATTTCTGTACAACATTCTTTATATTACAGTGTGTATTTTTTCAGTCAGTCCTTCATTGACCTGTCCTCCTGACCTGTAAATCCTGCTCTAGTGAGTGTTTACTCCAGAGCACTGTATGCAAATCCACTTGTGACTGAATGCAGGATCTGTACCTAATATAATGCACTTGTACTTAATGGTTTTATTATAATTTCCTTCAAAATCATTTGCATATTTACATCTTAAGCCAAAGCCAGTGGTTGGAATATGTTTAGTCTTTGCATGAACTTCTATTGTATCCACTCACTGTAGGTCTGTTTATTAGAGTATCTTCCATATTCTGTCTAGTGTGGAGCACATCGTGGGTAACCTGCTGATGCAGCTGCTACTGGGCATCCCACTGGAACTGGTTCACAAAGGATTTGAAGTGGGCATGGTTTACCTGGCTGGTGTCCTGGCAGGTGAACATATCTCCATTTGTCCTAAAACAGTAGATATGGCATACATAACATTTCATGTGATATAAATGTTATCAGCTACAAAAACAGCTGTCAGAATCTGAACTGAAGGGTCCTCATGAATGTTTCGTAAACACCCAGACATATGATATTTACTCATCCTGACGTCATAGCGGTCTGAAATGTTGTTGACAGTGAAGTTGTTATGGGTGTTTGCCTGCAGGTTCTCTGGCCAGCTCCATTTTTGATCCTCTTAGTGCCTTGGTGGGGGCCTCTGGAGGAGTATATGCACTAATAGGAGGCTACTTTATGAACGCAGTGGTGGTAAGTTTCCAGTTCAGTCTGGTGGAGGAATTTAGACATTTACATTCTATGGAACCACAAGTACTGAAGTTCGAAATCTATTACTAGTCGCGGAAAAAATTATTAGACCATCAAAAGTCATTCAAAACAGTAGTTCTGCAATCAAGTACTAACTCCAGTGTGTATCATGTAACTAAAACCAACAGAAAAGAAAACATGGAATGCCTAAAAGCACTGTTTTTGGCAGTACAAAGCCATAGATATTGATGTAAGAACTGAAGTGATTTTGGTGATTATAAAAAAAAAAAAACATGGAAAATGGCTAGATATCAGCTCTGAAATTAAACTATTATGAGCTAGTTTTGTTGTTATCATTATATTTGTCCTTTACATTTGACCTTTAGTTGTACCAGGCATTAAAATGAACAAGAAATTGGAAGAAAACAAGGGTGGTCTAATACATTTTTCCACAACTTTATATTTTCAGCGATGAACAGCATCAAATAAAATAACACTTTTCTAGGTGAGAGGGAAAAAAAACATAAGTGGAAATGAATTTATTCCTGAAGACAAGATTTATCACCGAGCTGTTGTGCTTTAGTTTTAGCTATAGTTGGCTAATAAAGTGCATCAGTAACTGTGGCGTGTTATAGTCTATTATAGTCTTGATCAGAGATACACTGCGCAGTTTCTATCTGTGACTGGTACTGAACAACTGCAATAGAGAATTCATAGCATGTTAACGCTAAAGTGATAAAAATCTGTTGCATTTGTTTAGCAGACAGTTCAACCGATCCCTCTCATGTAGCTATTCCTATTTCTCGGTTTAGATTCTAGACAATGTCACATATCACAATGAAAAATTGAGAGTACAGTGGCGGTGGAGTGTGTCACCCACACCTACTGTGAAAAGTAAAGACTGGTTATTATCAAGAAAACCATGGAAAATGGCTAGATATCAGCTCTAAAATTAAACTCTTATGAGCTATTTTTGTTGTTATCATTATGTTTGTCCTTTACATTTGACCTTTAGCTGTACCAGGCATTAAAATGAACAAGAAATTGGAAGAAAACAAGGGTGATCTAATAATTTTTTCCACGACTGTATTATCATATCAAACTAAAACTAAACCTGCACTGAATCTTTGTTTTAGCCTGGCCAGCCATCCGTCTTTGTCAGTGAGAAATCCGTCTGGAATCGCAGGGCTTGAATCCAAATATGAAGGCGGGACTAACAGGCGCAGAGTAAACCAATCACAGGCAAGACGGATGGGACACTTTTATCAGAGAAACTTAAGAATACAGGGTGTAATCTGTAATTCAATCCTTATTTTTGAATCAAACAACCGACAACAGTTGTAGAGATTTGCGGAGTTGGAACTGACTTTGACCCCGCGACAAAAAGAAATTGTGAAACACCTGCCCCCCCAGACTTGTGATTGGTCCTGTATAAAATAGATTATGCATATTTCACAGCGACTAGCCCAATTCCAGACTGTTTTCTTAATATTGAATACACTGAGAAAAACGGATGGCTGGACAGGATGTCTTTGTTTTTCTGTTAGCTTTAAAGGTTCAATATAAGAGAGACTTGTGCTGGAGTGTCTTTTGTGACACCTATAGTGTACAACACTAGATACCAGTAATTTAGGAATATACTTGCAACAATTAACAAAAATGAATAAGCCAACACAACTCTGACCCCAACACAAATGTACAAATCCTTCATATTGAACTTTTAATAAAACTTATTGCGCTGTTGTTTAGTGCCTTTTTATTTTTAACTAATCTTTACAGAATTTTCTAAAGTTGTGAGAAAAATGAAAGAAAGTTTTCAATCCAATACAAACAACTGTATTAATCCCAATTGTGCATTTTTGGATCAACTCATTGTACATGAACCTAAGTTACAAATGTGTACAATTTAGCAAACCTGTTAGTAATTGAATAACGTTAATACAGGTAAATGTAATAACAATCAGATGTATTTTTTACTAACAATTGTTTCATTCGCAGAATTTTCGTGAGATGATTCCTGTGCTTGGAGTTTTTCGTATCCTTGCCATTGTAGCTATCGGTAAGTTTTCTTTTTTGTTTTTTGGTCTGTTATTTTAACTATCAATTTCTGTAGGAATTAAAAAAACATCTTCAACATGAACTTTGACATTCTGTTCATGTTTATAGATTGTTTTTCAGTATCAGATCATTTAATTAACATGTACAGTATCTTCATTTAAATGTTTGTTGTATATTGTTATTGTAATTTAAACATAACTCATTTCTTTATTTAAACAGTTTTTTTTGTAACTGTACTCAGTCCCATCATCATTTCCAAAGTTGTTTCTTTTCCAGCTGTTTTGATCAGATTATTAAATGCAGTGTTTGTGTTTTTTCTTATAGTCGGCACAGACTTTGGTTTCGCTTTCTACAGAAGATTTTTCACTGACGATGCTGGGTTGAGGGTAAGATTTTCTTTCTCTTTTGCAAAAACCTCCCATGGACCGGGGTTGTAAATCAGCATTTAGCAACAAGCACTTAACACAGGTCATCTGGTGTTCATAGTTCTGATGCTACTGTTATGTCCTTGTCACATAAATAAATAAATAAATAAATAAATAAATAAATAAATAAAAATCTAAAAGGCTTTGGTTTTGTGCTTAAAAAAACCCTTTCAGACATGGGTAGAGCTCATACAGCTCATCGTGCTTATAGTGATGGTTTTATTTGCTTGTGGCTATAGACAAGATCAGTATCTCATGTTGGGACTTGATGAATCCCCAAGTCACATACTCCTGTAGTTCTGCGTTCAGCAAGTCCCAACACAACCTTTGTATTGAAATCATTTAACTGTTTTGTAGAAATGTTGATTTCTGTCCTTCGACTCCACACGTCTGAGGAATACAACTGAAACCACGTCCAAGTGTGTCTTGTCTGTATACTGTATATGTGAACTAATGCTATGTAATGTGTGGGTGTAGCCTTAATTTTTAAAATGTTTCTAATTTTATGAATGCTGGCACTTTACTTCTTACCCGGGGACAACAGTTGAAAAATAGCTTTTTTGCTAATATTGGCACAGTCACAGAAATGTCCCTGCAAATAAACTAATAAATAAATAAATAAATACATACATACATTTACAGCTCAACTCATCACACTCTTAAAATCTGATGTCTGCCCCCCCCCCCCCTTCCCAGTCAGACTGTCTCCCTTATTCCCCTACTCCTGCATTTCGGTTAATTACTAAACCAGTCCTACAAGGTTTTAGCGTTCTTGTGAATTCATGTGACATTACTTTACAGCAGTGTTTTTCAACCTTGGGGTCAGGACCCCATGTGGGGTCGTCTGAAATTTCTAGTAATTGATAAAAATAAATTCAAACTTACGAATAAAAAATATACAGTGAGTTGAGAGACAATCACAATACATAAGATTAGATTAGATTTAATTTATTGGTCTCCGTGGGGAAATCAGCATAAAGGACATGACAAACTGAAGCTGAAACTGAAGCACTGTGGTACTGTTTATCTTTCAAATGTTCATTGTGGTCGGTTTCAGATGCTGCAGCTCTTTCATAATTCGTAGTTTGAGTTCTTGTTTGTTCAGTATTAATTGTCAGCCTTGTAAATCCAAGCTGGACTGACTGTACATATCCTGACCAAGGAAAATAAAATTCTCATTTTGTGCAGTAATCTACACCTGGCTTTTCTGCCTCCATCCATAATAATATACATTATATAGACTAAATGTTGTCTAGAATTTATGTTTATTTGCAACATAGTATAGCAAATTATTACATGATCAAAAACAAATTAATTTGAGCAAAAAAAAAAAGTCTCAGTTTTGAATGTCTGGGGTCGCCAGAAGTTTGTGATGTTAAAATGGGGTCATGAGCCAAAAAAGGTTGGAAACCACTGCTTTACAGACTTGGGTGAATTAAACTTTAGTTATCAGATATATAGGTAAACATTAAAAAATTCATAGGAAGTAATGCTTCTTGGACCAAAAAAGTTTGTTCGAGGTGCTCTTTGAAAAAAGGGATTCATAAAGTAGATATCAAACTGGAAGAAAAATCCAAGGCACTCTCTTTAAACATTAAAATACTTTTATTAACATGGCACGGTCATATCTAGACCCAAAAAACACTTCTACGCGTTTCAGCTTCAACCCTTCATCAGTCATTTTTTTGACTTCCTGATGAAGGCTTGAAGCCGAAACGCGTAGCAGTGTTTTTTGGGTCTAGATATAACTGTGTCATGTTAATAAAGGCATTTTAATGTTTAAAGAGAGTAAAGGTAAACATTATTCACACGTGGCTCCTCCTCTTCTCAGGTGTCCTTCGTGGCCCACTTTGGAGGGATTGTAGCCGGAATGACCATCGGCTACGTCTTCTTCAGCGCCTACAACCAGAAGCTACTCAAAGACCCTCGTTTCTGGCTGTGTATAGTGGGCTATGTGGTCTTTGTCATCTTCGCTGTGCTCTTCAACGTCTTCCTCTCCCCAGCATCCTAGTAAACAAAAAGACATATCGACCTACTGTACCTTTTTATAAAGTCAACACTAAAAGCCTTAATCTTGCACTCAGGAAGATGATATTTTACTGATGTTTTTTTTATTTAGAGTTATCAGGGACTTTGTGAACCTGCTCTACAGAGTTTAGGATTTATGATATCCATCTCTATCACAACTGAATGAGTTCATATGAAAGATTGCCTCCTGGTGTTCATGTGTAGTATTACAGTAGATGTTCAATGTTTTAAGCTTGAAGAAGAAAAGTGAATAATTTAGAAATTAATTCAGCGTTTCACACACTCAGTTCTTCGTTGTTGTTTTTTTTAATATCTTTACTTTTTGTGTGTTTTTTAAGCTCATAAGTGCATTTTCAATGTTTTTGTATCTGAATGATCATCAGGAAATTGACTTTTTAATGCCTTTTTTTCTGGAAAATAACATAACGCCCATGTTGTTCAGGAATAAATGTTTGTCTTTCTGTGGTATTGTAAGTTATTTTGGTTTTTGCAAACTTCCAGTAGTCATTAACCCTTAAAGACCCAGAGCTACTTTAGTGACTGTTCCCAAATGACTTTTTCTCATCTACAGGATGGGGAAGCCAAATTTACAATATTTTGAGGCAGGGATTGAAAGACAGTGTATGACCAATTAGTTTATTGAAAGTCATGAGAATTTATTTGCCACAAGAAAATTGACATAATAGAAAATGTTTTTATTCTATGTGTCCTCCTTCTTTCTCAATAACTGCCTTCACACGCTTCCTGAAACTTGCGCAAGTGTTCCTCAAATATTCAGGTGACAACTTCTCCCATTCTTCTTTAATAGTATCTTCCAGACTTTCTCCTAATAGTTTTGCTCATAGTCATTCTCTTCTTTACATTATAAACAGTCTTTATGGACACTCCAACTATTTTTGAAATCTCCTTTGGTGTGACGAGTGCATTCAGCAAATCACACACTCTTTGACGTTTGCTTTCCTGATTACTCATATGGGCAAAAGTTTCTGAAAAGGTATGGATAATAGTGTTAGGTATGATTATGACATCAATATATGTTTGGTTTCAAAACAATTGACGTAGTGCCTGCTGAGAAAAAACAACTAAATGTTCATTGTAAATTTTGCTTCCCCACCCTGTATATTTAACCTTTAAGTGGTTTATCACCATTTATGATATTATCCTGTGTATTTTGTGACTTTTCAGTGAAAATCAAGTATTTTCCTATATTTAATTCACTGATTATGTAGATGTTCATAACAACTTAGTTTAAAGTTGAGGCCTATTATATGAAAACAGAAAAGAGAAAATTGAGCAAAAAGTG
Organism: Sphaeramia orbicularis; assembly: GCF_902148855.1. Taxonomy (NCBI): domain Eukaryota; kingdom Metazoa; phylum Chordata; class Actinopteri; order Kurtiformes; family Apogonidae; genus Sphaeramia; species Sphaeramia orbicularis. Next base: position 42,172,470 of record NC_043972.1, on the reverse strand, counting down.
ACTTTTACTGTAAAATCTATCATTAACTGAACATAAACCCAGTGTCTCCATCCACTGTCATTGATCCAACTCCATGGATTTTACTGGTGAATGAATGGTGTAGAAGATGATGGTGTTTCCACGTTCACTACGGAGCCTCTGAACGTCCAAATGGGTCATATCTGATTACCATTAAAGACGACAAACTGCATTTTACACCACTCATTTACATGTTTTGGTAGGATTAATGGATTAACAGGTATAAAACATTTTAGATCAGTAGATGGTTTTGGTCACCAGTGGATGTTTGGGTCTTTACGGGTTAAAATCCAGTACCACAGTATAATCATTTAAGCAAACTGATTGCTTGTACGACACTAAAATGAAGAAACAGTTCACCAGGAAGGCAGGGAAGAGAGATAAGTTTCCAAAAAGTCTGGCGTAACCCCTTGCTTTTGTGTGTCAAAGACGTGGTTTACCATCAGCGGCTTTGGCTTAAAGCCATATTATTGTTTCAGTCATATCCTGTTGACGGGACGTAGTTAATTACATGTTCAGTCCAAATGGTGATTGTAAAACCCGATTTTCTCTATTGTCATGCAAAATACCAAACATACACATCCAGATTTTGGAAATACTTACTCTTTGGTTATTATTACAACTTTTTTGTGAACCAAATATTTATAAATTGAGGAACATTTATTGTATTACTGTACATTTGCAACAAAAAACTACATCAGTTGAAAATTAATTCTTCTAAGATGACAGGGGCTATGACCAAACTTAAACAGACCTCCTAGACTTGGTTTCACATTTCCACATCTCTATGGAGAGAAATTTCTTTCTTTATTCATCAATCAAAAAGAATGGACTTGCAATTAAAAAGAATAAATTTGCAACCAAAAAAGAGATTTGAGAGCACTGAGCTGTGGTACAGGTGTCCTGTCGAGCCACCCTACACCCGTTGTCTCTCAACTCCTCCCTGTAACTCACTCACTCATTCCAGTCTCTGCTCAGGCTGTGAATGTACAGGGTGACACACAAAAACAGGAACTTTTTAACAATCCAATAAAACCAAGAGTGATGGAAGAAAAATATTTTATTCATAGTAATTGAAACCTTAAACCATGCCATTTATGAAACAATGATAGAATTTTCATTTTTTAAAAATTACTTCCTGTAGATGGTGTCCTCCTGTACGAATGCATTCTTGAAATCTGCTGTTGAGATTCCTCATTGACCGCTGCAACATCTCAGCTGAGATACTGTGAATTTCATCCTGAATTCTCTGTTTTAACTCATCCAGAGTTCTTGGTCGAGTCGTGTACACTTTACTCTTGAGATAGCCCCACAAGAAAAAATCACAAACAGACAAATCTGGCGATCTAGGGGGCCAGGGAACGTTACCGAATCTTGAGATCACACGGTTACCAAACAATTCTCGCACAACTGTCAACGGTTACTAAAATGGGGGTGTGTTTACTTGCTCAAGGTCACTGTCTCGCAGTGCTGCCACTTGCTCATGTCTGCCAATACGCACTTCAAAAATTCCCGTTTTTTTGGGTCACCCTGTACAGACTGTAACCAACGATATTTAGTGTAATTCGTTACTTATGGGACACATTTAAATTCCAAAGAGCAGCAGACTATCAACTGACCTCCCAGTAACATAACACAATGGAGAAGTTGGTTTAAGGTGGAAGCTGGAGCAGGTGCTGGAGCCAGGACAAACCTACCAATAGAAACTCTTCTCTCATCCATCAGTGTAGGCCACGCCCATTAAGTGCAGATAAATTCGCAAGCAAAACTTTTGAAGTTGCAAACAAAGAGGAGTGATTTTCAATCAAAACTTTTGAAGTCTCAAGCAAAAGTTTTTAACTCAAGCAAAGAGGACTGATTTATATGCAAAATTATCTTTTTTTTTTGATTGCCACTTAATGTCTTTTGCTCTCAAATCTCTTTTTTGGTTGCAAATCTATTCTTTTTAATTGCAAATCCATTCTTTTTGATTGATGAATAAAGAAACAAATTTCTCTCCATATATATCAGTGTTAAAGCATTTTTTTTCTTTGTGTACAATTGCCAAATAAAATTAAATTATCTGCAGTTAAGTGTACATTTACATACAGACGTGGAACTAAATACTTCATATCAGCTTTGTTAGTGAATCCACTGTCGATACACTCAACAAATAAAACGTGTACAGCCAACCTACTATGTGATGCTGCCAGAGTTTCAGTCGTATACACTGTATTTTATGCACCAGTGGAAACATCTGCTTTTGCTATACGTGGAAAATTCTATAGCCTCCAAACTGAGGAAATCAATATATCTTAGTGTGTGTCGATATGCAATTATTATAAGCATGGTTACTCACCCACAAATAAATGGCTGTTTGTTTATCTCTGCAGGGCAGCGATGCGGTGTCATTACACAGATGAAAACTATGCATTCTGTCACGGTTACAGAGGATCCTTTGAAAAAACCACAGATAAATAAGTCAATAAATAATAAAAAAGAATAAAAACAGTACATGTTGTAGCATTAGGCAGGGCTGAAGGTCTTTCCCCATTACAGGAAACATCAATTTCACACATGTACCCTTTGACCTTGTTGTCAAAGCTGTTAAAAAAAGGAAACAGCAATAGGACTTTTCCATTATGTTTCCCCATTCTGACCCTCTGTACCCCTAATGTGTGGAGATCAGACTGATTGAAATCAATTCTGTGATCATGGGAAAGAATAAAAGGATTTTAGGTCAGAGTTGAAAAGTTCAATTTAGTGTAGCTTCACATGAACAGATGAGTGGGAAAAAACACAGCCATCCTGAGGGTTGTGTTTGAATTGCACTGTTTATTTCCAATATCCCCTTATATATAGTTCTAAGACTTTGTATAACTGGAACACACTAGGCTGCCATGATGGAATATAGATGTTAATCTTTTTTTTTTTTTTTTCACTTTATCTAAACCAGTGGTTTCCAACCTTCTTTGGCTCGTGACCCCATTTTAACATCACAAATTTCTGGCGACCCCAGACATTCAAAACTAAACTGCTAAAATTAATTAGTTTTTGATCATGTAATAGTTTGCTATACTATGTTGCAAATAAACGTTAATTTTAGATGACATTTAGTCTATATAATGTATTTTATTATGGACGGAGGCAGAAAAGCCAGGTGTAGATTACTGCACAAAGTGAGAATTTGATTTTCCTTGGTCAGGATATGTACAGTCAGTCCAGCTTGGATTTACAAGGCTGACAATTAATACTGAACAAACAAGAACTCAAACTATGAATTATAGAATAACTGCAGCATCTGAAACCGACCACAGTGAACATTTGAAAGATAAACAGTACCACAGTGCTTCAGTTTCAGCTTCACAGTTTGTCACGTCTTTTATGGATTGGGATTGTCTCTCAACTCACCACATATTTTTTATTGCTAAGTTTTTATTTTTATCAATTACTAGAAATTTCAGGAGACCCCATTTGAATTCCAAGCGACCCAATGTGGGGTCTCGACCCCAAGGTTGAAAAACACTGATCTACAGTGACAAGCTCTCAAGGGGTCATATTACATTATCTGTCATTTCAAAGTCAGGGTTTTCTTCAGAGCATCATCTCATTATAACTAAGAAGACTAAATTAATCATATATAATTTAGTTTTCACTCCCAAGCTAAAAAGTCCATTCCTCATGTTTTCATAAACAGAACAATAGAACAAAACTCCTTCAAAAAGAAGAGACTGTCCTCTGCAGTGGTGTTAGACCGGCTGGTGTTTTGCAGTACTGATAGGATGCTTAAATCGGTCCTGGAAAATGAATGAAAAGTCCTTCATAAAGTAAGGATTTCCTGTCATTAGTCCTGGGATGTGCATGGGAAATGTTTTAATATGTGTAGATTCTATCCCTCTCAAGCATTTAAAAGTATGCCTTAAGTTTACATGTAGTCACTATAATGTGTCCAGCAGGGGTCTTTTTTTTTCTTCAGTAATGTGTCTCCCCCCCCAAAAAAAAAAATATCAGTCATAAATTGAATTTCATGAGCAGCGATTTTAATTATCTACACCAGTAGTTTATAAATGTGCACTGGTAATGCTTAACAACAGGAAGACCAGATTAGAATTTGCCATAAAACATCTAAAAAAAAAAAAAAAAAAAAAAAGGATCAACGGCCCTGTATCTCACCAGCATGTGCTCTCAAGAATCAATAACTTGAATTTGTGAGGTTGTCAGGTTCTGTCGCTATGTTAGAGTCCTGCGGTCTGGATGCAGGAGATCAATCTCCAAAAAGAAGTGGGTGGTACTTTCACTGGAGGAGAACTCAACTAATTAAATGAAAGTCCATATATGACTTCTATCAGTGCTCAGTAGTAACTATATTAATATCTGTGACCATTTCCATGTTATAAACCAGCAAAATATCAAAAATTAATTTAAAAAAAAAATGCAAAAACAAAAATTTCTCAAAACTGTGAACAAACTTTGTAAACATTGTCCCAAGGAAGCCACTTAGAAAATTTGAAATGAATCTGACCAGTATTTTCATCGGGGAAGTTTGAAGAAATTGGTAATAAAGATAAAAATGAAGATGTTAATGAAGACAGACACAGCACTTTCACAGGAAGTCCTGTCCTATCAGCCAGTGAGCTAAAAACCAGCCCAGTTCTAGAATAAGATTCTCTGGACAGATGAGACCAAGATTAACTCAGTGTTTTTCAACCTTGGGGTCAGGACCCCACGTGGGGTTGTCTGGAATTCAAATGGGGTCACCTGAAATTTCTAGTAATTGATAAAAATGAAAAAAAAATTACTAAAAATAATATGTATATATAGTAAGTTGAGAGAGACAATCACAATAAAAGACAAACTGTGAAGCTGAAACTGAAGCACTGTGGTACTGTCTATCTGTCAAATGTTCATTGTGGTCAGTTTCAGATGCTGCAGCTCTTTCATAATTCATAGTTTGAGTTATTGTTTGTTCAGTATTAATTGTCAGCCTGTACATATCCTGGCCAAGGAAAATAAAATTCTCACTTTGTGGCTTTTCTGCCTCCATCCATAACACTGGGTTACAAAAAAATGTGTTTTGCAAGTTGTCTAGGTTTTTTCAACTGAATTAGGACCATTTTGCACCGCTAAATCCAAAAATGACATCTGTTTTTCTCAATCAGGTCAGGGTTTTTTTTGCTAATTTGATTTTGAAAAATTTGATCTTCTCACAAAATTGATTACATTTAATTACATTAATACTAAAATAAGATTGGTAAGCACACTTTATGAAACTTGTGACTTGATTCCTGTTAGGTACAATGGTGTGTTCACCACAGATGTAGCAGAATACGTCAGGCTTATTTTTGCAAGATCTTCTAGTCAAAGCCATTTCATTCACCTGTAATATTAAAAAAAAACAATCATAAATTGGCAAAAGTAAAATCTTCAGAACTCATTTATTGCAAGAAATATGAAAGAATTTTGTATCATATGATGTGAAAATGCCCATAAATGTAAGCAAAAATGTTAAAAAGCCAATATGTAGCATAGTTCAGAAAGCTGACCTGATTGAGCAAAATGAATGTGATTTTTGGATTCAGCACACCAAAATTATCCTAAATCAGCTCAAAAAACTTAAATAATAAATTTGTTGTTGACCAGTGTAATAATATACATTATATAGACTAAATGTCATCTAAAATTAACGTTTATTTGCAACATAGTATAACAAACTATTACATGATCAAAACCAAATACATTTTTAGCAAAAAAAAAATGTCTCCGTTTTGAATATCTGGGGTCGCCAGAAATTTGTGATGTTAAAATGGGGTCACGAGCTCAAAAAGGTTGGGAACCACTGGATTAACTTGTACCAGAATGATTTTGGGAGAAAAGTCTGGAGAAGGAAAGCAACAGTTTGCAATTCAAGTCAATCCATGTTGTGTCCAACATGATGGATGCAGTGTTATCGTATGGGCATGTACAGTATGTCTGCCACTGGATCTGGGTCACTGGTCTTTATTGATGATGTGATGATCTGATAGAAGGAACAGGATGAATTGTGAAGTATACAAGGGTATCCTTCTCTGCTCAGATTCAAATGCTTCATATGACAGCAGTTCACATTGTAGATCAGGGGTGTCAAACTCATTTTCTTCCAGGGACCACATTCAGCCCAATTTAATCTGAAGTGGGTCGGACCAGAAAAATAATAGCATTAGAACCGATAAATAATGACAACTCCAAATTATTTTAGTACAAAAAATAACGTTCAGTTATGCCAATATTTACGTTTACAAACAATACAAACAAAAAGGATGTGAATAACCTGAAAAAAACAGAATTTGTTAAGAAATTTTTATCAATATTATGCCTCGACTTATCATTTATACATATACACAAAATATTTAGTAACAGGCAGAAAATTGTTAAAATTGCACTTAATTTTCTCCATTTTGTTCAAGTTATACACATGTTATTGTTAAAGGATAGTTTGTTAATGTAAACATTTTCATAATTTAATGTTTTTTGCACTAAATCAAAGAAAAAAATGGTGTTGCCATTATTTATAGGTTATTATAGTATTATTTTTGAGTTTGATGCCCTAACTTGCACTTTGCAAATTCATCCCACGGGCCGGATTGGAACCTTTGGCGGGCCAGTTTTGGCCCCCGGGATGCATGTTTGACACCTGTGTTGTAGATGGACAAAGACCCCAAACACACAGCTAAAGCAGAGCTGTTGAAGGTAAAGAAATGTGATGTTATTCAGTGGCCAAGTCAGTCACATGATTTCAACCAAACAGAGGTTTTCAGTCAGTGAAGACGAAACCGAGGACTTCAGTTTCAGCCTGAGTACTTATTAACTTATCTTTAACTTTGTTTAAGATGAGGATGATAATGATGATTTGTTATCTTAAACTTTAAGATAATAAATGAAAAATCATATAAAATAAGAATTTACTGTCATCAGTCCTGGGATTTTCATGTGAAATCACTTGCTACAAATGTAGGTACCAGGGGACACACATCCCCCTCAAGCATTTAAAGAAATGCCTTCATTTAACCCATAATCACATCTATGTGTCCAGCAGGGGTTTTCTTTTTTTTTTTTTTTCTTTTCTTTTTTTATTCAGCAGTGTTTTTTCCCCCAAAATATGATCAGAATTTCATCTACATTTTTTCATTCATTCTTTTTTATAGCAATTCATTATGTATTTTTTGTATGTTTGCCTTCTGGGAAGATACTAAATAAAGACATATCTACGAAAGACATATAGAAAAAGTACAAATTGCTGAATAAATTATTCACCTGAATTTCTCAGAGGTGGATGGTCACATGAAACATATACAAGTTCATTACAAAGACTTTTTCTACTGCAAAAAAGAGCAATAAGAATCGTTCATAATGTTGGTTTTCATGAACACACAAATCCACTATTTTTCCAATCTAAAACTTTAAAACTCATTGACCTTGTGGAATTCAAAACTATTCAAATAATGTAAAAAGCAAAGAATAACTTACTGCCGGGCAATATTCAAGAAATGTTTTGTGAAAGAGAGGGAGGTTATGATTTAAGGGGAAAGTTAAATTTAAAGATTCATAAAGTACGCACTACGTTAAAAAGTTTTTGTATTACCATCTGTGGAGTAAAATTGTGGAACAAATTGTGTGTGGCAATAAAACAAATATCAAACATAATTCAGTTTAAAAAAAAAGATATAAAGAATTGATTCTTGAGAGGTACAGTATTTAATAATGACAATGAGGCCTGTTTGTTTGTGGATGATGTATTGATAAATCTGCTGTAATTATTGAAGAAAATGGTTGGATTGTTGAGTCTGTATGACTGGACTGCCATGAGCATTTTGTTTTATATAATTCAGTTACTGCATTATGTATTTGTTGTGGTTCAATGCTAAAATTAGGAAAATATTGGTTGATTCTTGTATTAAGTTAGTGATAAAGGTGTAAAAGCACTGAGAGGTAGGATTAAATAAGTTTATACTTCTTCCTACTCCTTTTCGACCATGCAAAATTCAGACTTGTATGAGCTTGAAGATAGATTCTGTCCATTTAAATGTTTTATTTTGTTTCTTTGCATGTTTGAAATCAATAAAGAAAAGAAAGAAAGAAAGAAAGAAAGAAAGAAAGAAAGAAAGAAAGAAAGAAAGAAAGAAAGAAAGAAAGAAAGAAAGAAAGAAAGAAAGAAAGAAAGAAAGAAACCTGAACCCATGATTCTAAGTAAATATCTTTTCTGTGATTCTTCTGGACATCCACACATCTGTTCCTAAAGTAAAGAATTAGCCATCTATGTTTTAATGTTTGGAGGTTCCTGTCATGACTGACCTGAGATAAACACCACCTCATGCCAATTACACTGGTCAACAACAAATTTATTGTTTAAGTTTTTTGAGCTGATTTAGGATCATTTTGGTGTGCTGAATCCAAAAATCACATTCATTTTGCTCAATCAGATCAACTTTCTGAACTATGCTACATATTGGCTTTTTAACATTTTTGCTTACATTTATGGGCATTTTCACATCATATGATACAAAATTCTTTCATATTTCTTGCAATAAACGAGTTCTGAAGATTTTACTTTTGCCAATTTATGATTAATGTTTTTTTTTTTTTTAATATTACAGGTGAATGAAATGGCTTCGACTAGAAGATCTTGCAAAAAAAAAGCCTGACGTATTCTGCTACAGCTGTGGTGAATACACCATTGTACCTAACAGGAATCAAGTCACAAGTTTCATAAAGTGTGCATACCAATCTTATTTTGGTATTAAACTTGGTGACCAAGATAAAGTTTTGGTGCAGATTGTGAGAAGATCAAATTTTTCAAAATCAAATTAGCAAAAAAACCTGACCTGATTGAAAAAAACAGATGTCATTTTTGGATTTAGCGGTGCAAAATGGTCCTAATTCAGTTGAAAAAACCTAGACAACTTGCAAAAAACATTTTTTTGTAACCCAGTGTTATTTAAAGACTGAAGCCTTTAATACTGTTGACAACCAAATCTGAAGTTGGTAACCAGCACCTGACTACTCGTCAAATCCATGGTAATCTGATGTCTTGTAAATGGGATAAAACGACGTGTTGGGTTCATGTGAGAAGCAGTGGGGTATGAAACCAGGACAGGGTGACTCATTGATCACTTCGGTTGAACCGGGTCGGTGTGGACGAATTAATGGTATTGACGATGTGTGGAGTCCAGACTCAGTAACTTATTAGCAACTCTTCATCTTAACAAATGGTACCAATAGATTGCAACAATTGAGTGCTAACCATGTAGTCTGCAAGAACTGACTGCAAAACAATGTTGTGCTGCAATTTGTGTTCTTATTATGTGCATGTTTGATGCACACACCCAGATGAACCACCAAAGGAATGCTTTGTGGAAACTTGCTCTTCCTTTATGTTGTTAATACTAACACTTAGATGCAAGCAACATGACTGTTAGGAGAAGTTAAAGAAAAAAGAGAAGCCATTTTGTATTTTTCTGCATTTATAGCTAACAGTTTCTTAACGGCTACGATGAAGTTTAACATTTGTGTTCCAACAAATCACAGCCTCATCACTGTGGGGTCAATGATCCAAATACATCAGTGATGCCGGTATTGATTTTCTCTGGACAGAGTATCTGTTGGCATCTTTCCCACATCATCTCACTTTGTTTCTGACCGTACAGTGCAGAGGAGGCGGGTCACGGAAATTTAGGTGATGTACAAGGACTCATGTGGAGGGCGCCAACGATTTTTCAAACTTTTTGTGACCGCGTCAGGGCTGCATGACGCGAGGAGAATCAAGTCACCACCGGCAGTCTGTCCACGCTGCTGCAAGGTAAATGCTCTCTTTTATGTTATAGTTTTGTAGAATGTTGTCGTTTTAAACAGCCAAACGGAAAACATAAGCAGTTTGGGAACATATTGATTTTCATTTACTGTGTTTTGGGACAGATTAAATAGAAAGCTTCTTTACACAGTGCATATTCCATGTGCTGTCAGATTTCTAATTCAATTTTCTCCCTCCGATATGAGCAATAGGTTTTTTTATTTACTGCATGTGTGTCGCAAAGTCCATTACTTTATACAGGTGCAACTGAACATTTTTGCAGAGCATCTAAGCTGAAGAAACAGAGAAACTGTGTTGAGAACAAAAGAGCAAAAAAAGGACCGTCACAAAGAAACAATTATCTCTGTTCAAAAAGTAAGTACTGCAAAAATACAACAGCCTGGAACCAGTACAAGGTACTCTGATACCAAAATCCGTCCTTTATTGCTTGTCCTCATGAAGACTCTGTAGTTGATGGTGTTCCTGTAGGTAAGTAAGAAAGGACCCAGACCTCTTTTGTACTTAATGAGCACCTGATTCCATTATTTACATCTTTTTTATACATTCGTCTTATGTTTTTTGACCTAGTGAACTACTACCATTTTTTCTTTGAAAATGCTGAGATTTCTTTACCACTCTATAAAGAAAATGTGCATTAGTATCCAGAAGATACTTCTTTTCTTCTTTCTTTCTTTCATGTTACTTTAAACTACACTCAAGGAAAAAGAAATGCACCATTTTCATTTTCTTGATTTTTTTCAGAAATATGACAGTTATTGCAAAATTGCAAACTACAGTGAGTTCAGTACTATTCTGAGTCCAAATGAAATGATTGTTTTCCTGGTTCCGGTTGATTGATTTTGATTAGCAATAAGAAGTGTATTTTTATATTCCTCACCCATGTCTGCTCATGAGTCAAACTCACAGATGAATTGGACCTCTCCTCAGTTGTGCACAACCATTCCCTATAAAAAGACACCAAAATGGAGCAAAAACACATTTGTCCACAATGCCACAACTACTGCAACCGGAGAGAGATCGGGCCAAATCGGGCTGAAAACCTGCCATGGAGATGTGCCAGCCGATTGTCACGGTCCTGTTCAGCGGTTGTAACAGGCAGTCGACCAGATCTGGGATGGTCGTTGGAGGAGCCGGTGGTGTGGTAACGCTCAGCAAGGCGTCCAACGGTAGAGTGGTGGACTCCAAACACCCTGTCTGCTCCGTCCAGCTTGAAGCACGCCAATGGCCTGATCTCTCTCTGATTGCAGTAGTCATGGCATTGTGGACAAATGTGTTTTTGCTCCATTTTGGCGTCTTTTTATCGGGAATGGTTGTGCACAATTGAGGAGAGGTCCAATTCATCTGTGAGTTTGACTCATGAGCAGACATGGGTGAAGAATACAGAAATACACTTCTTATTGCTAATCAAAATCAATCAACCGGAACCAGGAAAAAAATTATTTCATTTGGACTCAGAATAATACTGAACTCACTGTAGTTTGCAATTTTGCAATAACTGTCATATTTCTGAAAAAAATCAAGAAAATGAAAATGGTGCGTTTCTTTTTTCCTTGAGTGTATTTTCGTAGGTGCGTAATTGTGCAATGACACATCATGTTTAGTCAAATAATGGCAGAAAAAGGTCATCACAGCCCTTGTTACAACATCTTTCCTCTTCCCTCTGTTTCCACCTTTGTACTAGTCATAATGGAAGAGTGAAGATGGGCGACTGGAACTTCCTTGGGGGGATTTTGGAGGAGGTACATATCCATTCCACTATGGTCGGCAAGATCTGGCTGACCATCCTTTTCATCTTCCGTATGCTAGTCCTCGGGGTGGCAGCTGAAGATGTGTGGAACGATGAACAGGCCGACTTCATATGCAACACGGAGCAGCCCGGGTGCAGAAACGTCTGCTACGACCTGGCTTTCCCAATCTCGCTCATCCGCTACTGGGTGCTCCAAGTCATATTCGTATCTTCTCCCTCGTTGGTTTACATGGGCCACGCTCTGTACAGGCTCCGGGCACTGGAGAAGGCACGGCAGAAGAAGAAGGCGCTGCTGCGAAAGGAGCTGGAGTTGGTCGACATGGAATTGGCCGAAGCCAGGAAGAGGATCGAACGGGAGATGAAGCAGCTTGATCAGGGGAAGCTGAACAAAGCTCCTCTGAGGGGTTCTCTGCTCCGTACGTACGTAGCTCACATCGTCACTCGCTCTGTGGTCGAAGTGGTCTTCATGATGGGCCAGTATCTCCTCTACGGCTTCCACCTCTACCCACTCTTTAAGTGTGAGCGCGATCCTTGTCCTAATGCGGTGGACTGCTATGTCTCCAGACCAACAGAGAAAAGTGTCTTTATGGTTTTCATGCAGTTCATCGCAGCAATTTCCCTTTCTCTAAACATGTTGGAGATCATACACCTGGGATACAAAAAGATTAAAAAGGGCATTTTGGACTTCTACCCACATTTGAGAGATGACCGAGATGAACTTGATGACTTCTACGCCAACAAGTGTAAAAAAGAATCTGTGATACAAATACGTACAAATTCAGGGCGAAATACAACAACCGCACCTGAATCCAGTGACTACAGCCTCTTAATGGAAAGGGTCCAGGGCCCAATGCTGTACCCAAACCTTATGAAACCGTCAACTTTTCTACCTCTCCAGCAGGAATTAGACGACTCCAAATGTTCACCTCAAAGCCCCCAAGAATGTAACTGTCCTTCAACAATTAATGAGCCCTGTTCAGCCGACTGCAGCCTCCTGGTCAACTCAAAACAGGAGGCTGAGGACTTTTTACATCTGACACCACACACCAAGGAAGAAAACGGCGGTGAAAGAGTGACCCCAGATGTCCCCAAACGCCCAGAGAAAGCAACTCATGCTTTGTCCTTCCCCATCCTGCCAATAAGTGGACAGAGGAGATCGCTGAGGGCTTCTTTGAAATGCTCCACAGTGTTGGAAGGGAAAAGCTCCGACACAGATTCCTATGGCGGTGCAAAGGCCAGCAGCGGGCCCCCCTCCCCTCAAATACAACCAAAGCTGGAGGCCAAAAGCCAAAGCCAGATTTCCACCTCCGATTCATTGGATAGCTCAGGGTCCACGCACAATCCTAGACCACCCTCCTCTAGCTGCAAAGCATCGATGGCCAGTAACGCAAGTAGCAAACGAACACCCGACCTGCAGATCTGAACTGAACCAGCTCATCCTAATCTGTTACTGGTTGAGTTTACGTATTTCTGCGGTTTCATGGCTTTAACAAGTACACTATATGGACAAAAGTATTGGGACACATTGAATTCAGGTGTTTCTTTTCTACCAGGGGTTTGGGATACAAAAGTAACTTAAAAGATATATTAACACTTATAAACTATATGGACAAAAATATTGGGACACATCATGGCTACAGCTCATCTATATATCAATATTTCCTTAAAGTTTAATAGGATATTTTTCTTCCTGAGATAGATGGTTAGTCATGGTAGAAAATTATTATTTACAGTCAGAGCACAAAAAATATAAAAAAAATTTTTGAGGTAGAACATTTAAAATCATAGTCATGGATTTAAAACAAAACAAAACAAAAAACACAACAACAACATGATTAATAGTGAGAGAAATTGAGTAAAAATCATCTGAGGCATTTTGGAAGCAAAGAAACACCTGAATTCAGCATGTCCCAATACTTATGTCCATATTGTGTATATAGTACATATTGAACCTTTAACAGATTTTAGACCCGATCTACAGATCTGAACTAAAACAACTCATCCTAATCTGTTACTGGTTGAGTTAACGTATTTCTGCAGTTTCATGGCTTTAACAAGTACACTATATGGACAAAAATATTGGGACACATTGAATTCAGGTGTTTCTTTTCTAACAGGGGTTTGGGATACAAAAGTAACTTAAAAGATATATTAACGCTTATAAACTATATGGACAAAAATATTGGGACACATCATGGTTACAGCTCATCTATATATCAATATTTCCTTAAAGTTTAATAGGATATTTTTCTTTCTGAGATAGATGATTAGTCGTGGTAGAAAATTATTATTTACAGTCAGAGCACAAAAAATATTTTAAAAAATTTTGAGGTAGAACATTTAAAATCATAGTCATGGATTTAAAAAAAAAAACAAAAAAAAACCAACAACATGATCAATAGTGTGAGAAATTGAGTAAAAATCATCTGAGGCATTTTGGAAGCAAAGAAACACCTGAATTCAACATGTCCCAATACTTATGTCCATATTGTGTATATAGTACATATTGAACCTTTAACAGATTTTAGATCCGACCTGCAGATCTGAACTAAAACAACTCATCCTAATCTGTTACTGGTTGAGTTAACGTATTTCTGCAGTTTCATGGCTTTAACAAGTACACTATATGGACAAAAGTATTGGGACACATTGAATTCAGGTGTTTCTTTTCTAACAGGGGTTTGGGATACAAAAGTAACTTAAAAGATATATTAACGCTTATAAACTATATGGACAAAAATATTGGGACACATCATGGCTACAGCTCATCTATATATCAATATTTCCTTAAAGTTTAATAGGATATTTTTCTTCCTGAGATAGATGGTTAGTCATGGTAGAAAATTATTATTTACAGTCAGAGCACAAAAAATATAAAAAAAATTTTTGAGGTAGAACATTTAAAATCATAGTCATGGATTTAAAACAAAACAAAACAAAAAACACAACAACAACATGATTAATAGTGAGAGAAATTGAGTAAAAATCATCTGAGGCATTTTGGAAGCAAAGAAACACCTGAATTCAGCATGTCCCAATACTTATGTCCATATTGTGTATATAGTACATATTGAACCTTTAACAGATTTTAGACCCGATCTACAGATCTGAACTAAAACAACTCATCCTAATCTGTTACTGGTTGAGTTAACGTATTTCTGCAGTTTCATGGCTTTAACAAGTACACTATATGGACAAAAATATTGGGACACATTGAATTCAGGTGTTTCTTTTCTAACAGGGGTTTGGGATACAAAAGTAACTTAAAAGATATATTAACGCTTATAAACTATATGGACAAAAATATTGGGACACATCATGGTTACAGCTCATCTATATATCAATATTTCCTTAAAGTTTAATAGGATATTTTTCTTTCTGAGATAGATGATTAGTCGTGGTAGAAAATTATTATTTACAGTCAGAGCACAAAAAATATTTTAAAAAATTTTGAGGTAGAACATTTAAAATCATAGTCATGGATTTAAAAAAAAAAACAAAAAAAACCAACAACATGATCAATAGTGTGAGAAATTGAGTAAAAATCATCTGAGGCATTTTGGAAGCAAAGAAACACCTGAATTCAGCATGTCCCAATACTTATGTCCATATTGTGTATATAGTACATATTGAACCTTTAACAGATTTTAGACCCGATCTACAGATCTGAACTAAAACAACTCATCCTAATCTGTTACTGGTTGAGTTAACGTATTTCTGCAGTTTCATGGCTTTAACAAGTACACTATATGGACAAAAATATTGGGACACATTGAATTCAGGTGTTTCTTTTCTAACAGGGGTTTGGGATACAAAAGTAACTTAAAAGATATATTAACACTTATAAACTATATGGACAAAAATATTGGGACACATCATGGTTACAGCTCATCTATATATCAATATTTCCTTAAAGTTTAATAGGATATTTTTCTTTCTGAGATAGATGATTAGTCGTGGTAGAAAATTATTATTTACAGTCAGAGCACAAAAAATATTTTAGAAAATTTTGAGGTAGAACATTTAAAATCATAGTCATGGATTTAAAAAAAAAAACAAAAAAAACCAACAACATGATCAATAGTGAGAGAAATTGAGTAAAAATCATCTGAGGCATTTTGGAAGCAAAGAAACACCTGAATTCAGCATGTCCCAATACTTATGTCCATATTGTGTATATAGTACATATTGAACCTTTAACAGATTTTAGATCCGACCTGCAGATCTGAACTAAAACAACTCATCCTAATCTGTTACTGGTTGAGTTAACGTATTTCTGCAGTTTCATGGCTTTAACAAGTACACTATATGGACAAAAGTATTGGGACACATTGAATTCAGGTGTTTCTTTTCTAATAGGGGTTTGGGATACAAAAGTAACTTAAAAGATATATTAACACTTATAAACTATATGGACAAAAATATTAGGACACATCATGGTTACAGCTCATCTATATATCAATATTTCCTTAAAGTTTAATAGGATATTTTTCTTTCTGAGATAGATGGTTAGTCATGGTAGAAAATTATTATTTACAGTCAGAGCACAAAAATATAAAAAAAAAAATTTGAGGTAGAATATTTAAAATCAAAGTCATGGATTAAAAAAAAAAACCCAAAAAAAAACAACAACAACATGATTAATAGTGTGAGAAATTGAGTAAAAATCATCTGAGGCATTTTGGAAGCAAAGAAACACCTGAATTCAACATGTCCCAATACTTATGTCCATATTGTGTATATAGTACATATTGAACCTTTAACAGATTTTAGACCCGACCTACAGATCTGAACTAAAACAACTCATCCTAATCTGTTACTGGTTGAGTTAACGTATTTCTGCAGTTTCATGGCTTTAACAAGTACACTATATGGACAAAAGTATTGGGACACATTGAATTCAGGTGTTTCTTTTCTAACAGGGGTTTGGGATACAAAAGTAACTTAAAAGATATATTAACGCTTATAAACTATATGGACAAAAATATTGGGACACATCATGGCTACAGCTCATCTATATATCAATATTTCCTTAAAGTTTAATAGGATATTTTTCTTCCTGAGATAGATGGTTAGTCATGGTAGAAAATTATTATTTACAGTCAGAGCACAAAAAATATAAAAAAAATTTTTGAGGTAGAACATTTAAAATCATAGTCATGGATTTAAAACAAAACAAAACAAAAAAAACAACAACAACATGATTAGTAGTGAGAGAAATTGAGTAAAAATCATCTGAGGCATTTTGGAAGCAAAGAAACACCTGAATTCAACATGTCCCAATACTTATGTCCATATTGTGTATATAGTACATATTGAACCTTTAACAGATTTTAGACCCGATCTACAGATCTGAACTAAAACAACTCATCCTAATCTGTTACTGGTTGAGTTAACGTATTTCTGCAGTTTCATGGCTTTAACAAGTACACTATATGGACAAAAATATTGGGACACATTGAATTCAGGTGTTTCTTTTCTAACAGGGGTTTGGGATACAAAAGTAACTTAAAAGATATATTAACGCTTATAAACTATATGGACAAAAATATTGGGACACATCATGGTTACAGCTCATCTATATATCAATATTTCCTTAAAGTTTAATAGGATATTTTTCTTTCTGAGATAGATGATTAGTCGTGGTAGAAAATTATTATTTACAGTCAGAGCACAAAAAATATTTTAAAAAATTTTGAGGTAGAACATTTAAAATCATAGTCATGGATTTAAAAAAAAAAAACAAAAAAAACCAACAACATGATCAATAGTGAGAGAAATTGAGTAAAAATCATCTGAGGCATTTTGGAAGCAAAGAAACACCTGAATTCAGCATGTCCCAATACTTATGTCCATATTGTGTATATAGTACATATTGAACCTTTAACAGATTTTAGATCCGACCTGCAGATCTGAACTAAAACAACTCATCCTAATCTGTTACTGGTTGAGTTAACGTATTTCTGCAGTTTCATGGCTTTAACAAGTACACTATATGGACAAAAGTATTGGGACACATTGAATTCAGGTGTTTCTTTTCTAATAGGGGTTTGGGATACAAAAGTAACTTAAAAGACATTAACGCTTATAAACTATATCGGCTAAAATTTACTGAGGGGGTCAAATGAGTGGCCATTTTTGTCGAAAAAAAAAAAAAGTTGTAAGAAATACATAAAACTGTGTTGAAATAATGCTAATACATTTGTGCACAGACTACTGGTATTATTTGACAGTGGAAGCTATATTTTCAGAAATATTGGATTTTGAATAGCACGTGTATATGAAAACTTTTGCTGGTGGACGCACGTGACATTACCCATGATGATCTGGTCAGTACCAGTACTTTATTAGTAATAAACTTATATACTTACTATTGCTAATTCTCCTCTTATTCATAAATGTTAGTATTGTGGATCTAAAACAATAACAGTTTAAGAAAAAACACAAAATGTGTCAGTGGACGGATGTGACATGGTTGTTACGGATCCCATCATACTGATGCTCGGCAGCCATGTCACTGTTTCCACAAATGATCCCTAGTATCATAATTATTTATTGTATAGTTTATCATCATACTAAAGAGTAAATAACAATATAGAATTGTTATTTCTTTATAAAAATGCTTATTATTAGAAAACTGTTGATTTAAAAAGTGACGTGTGACATTCTTAATGTATGTATTGGCGTAACATAAGCAGGATGGATCAGCACCATACTCCATATTGCAACCTGTAAAAATAAAACATGTGATATGTAGTATATACTCTTGTAAGAAAAACTGGTGAATCTAAAAGAATAGAATATTTGTTTTTCAGGTAAATTCAGTTAAACTATAACTTGGCCATTTGTGACATGAAAATATAGCATTAATTGTGATGAAATTGGACATTTTTGACCTGAAAACATAGTTCATATGACCATCAACATGTTGCAACAGAACTGAAATCCTGTCAATTTGCATAACTTGCATTTACCAACACAAAGCTCCTTTGGGGATTCACTTATATTCATTTCTTATGCACAAAGACATAAATAAGACCTCTAAGCAAATTTTAGCCGATATGGACAAAAATATTGCGACACATCATGGCTACAGCTCTAAGATGTCCTGTTCATTTGAGATATGCTTCCTTAAAGTTTAATATGAGATGTTTCTTCCTAAGAGAGATGTGAAGAAAGTAGATGGTTAGTTGTGGAAGAAAATTATTATTTACAATCAGTGCATTAGTCATGGATGAAAAAAACAAACATAATCAATATTGAGAGAAATTAAGTAAAAACCATCACTGAGGCATTTTGGAAACGAAGATAATTTAAACAAAACTAACTAATGCAGTGCAATGATATTTATTGTAATATAAAACTATATTATGATATTTGTCAATATTGTTTTGTATCCCAGACCCCTGTTAAAAAAGAAACACCTGAATTCAATGTGTCCAAATACTTTATTCCATAGTGTAGAGATATACTGTATGTTTTTCAGGCTATACTTCATGTGTACTGATTTTGCTTTTGTTTTATAGTGATAACCAATTAAATATTTACTGTACATTTTATACATTTATAATAAAAAAAAATTACAAGCTTTTCTGAAGCGACTGACTGCATGTGTTTATATCAAAATAGAATGAGAATACATGAAAGTGTTTCAACTGAAATGCTAAGTATCTTACTGTAGCTTTCTCTTGAGAAGCTTGTAGGCTTGTCTGTAGCATGTTTCAGGCTTTTGTGATTTTGTCCCCTATGAAGACTCTGACATATTGACAGGGGAGAGTCATGACCATTTCGAAGCAAAAATGATTTCATGTCCAGTGTTAGATTTTTGTTTTGTTTTTTTACCGTACTGTCACAATTAAGTGTGTTCTTTTCTCAAGGTTATAGTGACCATACATATGTGTTTCTCAGTTCCAGGAACAAAATATAAACTGAATATACAGTTAATATGAAGGCAGTAGGGATGTAACGATTACCGGTATAATGATAAATTGCGGTAAAATTGCAGACGGTTAGCATTACCATTTAAATTCTAATTATCATGATAACCGTGTTTGATTACCGCACTTTTCTGGAGAAAATACCTATGTAAAGATCTGCTTTTATGTCAAATATTTGAGTATAGTTTTTATTACGATTTTGATTTCCTATACATAATATCTGGAACCAATATTCATTTTTTAAGTCTTTGAAAAGGTTCATTAAACATTTTTGTGTTTTATATGCAATAAATTATATACATTTTTCAAATCAGATTTTATATATTTTTTGTGTTTTTTGTCCTTTTATGTTTTTATAGTAGGTTAAAGTGAAAAAATAAAAGGCACATGATATAAATGAAGTTGTGCTGAAAAAAAAGATCCCAAACATGTATTTAGTAAACATTTGCTTATATAGTATATAAAGGCAAAATCAAAAGTACTGAAAAATGGACAAAATAGGCTCAGACCACTAAGGGGTTAATATTTGAATGTTTCTGCCAACAGAAAGTACATTGTGCCAATTATTCTATTTTTTTTTTCCAAAATACAACTTGGTTAAATTATTTCAGAGTGTGTATAAGTGCTTTTTGAACATTTTGAGCACAATTTCAACAATACCGCGATATTAATGATAACCCTGACAATTTTGGTCACAATAGCCATGATATGAAATTTTCATATCGTTACATCCCTAGTAGGCAGCATTAAATTCAACAATTCAAGTAAAAATAAGAATATGTATAAAACTACCTGGATTTAGAAAAAAACAGACCCAAGAATAAAGAAGAAAGCTTGGTACAATATACTATATTATAAATACTAATCAGTGTTGGGGAAGCTGCTTTGCATGCGTAGTTTGTAAAACTACAGATAGTCTAGCATGGCAGTAATTCAAACTACATTTCTACCCCTGGAGAAATGGAGTTTGTAAAACTACAGCAAGAAAAATAGTTTTAGCAACTAGTTTTTATTTTCAGCATTAAATTGAGAATGTACAGTACATGTGGTGTATATGAAACAACATATGACCATGGTTGGGGCTGCACGTCGCTATCCGGAGTGGTGATGGTTGGAGGGTTGTCCATGTTGGTGATAATGACACGATATTAGTAATGATCGCACATCTGTGAAGCATTGGATTGCAGCCAGCGCGAGCCAATCAGAGGCAGTGTTGGCTGTGATGTCATGACATGATCATGCCTTCAAATCAATTCAGGATGAAAGAAAAAGGGACTGTTTTGTGTACAATGGTGAAACACAATTTATATTACAAAATAAATCTTAAAAAAAGAAAAAAAACAACAACAAAAAAAACCTTAATTTTATGTTGTTGCCCAAAATTGTGGTTTGCAAATTGAATAAATAAAATTAACCAAAAAATACTTGAACTACTTGACACGACACAAAATATGAATGTAGTTGAACTACCAGCAAGTTACAGCAAACTGTAGTTTAACTACATAGTTCAACTCCATGTAGTTTAAGTGTCCACAACACTGATACTAATACTATACTAAGAAAACACTGTCCACTTATTTGTCTTTTTAAAATTGTGCATGTTTCCTGTATTATCTTGAGTGACAGAGAAATATAAATGTATAAATCATATTCCAGTAAAATCAACAATACTATGATGATGTATGACTTTTACAAAGTCCCATGATTCTTAATTTCCACAGAATCAGTTTAAACTAGATATAGTCACAATAAAAATTGAAAAATATAGATAAGTGGTTTGCAGTCCTGCTGATCTGAAAATACAGAAGCATTGGTAACCTATAGTCATGTTAACAAAAGTCCAAGTCAGTTCAGCCTCAGTACTCAGAGGCACTAAACACTGTTGACAGATTCCTAAACATACCAACAGGACACTAAAACTGACATGCATTAGGTTTTTTAATCTACTTGTCTTATTGAGAGACATGTGGAGTAGAAAACAGGGTGCATTCTGGTCTCATAGTGTAATATTGAGTGTAACTGCATCCCTGGAGAATTAGTTTAGTTTTCAGTATAAATGCTATTTGTCATATAATGGATGGCCTGTCAGAGTTACTGTATGCAGCTGCAGTAAAAATTACAAAATCAATATTTAATATCTCAATAAAAGACTTGGCTATGACATTAGAACACAGAAATTAGTTCACCTAATAACTTGAAGACAAAACTTGGCTTTATTTTGCCAATGATTTACATTTTTGAAGTTTTTATAGCATACAACATATCTTTGGAAACAAAAATACTGTGTCTTTATCACACTGGGTTATTTGTTCTTAAGAGAGAGTGTGTTTAGAACTTAAATAAATTGAAAAGAAAAACAGGTCATCAGTTGTTGCATTGGTTTTTTTTTTTGGGTCATACACAAAACCACTCCCATGCTGAATGTGTCACAATCTGGCTTATCCTTTAAAACAAAATTACACTTTTCTCATGCAAAATAACTGAACAACCACAAAATAACTTAAACACAAATGTACATATAATATTTTAACTTCTAAGAAACCAAGCAGAAAATAAGATTTACAAATGTGTAGTATTGAGACATAAAAAGCCTGATGTGTGGTATCATTTGGCTCCATCCTCTGACGCAGGCTCATAACGCTGAAGCTTTAGAAAAGAAAAATAAAAGGAATCTACATGAGACCTCATGGTGCAGCAACAGTTATTACACAATCACTATAAGCAATAATTTCAAATAATAGTGAGAATTATCTCACACTACCTGCATAAAAACCAACATATACACATATTTTATTATTTCCAAATGCAAGTAATTGTTTTTAATTTTCTTCTTCATGAGTTTCTACATAATTAAACCACTAGACATTTAACTATACGCGAAGTCAAAGAGAATGTTAACATCTGGTCAAAAAAATTTAATTACAATAATCTACACCAAACTTGTATTTTTGGGTAGGTAATTACTTGTATTTTCAGGAAAATGTATTTTGAAATGAGAAAAATTTTGTGAAGAAAAAATTTGAGGAGTTTTATGAGTGTGAATGTTTGAAAAGTGACAGTTTTTTGCTGTTAGTCTGGGTTCATTTTATAAACTCTCATAAATAAAACAAAATTTATTTCAAATACATTGATATTTGACTATTATGTCATTTATATCATATTTTAAACACACAGTGTTTAAAATTAATCAATGCATATATATATGCAAAATACATTTTAATATAATGTTAATATTATTTGTATGTTGTAAATATTGTAAAAAAAAAAAATGATATTGATAACTGAAATAAAAAATGTTTAATATATTTACTTTTGTTGTCCATCCGTGATGCTGCCATTTGTCAAAACTCTTGCTATTTAGGTATGATAAAATGTGTTTTTGCTCTAACCAGTTATTAGGTTGTAAAACAGAGGGTTTAAGGTAAACAATGAATACATTTTAGGATGAAAATGTCACAGGAACTTCACTTTTGAGAACTTTATAATTCTTGCAAAAAATAGACGTAAATTGTTTCTCCATCTGTGACACAATAGTTTTTGATATTTTTCATTTAAAAATATTTGAAACTAAATTTTGCCATGTGAGTTTGTTTAAGATGGCATTTAGACCTTTCCAATTATGTGAAATATTTGTCTTAAACTTGTCTGGTTCAAAAGTTATGAATCAAAAAGTAGTGGGCTGTCCATCTGTCACACCCTTGACCTCACCCCTATAGTGGTGAGTTAACAGATTTGACAATAATATTGTTAACTGCAATTGATTAATGATAATTAATCATCAGGTCAAACTTCAATAGTATGATACCCCTCGCTGTTGCATGTAAAAGAAACAATTCTTCAATTTTAGCACAAATATAAGAGTTACCTTTGTTTTAAGCTCCTTGTTTTCTGCTACCAAACGTGCAAACTTCTGCCTCAACTCAGACACCTCCTGCTGCAAAGCTTCAGTGTCTGCTGATGTCTCACCAGGAGCATCAAAATAACGCTTGACAAATCTGGGATGAACTTGGTTAAAGAATTGACAGAGGACAAAACTGAACACCAGCTGCCTTTGCAACTGAATACTCAAGATTTCTTCTTCTTCTTTTTATGGAATTGTGGGGTTCAATTTCAGATTAAGGCTACGGTAAGTGAACCTAAAACACACTGAATGGCTTGCTGTGAAGGGAAGGATACGCCAGGGCATTGTCTGGTTTTTCTCGTTCTTCATTCAGTGCTAGTAGAGCTGGAAAACAAACAAACAAAAAAAAAACATACACAAGTTACATTAAATCACAAGAGCAGAGGTCATTACTATCAGACACAAGACTTAACTACAAACACTGACAGATTCTGAGTTTGTTTTTAAAAGTTTAACTCAAACTGTTGTTCAGTGTGTTGAGCAAAGTGGAAATGTGTAGAAAAAAGGCTGCAGTATTATTAGACAAAAAACTGCAATAGGTGCTTCACTGGGTGAAAAACACACAAAATAGATACATATAAACTAGGGCCGTGAAAATTAACGATGATTAATCCATCATCATGATTAATCTGATTAAAAAGTTTTTGGGTTTTTTTTTTTATAATTTTATTTGTAGATTTTTAACAGCATTACATGTATGCATCATACAATCTTTACATTTTTACTATGTTTTTGAACACAGGTCCCCACCCCCAACTTAAATATAAACATAAACATGTAAATATGTTTACTAGAGGACATCAGGATTATGAAGGCAAAAATAAATACATAAAATAAAATTGAATAGAAAGCAATTATACATATATTAAAAAAAAAAAAAAAAAAGAGACAGAAATAAAACATGTACCATACCTACAGTTATCCAGGTGATGAGTGGTGATTTGGTGTTAAAGTCAGGATATATTGCTCATTTTATAAGTTTCTATGAATTTTAGAAAAGGCTGCCATGCTTTATAGAATTTTGCAGTTGATCCTGTTAACGTACATCTCATCTTCTCCATATGTAAAAACCTCATAATGTCTGCAATCCACTGATCGTGTGTGGGAGGGGTTTCCTGTTTCCACCTCAAAAAAGTATAGGACGTCGTGCAAGTAGAGAAGCAAATGCAATAGCATTTAAATAATATTTAGAAATATAAATGTTTGGGGGAATCACTCCAAAAAGTGCTGCCAGGGCTGAAGGTGGAAAGTTAATGTCATAAATTTTTGAAAATGTTGTAAATATAGATGTCCAATAGTTTGATTAAAAAGTTTAACGCAATTAACACATCTGCAGCACAGAATGACACTGAACATCTTTGGCAACGCATTTCACGCAGTTTGTCCAAGTAGAGTCATTGTTGCGCATGTGCAAATGGGCAGTTGATCTGGTAGTGACAGGCAGCAGAACCAACCCATAAAGATGGAAGATGCTAAACAGTGCGTTGGCCCTCGGGATGGAAATATGAGGACAAAAATCCAAGATGGAACAGTTGTTTCTAGTTGTTTTGTTCAAACTGTTGAAAGTGTCTAATACACAAAGTTAAGTGCATATATTCCTGAGTCTGTTTACTCGTGCAAAATGAAACATGATTAACATAGACTAAAAATGAATGGTATTTGTGTTTAATCGAAATTAATCCACAGCAAACCTGTGATTAATCTGCTTAAAAATTTTAATCGTTTGACTGCACTAATATAAAGCAATCAGATGTACAACAATGACAGGGGTGAAATACATCAAAAACAGACCAAAAAAAGACTGTTGTTGAATCAATAATCAATGTTTAATATCATATAAAATGTGTTTTTCCTTTTTAAACATTGATTATTGGTTCTTTGTCACAGTCTTGTTTTTGCTCACTGCTACATTCCTGTCAGTCAAAAAACAGAAGTGTGATACTGGCAGCAAAACCACCAAATATAACACCTAGCCATGATTATTAAACCTAATGTGGGTTTAGTGGTCCTGATACTTTAAGTTGCCATTTTTTTAAAATGTTGTTACACAAGGACATGTGTGTTTGCCCTTTTGCAAAGCATTACACTTTTAAGACAAAGACCCCATTTACAGTGTAACCTGATCTGCAGCTGCCCTCAATGGTTCCTTATTGCAAACATAAAGATACTGAATACCATCACAGAAACTTGAGGAAAGACTTGAAGAGAAGAGTGTGCCATACCATTGGTGAGAGTTTGAATCACACCAGCTTTTTCCAAGTATCTGCGAAACTGTTGCTTTTGGGGCTCTGAAGTCTGTCATGGAGAGAATCAAGCTTTTAATACACACACACACACACACACACACACACACACACACACACAGCAGCATGGATTTACATTACTAACTAGTTAAACTGTAAGCCTAATAATGAGTCAATGGGAATTAGACTGCAGACCTATAGCTTAACTGAGGTTAGACCAGTGTTTCTCAAACTGTGGGGTGGGCCCCCTAAGGGAGGCGCGAAGGCTTGCCGGGGGGGTATGGGATCACTCCTGGGTAGTTTTTTTTTTCCCTTCAGGTTAGAACATGTAGCAGGTGGAACTAATGTTTTAGTGTTGGAGCACCCTGGACTCATTTTAGGGACGTACAACAAACCAATCTATTGCCATGGTGATCTGAAATAAAAATTAAATCGACAAAGAGTTTAGGTTTGGAGAATGGATAAAGATTTGACTGGAAAAGAAAAATGCACAATGTTTCTGTTTTTGCACTGTTTGTACAGTTTGCATTTTAATGTTCTGAGATGTGTAATGGAAACAGGCTCATTGCAGTCGCTGATATTGGTAAAATGTTCATCTTTGTTACCAAAAATTTGTTTGTTGCTCTAAAAAAAACATAAATTTATCACCATAGTTTTAAGATAACTACGCATTTCCAATTTTTATTTGGAAAAATATGATCTGAGGGAGCACTCTTGTTGAGTTTATTTGTATTGTTCAAGCAAAAATATGTTATTTTTAATTTGAAAAAAAAAAAAAAAATTCAAGGAAAAGCAAAAAGTATTGTTACAATATTGATATTTCTTTAAATAAAAGTTATAATTGCACTACTGTTACAATGTCGCTAGGGTTGAGGGGGTCTGGAGAATTTACGTCCTCAGAAAAAGATTGAGAACCACTGGGTTAGACTGACTTTGAAGTCCCAGCAGTCAGGACATCCTGGAAAAGTTTGTGTGTACCAGTGTGTGGGGTCAAGCTTTGGAATGGGTTGGGGGTAGACCTCAAGCAGTGTCCAAATATTCAAAAATTCAAGAAAATGTACAAAGAAATGTTATTTTCACAATATCTGGCTCAAGGAAGGGTGTGATCATTATTTGGATTGTCAGGTTGTTCTATTGTATGGTGTGTGTATATAAACATGGAGGTGCAGACGTGTGTGTACAGTGGTAGACAATAAACTGGTGTGTATGTATGTGTGTATGTGACTGTATGAGCATATGTAGATGTGTATGTGACTGTATGAGTGTATGTATATGTGTATGTGACTGTATGAGTGTATGTATATGTGTATGTGACTGTATGTATGTAGAAGTGTATATGACTATGTGTGTATGTAGAAGTGTATATGACTGTATGAGTGTATGTAGATGTGTATGTGACTGTATGAGTGTATGTAGAAGTGTATATGACTGTATGAGTGTATGTATATGTGTATGTGACTGTATGTGTGTATGTAGAAGTGTATATGACTGTATGAGTGTATGTATATGTGTATGTGACTGTATGTGTGTATGTGACTGTATGTGTGTTTGTAGATGTGTATGTGACTGTATGAGTGTATGTATATGTGTATGTGACTGTATGAGTGTATGTGACTGTATGTGTGTATGTAGAAGTGTATATGACTATGTGTGTATGTAGAAGTGTATATGACTGTATGAGTGTATGTAGATGTGTATGTGACTGTATGAGTGTATGTAGAGGTGTATGTGACTGTATGTGTGTATGTGACTGTATGTGTGTTTGTAGATGTGTATGTGACTGTATGAGTGTATGTAGAAGTGTATATGACTATGTGTGTATGTAGAAGTGTATATGACTGTATGAGTGTATGTAGATGTGTATGTGACTGTATGAGTGTATGTAGAGGTGTATGTGACTGTATGTGTGTATGTGACTGTATGTGTGTTTGTAGAAGTGTATGTGACTGTATGTGTGTATGTATATGTGTATGTGACTGTATGGGGATACAGGTTGGTAGGGGTGTGTTTATAGATAATCACAATCTTATGTTGTATATCAAGTGATTCAGCACTAACAGTCTGAGGACTGGAATCAGGGGTGGGACTGGATAAGCAGTGGCTTCTTCCTACTCCCTTTTAGGCACAACAGTTCTTTTTTTTTTTATAGTATTTGATTTTTTTGTGTATTGTTTATCATTATTATTATTATTTTTCTATTGTTTGATTTATTTGTGTATTTATTATAATTATTTTTTTTTTTTATTATTCCATGTTTTGTATTATGTCTGTGTCTGAAATAAACTAACCTAACCTAACTTTTCTGTAAATAATTCACAGAATAGCCATTTTGTTTCAACTTAACATTCAGTGTTTAATTACTTTATTTTGCTTTTATTGAGCTAAAGAAAAAAAAAAAAAACTCTTGAATTTTCCCTAGGGTGTAATAAACTTTATCTAAACCAGATTCTGACATTTTTTTTAATTTTTGAAATGTGTTAAAAGAAAAGGCAAAGAGAGGCACTTACCCTGTGATGATGTGCCATGTTAGAGGCAAACTCCCTTTATATTTTTAACTGTCTTTGGTTCGAGTTGGTGGTCTTAGGAAGAGTTTGGATGAGTTTTTCTGTCTCTACATTCAAGCCGGTCAGTGTTACACCACCTGAAGTTCGGTTTCGTTTATTATCTCACTTCCCGCGACAGGTCTGCGTAATGATGCCTTAAGTTGTCCCTCGTACAAATGAAAGCTCCTAACTATCCATCGCTATACATTTGAAAAATTTGAAAACCAAGGAGGGAAATTATGGCCACACTAGCATTAAGAATCACTTTTATTCTTATTATTATTCTCTTTTCTGTCAGTAAGTTGTAATTAATATTTTTTGAGAAACATTTTCCAGAGTAGAACCATAAATTCCCAGCTTTTAAAAAGTCATTCAAAGTGTCATTGTGATGTTGAGGATTTATTTCGCCCTCTGCTGGTAATATCATACGGCGCCGTAACCATTCACTTTCTATTTCTTTTGTTTTTACAGCCTTCTTAAAATACACTTTTTTTATGCCAATTTGATGTTACAGATATCATAAGTGATAGGAAGCTAAACGGAAACAAACAATTGGGGCAAGCTTTTGTAATCAGGTGATAGGTCACAAAACAAGTCTGAGAGCTAGTCAGGTGACAGTGACAAGCCTGAGTTGAGTGACGGGATTTGTAAACCAATGACCATTCGAATTGTAATCCTACCAGCCAATCATATTCGGAGGGAGGGATTTAGTGTGCTTTTTTTTCACGAGGAGAGGAAATCCTAAGGAAATGTGTGTGATCACGCTCTGTGTTTCCAAGTAGCCAGGCGTTATTGACAAAGTATTTTGATTGTGTGACGTTAGATTGTGGTGCATACCGATCTCACGATACAAATACGGGCGTAGTAACCGACTAGTAAGGGGGGGAAACAGGGGAAGCGACGGTCGTTAGGTCAAAATGTCGATTCAGTACGAGGTGGAACAGCTGGCTGACAGCTACGGGGTTGCGGACTCGTTCCCCAAAGATTTCGGCTATGGGGAAGAGGAGGCCGACATCGAGGACAGTCCGGCACCGTCTGACAGCAAACCAAGGATCCTGCTCATGGGTTTGAGAAGAAGCGGCAAATCCTCCATACAGAAGGTATTTATAGACGGTAAACTGTTAGCATTTCGAGGCGCGCGGTGGCTCCCTCTACTTCACGCGAGTAAATGGGACGATAGCCAAAATAGCTAACGACTTAGTTTAGCATGTCGTAAGTGATGATAGCAAAGAAGTAACAGACAATATTTGGAGCTACAGTGCGGTGGAAGAAGTCCAATGCTAAGTCCTGTTATTGCTAATGACTGGTTAGCTTCCAGCATTAGTCTAATGTTAGCAGTAAATTATTAACCAGGTGGATAGAGACGCTGGGTGCATCTCAGTGGTATGTTTGGATGTTCAGCAGCATGTGACTGTTTGGTTAGCAGCTCGTCCGACACGTCAAAAACACCAAAGTCCCACCCAGCTGTGAAGCACAAGACAGGTCTGATGTGCAGCCACCTCTCACATGACAACAAAACGGCCACACCTTTCATTCTGCAAGTCATAATACTGTTTTAACGCCGAGCAGCACCTGCACTTAAGCTAACACGGGCTGATCCATGGTTAATTAAACCTGTTATGGAGCCTCCTGAAGTAAGAATGAGCTCTGATGTCATAACTTCAGTTATCATTTGATGCATAAACTTTATCTTCATTCAGAAAATTCATGTAGATTGAGTCCTGTATTAGCATTGAACATTATTATGCAGTTGCATATTAATATCCAGTGCTGGTGTCTAATCAATACCTTTTTGATTGCAGATTAATATTTGACCAGCAAGTTTTTTTTACTGCACATTACAGGACAAATCTTTGCTTTTACTATACAGTTGCATATTGATATCCAATAGCCGACTACTGCCTAATCAATACCTTTTGGATAGATTAATGTTGGACCAGCAAGTAGTTATACTGCTCATTACAGCACAAATCTTTGCTTTTATTTTTCAGCGTTTCTGCATTTTACACCTTTGAAGTAGTTATACAGTAACTACTTTAGGATTACACCAATGTGGTGTAAAGTCAATTGTCTGCTTTCCCTATTTTAGTTCTATGTTTCACATCTTTGGCATTTTTCTTGGGTTCCTGTGTGGTCTTGAAAAGTCTAAAAAGTCTTGAATTTGCAGATCTGCATTTAATACCTTAAAAAGTCTTTAAAAGGTATTAAATTTGATATGGTAGGTCTTAAAGGGGTCATTTTTGCTAAACCCACTTTTATTAGTTTTGGGTACTTTTATTTGTGGATTTGGGGACCCTAATAGTTCAAAAAGTTTGAGTTTGAACCCTCCAGGTACTACAAAGCTATCTTTATATTCATTTTGGCAAAAATTGAGTGGATTTCTACAACCCGTTTGAATTCCTGCTCAATTTGTTGCATCTATAACTAGTTACATCACAACATTTGCACATTTAAGGTGAAGGCTTCGACAAACATTTCTCCGAGTACGACATAATTGTTTATCAGCAGCAGCGGTTGTAATCCATACTGAAAATATTTCCAAACTTTGAGCTGATTACCTAAAATGTTCAGTTGTTGGTTGTATTAATGAACACAAGTAGCTGAAGGGGACAGAGCAGCACAGTCAGTAACCTGGAGGGGGTGGGGCATGAAGTGGCTCATTTGCATTTTAAGGGACAGCGCTCAAAGCAACCTTTCTGGTGTCATTACTCAGAAAAAGGGTTGAACCTGTGGGGTTGAATTAATGAAGAATTCAGACCCAAGCATAGCATTTACAGTTTATGTAGACCACAGGGAAATGTTTAAAAATGCATAAATCCATTTAAAATAGCGAAATATCCCTCCTTTAAGTTTTGTTGCCACTAACTTGTTCACTGTGTTGTGTTTAAATGTTTCTATTAAATGTCCAAGCTGCAAAGAAAGTAACATTAGTCAACTCAGTTCCACCTGTTTCATTCTGACAATTTACACTGAAATTAGGAACTAATTATCACTAACTTTGCAGCCCCCGGTGAGAAATGATCACAGAAGTGAACAGTAAGCATGGGGAAGTACAAATATAATAATGTCTGATTGGAGAAAAGATGATTCTCAACCTGATTGACATGAGTTTTCCTAAATTGTAGGAGTCACAGATTTTTGCCAGTGTGGCTGTGAAATGGGCATTAAATTCCGTTCTAAGTCTTAAAAAGGTCTTAAATTTAACTTGTGGAAACCTGGCAGAACCCTGTTTTCTCACTCAAACCAGTTTTACAACATAAAAAATGAACTTAATTACCAGAAAAATGTATGACGTTTCCTGGGTGTGTGCCTCATGTACTCACACTGATGAGATTTCCTCCTTAGGTATTGAAATTTGGCATCAAATGACACAATATATTTCAATACTTGGTACTATCTACATAATGTGGTCAGTAAAAAATATTAAACTAAGTAGCCCACCCTTATGCTTAATGCTTTATTTAGTGACAGTAGAGTGTTTTTCATAATTTTTGAGTCAATGATGTTTACAATAGACAAGATGTATTATGTAATGTTAGGAAAGTCATCATAGTATAAAAAGCACACCACTGTATGCTTAAACTGCAGTCAAATATTGAATTTTCTGTGTTCACTCACAAAATGAACCACTGTTTGCCACAAATTTCTCTCATATAGCGAAGTGTTCATTAAAAATGATCACAAAGGATAGTATCACATTACTTAAATGTGTAAATAGGGATATAGTCTTATATGCTTTCATTAAAATACTACAGGAGGACCAGACACCTACAAAATTTGAGTGTAACATTCAGCTTTGGTTGCAGCTAATGATTCATTTTTTTCATAATTGATCAGTCTTGCAGAATACTTTGGTGATTCTTCCATTTATTACTGGCTGTAAACATTCAATCCTGATGTGAGATGCTGCGGGCTGAGACAGTTATTTGACTAAAATCAATTAATAAGCAAATCATCACAGTTTTCAGCCTAACTGATGAGACTTTTATGACCGGTTGGAAATCTATCCTTTAGTATTCGGCCTTTTCTAGTTCATCTAAGTTCTACTGGACTGGCTGTTTTTGTCATGTTCCTGAGGTCTGCCTCTGTTAGACGAGCACTGTGCCTGAATAATAGATGAGACGCAACTATGCTTTTTATTTTTTTGGTATTTTATTATTCATGTTAAAATTCACGGGGGGGGGGGATAGAATCTGACTGGATATACAATAGCATGACACGCCAGGAACTAGTCCCACACATATTTCACAATGAATTGCACTTTTCTGTTATCGATTTAGTTGTGTACTTTGCTTTAATCCACATAGGCCTGAAGACTTAGATTAGTGTTTAAGCCTCTGGTATGAGCTCAGACATGTGATTTGGCTTTTTTTTTTTTTTTTTCGTTAGTGGGTTCATTTGCCTGTAACCTCAGTGACCAACGCTGACTCAAAACAGTAGAGGGGGACCAAACAATTCACCACCAATGGTTTCACTTTTCTACCTGTTCCTGTGTTCAGTAGACAATCATGCTGATCGGTTCTTTACTCTGCTGGAGTTTCCAGCTGTAGTCCTGTCTGCTGTCTGAAAGCATACAGCAAAAACTGCTGAATATAGAGTGATATGTCAAGACTGTCGGACTAGTGACTCTGCACTCTTTCACCCCTCCCCTTCTGCATGTGATGTACAGATGATAAGTGCATGCAATGTATACTAAGGAGTGGAGTAACTGTGTAAAGGGTTTGCATTAGGTTTGTGATGACTTGTCATTACTTGACTTAAAATGCATATTTCTATAATTGTGTGTCTATATTACTGTAGATTTTAGAAAACAATGCAAAGACATGCAAGAAAAAAAAAAACCCAAAAAAAGCAGTCTGTTCCTTGGTGATGTTGTCTCACAATTAGGGATGTAACGATATGAAAATTTCATATCACGGTTATTGTGACCAAAATTATCACGGTTGTCATTATTATCATGGTATTGTTGAAATGTGCTCAAAATGTTCAGAAAGTACTAATGCACACACTGAAATAATATAACCAAGTTGTATTTCGAAAAAAACTAATCAAGGAACATGCACAATGTACTTTCTGTTGCAGAAACATTCAAGTAATAACATGTAAACAACAAACATGCAAATGTGCATTAAAGTTGGCACCTTATGGACACAACAGATATCTGCACCAGGGGTGGGAACTGATAGGATTTGATCAGTATCAATGCCTTTATCAGTTCTGCTTATCAATCCAGTTCCTTATCAATTCTCCTATTGATTCCTGAGGTGTTTTTGAGTGTGAAAGAAAGTAGTTGGACAGTTTGTTTGAACATTTTCCAGATCAAATCATTCACAGTGTCACACATATACACTATTGTACACACAAACAGAAAGTGAAACACAGTCATATTTTCCTGAACTATTTAATGAACAAATGTAAATAATTTTGAACGAATGAGGATTTTAAAACATGTTGGGCTGATGTGATCCAGACTGGTCAGTGGTTTACTCCTGGTGAGAGACAGACCAGTCACAACAGTGTCATATGGTCCAGTTCCTCTGGAGGTCAGTCAGTGGATTTACTGATGAATGTCCTTCAGTTCATAAAGCCTCCTCTCCTTTGGTTTTTACACATATGTGTCTTTGTACAGTTCAAGTTCACTCATTTGGGCCCATGTGAACTGACATGAGTTTGTCCTGAGTATCTGTTTTCAGACGGTTTCAATGTTGGGTGTGGATCTGAATCTGTGGGGGCTGGGGAGGGGTTAACACTAGCGCAGACTGGGTCTGTGCCCTCGCTTGCTAGGACGGACCCGGTCTGTACGGGAGCTGCTATCCCTGAATGTCTGGAGCTCTGTCTGTGCAGGTGCCTTCCGCCATGTTTTCAGAGGCCAAACATTACAAACTGCGCACACACGCCTGGAGTGCCGCTGCTTTTTCAGGAAATGAACAGTACCATGAGTTTTCAAGGTGTGGTAATCGAACACGGTTATCATAATAATTAGAATGTAAACGGTAATACTAACCATCAGAAATTTTACCGCAGTTTATCATTATACCGGTTATCGTTACATCCCTACTCACAATTTAGCAAATAATAGTTTAAAAACACTGTTAAGGAGGTGGGAGAAAAAAAAAATCTACCAGTAGTTTTCAGTCTTCTACAGTGTAGGTCTTTTAATTAAATAAATATGATGATACATATGAATACACAAATGTGTGACTATTACCCATAAAGACCCAAACATTCACGTTTGACTGTTTAATACCTGTTGATCCACTAATCCTATCAATATGTGTCAATAATTGGTGTAAAATACAGTTTGTCATCTTTTCATGGTAATCAGATATGACCCATTTGGACGTTCACAGGCTGCGTAGTGAACATGGAAACACTGTCATCTTCTACAACGTTGAGTCCCCAGTAAAACCCATGGAGTTGGATCAAAGACAGTGGATGGAGACACTTGTTTTACCATTTAGTTATTGATAGTGTTATTGAAAAAGTTACTTTTTATTCAGTTTTTCTGTTTCTGATATAATATCCCTCAACTTTAATCTGAGTTTTTATGAACATCTACATGATCAGTGAATTAAATATAGAAAAATACATGATTTTCACTGAAAAAAATGCAAAATACAGAAGATAATATATAATAAATGGTGATAAATCACTTGAGAAATTTTAAATCTAGAGAAAAATTCATTTGAGAACTGCGACAAAAGTAGCACAGGATCTTTATGGGATAAAGTCAGTTTATCAAAGAAAAAGCTGGGCTGTTTGCCAGTTTGTCACTGGAAAAAAAAGTCTGTTGCATAGACATTACAGGAAACTTTAATTTCCTTCAGTCTAGAAAGTAGCTCAGCTGTTTTCTTCTAACCTGCTTGTCCAGTGTTGGCATGTTACTTGGCTAAAAGCTTGTCTGGGAATTATACAGGAAGGTACGACTCACAGCTGATTAAGATACTTTGTTTTGACTGTTGTTTTCTCTCCCTGTTTCAAGGCTAGTGTCTGAATCACATCACAGACAATGGCTTGCATTTATTCGAACAGTCTCGATTTCTGATTTCAGGTGGTATTCCACAAAATGTCCCCCAATGAGACTTTGTTTTTGGAGAGCACCAACAAAATCTACAAGGACGACATCTCCAGCAGCTCCTTCGTCAACTTCCAGATCTGGGATTTCCCGGGCCAGGTGGACTTCTTCGACCCCACCTTTGACTACGAGATGATCTTCAGAGGGACAGGGGCCCTCATATTTGTTATCGATGCTCAGGTGAGAAACGAGAAGTGGGAACACATAGACTGGATGTGTTATTACACAAGCAACACTTTCCCTTTGATTTAGCAGCATTGCTATATTTCAGCAAATTTACCAGTTACCTTAACATGTATTTGGGTCAGGTCAAGGGAACACGCACATCTATGAGAAAAATCAAAGGTTCTCTTATCTAATTCTGTATGCACTCATTTGTTAGCTTATTACTGTGATGTACAATAAATGTTTGTATTAAAAATATTTGATGTATTTTCTAGACACATTGGTCCTTATATCACAATAGGATCAAGAATTGAAACCATATCACTATGCCCATTGAAACTGTGTTACTTAAAATCTGTGTCAATAAGTCCAAAAGTTTCCAATATATTTTCTTAAATTTTGACGTCAGTGTAGCTTAATATGTTATTTGACACATCATAGGCAAATTTAACTGAATTTCCTGTGAGAACCACATTTTAGGCACTTTGGTGTAAACCTTGTCCAAATCAGCATTTTGAAGAAACTGTTAGAGAGCACATTTTAAAATACTTTTGGGTTAAAAATGTTATTTTATGCTATCGTCATCCTTACTATGTTTAAGTACTTACAAATACCTACTGAAATATGTAACACACATTGATATAGGTTATATATGTACAAAGTTAGAACCCATTGAACGACAAATATGTAACCGTGTCGCTGCTTGACCTGACCCATTTTTCATTTCCTCAAGATAAAACGGCACACAAAACAAAACATGTTTCATAAAGATGGCTCCACATGATAAACAACCAATGTAAGGGTGTCAAACATGTAGCCCTTGGGTCAAAATTGGTCCGCCAAAGGTGGGGATGAATTTGGGATATGCAAAAAGTACACTTAAGATATTAACCGTCAAGGGTGTTGAATTTGCTTTAGTTCAGGTATTATCTCAAGTGAAATAATAGCATAATAACTTATAAATGACAACTACAAATTTTCTTCTTAGGTTAATGTGAAAAAAATAACATTACATAATGAAAATATTTACATTTACAAACTATCCTTAAACAAAAAATATGTGAATAACCTGAACACATAGGAACAACCTGAAATGCCTAAAGAAAATTAAGTGCAATTTTAACAGTATTCTGCCTGTTACTAAATGTTTTGTATGTTTGTAGATCCCTTGTGATCTGTAAGTTAAGTTAATAAGCTGAGATGTAATATTGTAGAAATAGTTCTTGTTTAGTTTCAAATTCCAAACACTTTAACAATATTCTACCTGTTACCAAATGTTTGTGTAACATTGTGTGTAATGCACATGTATAAATGATAAGTTGAGGCATACCGTTGTTATAATTGCACTGAATTTTCTTATGAAATTTCAGTTTTTTCAGGCTATTCACATCTTTTTTGTGAAAGGAAAGTTTGTTAATGTAAAGATTTTCATAACTTAATGTTTTTTTCTTGAACTAAAATAAAAAAAAAAAAAAAACAACTTGGAGTTATTATGGTTACTATGCTACTATTGTACTGGTCCGGCCCACTTGAGCTCAAATCAGGCTGAACTAAAATGAATTTGACACCCATGAACCAAAGTGACCGGTGCAGGAGCTATTACCTCCCACAGCTTTTATGCCACTGCTGCTCACATGACCCAGAGTGCTTTCAAGAAGGCATCTCAGCTTCGATAAAAGCCACAGCTGATCTGATTGCAGGGTTCATTTCTACTCAAGGAGGTGCATCAAATTGAATTTGTTTCAGCAGTTGGTGGCGCAGCAGTATCTCTTGTCTTGCTGCTGTTGGAGATGGTACAGGGGGATGTTTCCTCGTAACAAGTTAAAAGCTGATGAGATTGTTCCCCTCAGTCTGTGCCAGAGCAGCACCTGATAATTGCTTTTGCGTGTGTGTTGTCACTCTGACACTTAAATAGAAAGTGAAGCTTGATTTTTCTGTTCATTTTACTGACAGGAGTTACTTTGGCGTGGTTATTCTAACTGCTGTTTGACTTTCAAGTGCAATTTTTGCTATTATTAAATATTAAACAGCTGTTTCTGTTCAGCTCTAGCAGCTTGCCTTCAGAAATGTTTAATGGTTTTGGTCTAAATTATTTCTCTTGCAGCTTCACTATTAGCAGTGTAGCAAAGTAAATGTGATCATTAAAATATAATTGCGAGCAATAACGGTGCCATAATTAAGATCTACAATTATCTTCTGTCTTTGAGACCTCCAGCAAAATATAGGCTGTTTGGTAGTTGAAGTTTGAAACTACACTTACAGTCACTTTTATGATTCACTTGTAAATATGTTTAACCCTTTTAAGACTGCCATTATAACAGGCCGCCTAGATGTCTTCATATTTTCTTTGCAGTAAGTGTCAGAAAATGTCTTTTTTGCCAATTCTTTTACACCTTTGTCTCTAGGAAGAACTAAACTTTCAATATCTGACTATTAATTATCATTATTATAAAGAATGAATGCTTAAAACAATGTCTTTTAGTAAAAAAAGAAAAAAAAACAGACTTGAAGTTTTTAGCATACTTATTATCAGAAACAACTGTGAATGTCCATAATGAAACTTTTTGAGGTTGCAGAAATAAACCTTCAACTATTTTACATCTGCTCAAACATGCTTTTTGGTCTTGAATATTCAGTTTCCACATTATGACTTAATATTTTTTGTTATTTCAAGGTGTTTTTAACCTGTGTGGAAATCTCTAGTCGCTTTTTCATTGACCCTCAAATTGCGCAAGTATAACTTGCAGATAAAAATTTGCCTAATGGAAAAACGACAACTTTGCCAAAAGTCTAGTTTTTCGATAAGAAGTTTTCACACTGGCAAGAGGTGGTTTTTTGGGTGCAGTGAACTTGGTATATCACGCAAAACTGCTTTGGAAAGACCTTTTTCCACAACTAAAGTCACATGAACACAAAAAATGGATGTTGACGGAAGAGTTTTAAAAGAAACTGGACACAGCACGAAACCAAATAAGTTTTGAATTTAGTATGGGTTAAAGGCGTAATATATGATAATAATGAATATATCTGTAAATCAACATGATATTTGTGTTTGTCACCATGTTTATGGAATGACTTCTCATGTCATCTCAGTATAATAAACACATCATCGCATTTGAGATTTAATGGAAAAACTGACATTACGCACTTCTGTTTTTTCGACATTTAGTAAATATCGTTAAAGTTTTGCACAGATGTCCAATGGAAAAGCCACTTCTGAAACAGTTCCTTTCTACTTGTAATAGTCCCCACATTGAATTTTGTGGATGGCGCAAAAACG
Source organism: Sphaeramia orbicularis (assembly GCF_902148855.1). Classification (NCBI taxonomy): domain Eukaryota; kingdom Metazoa; phylum Chordata; class Actinopteri; order Kurtiformes; family Apogonidae; genus Sphaeramia; species Sphaeramia orbicularis. The sequence continues at coordinate 42,133,738 of NC_043972.1, read as the reverse complement.
GTTCAGGAGTTACAGTAATTTGAATGCTGTAAAGTGCACAACGCAGCTCCAGAGAGATTGCTGTTGTTAAAGGGTTAATGTGTTTCTTGTAGGATGATTACGTGGAGGCGCTGGGCAGACTTCATCTCACTGTGTCCCGGGCCTACCGGGTAAATCCGGAGATCAACTTCGAGGTCTTCATCCACAAAGTAGACGGCCTGTCTGACGATCACAAGATTGAGACTCAGAGGGACATCCATCAGAGAGCCAACGACGATCTGGCTGACGCTAGTTTAGAAAAGCTCCATCTCAGGTATCCTGTCATACACACACTTCTGTTCAAGTTAAAGTGGAATGTGTATGAAAACCATGTGGAAATATTGTTTGTATGTGAAGGTTTGATGTTGAAAACGCAAACTAAGCAAATGTTCTTTTATTGTAGGATCTCTTTGCTTTGTAGCTCATTATTTGATAGGCCTTGAGCTACTGTGAAGACTTTGTGTCTGTCATCATTGTCTTCGTCTTTGCCTTCGTTGGCAATTTCTTCAAACATCTTCTCCGACAAAACTACTGGTCGTAATCATTTCAAATTGTATATATAGCTCCCTTGGGACAATGTCTACAAAGGTTGTTCACAGTTTTGAGAAATTAAGATTTTTTTTAGTTTTTGATTAATTTTTTAAGTATTAGATAAATAGATTTGTCTTTACTTATAATGGTCCATATTTTGCTGGTTTATAACATGGAAATGGTTACAGATATCAATATAATTACTGTTGAGCACTGATAGGAAGTCATATATGGACTTTCATTGAATTTGTTGAGTTCTCCTTCAGTGAAAGTACCACCCACTTCTTATGGGAAATTAATCTCCTGCATCCAGATCACAGGACTCCAACATAGTGACAGAACCTGGCAACCTCACAAATTCAAGTTGCTGTCGATTCTTGATAGAACATGCCAGTGAGATACAGGGACATTAGTTCTATTTTTTGCCTTTGGTTGAATTGATCCCAGTCAGGAGAAATATGCAGACTTTTAACACAAGTAGATGGGTTTTTTTTAACCAGGGGACGAGCAAAAAATAAATATAAGGGTATACATATGCTGATACATGATGCACAGTGAATAGATTTATTATTTACCATATTGAGTCACATCTGTAGCTGAACTTTTGAAGAGTCACAGAAAATAAAAATCAAATTATGTGGGCTTTCATAAGCACTTTTGGACAGAATAACCTGTGGTGTGTATTGTTGTCAGATACACATAACTGTATGGATGTCATAAACAGAGCTGAAGGCAACCATTCCGTTACTGTTTTCCATCCAAAAGGGCTGTGATATTTCTTTCATGGATGTGTTCGACCACAGTCTCCTCATTAATCATCCCTACTTGTTGCTAACATTAGCCATGCTTTAGCACATTACAGAAATATCTGAGAAGACCGTGGGGATCTCGGTGTGAGTCAGCTGATCAGTCGTGTGACTTATAACTGTAGGAGTATAGATATGGATGACCTGATGTCATTTCACGCCTCTGTGGAAAAGACAAACCACTTTTCCAAGTTTCTGTGACAAGCCATACAGTAGAGCAGTACAATCACATCGGACTGAATCTGATCAGCTGTTAAGCATGTTTCTAACCCCCTGTGATCAGCCAAAGTCTGCATGCCAGGGTAGCTTTTTACTTCCTTAAAAATTATTGTTCTTAAATCGCTAAATCAGGTCTTTTTTTTTTTGTATAATTTTGCTGATGGAATCACTCATGATATCCTCATAAATCATAACAATAACTGCAATAAAATATATTGATTAATGGTTAAAATTATAATGTGGAACTAGTTTGATAAACCTTTAATTCTTTAGTCATTTATGCAGACTGAACATGTCACCACTTACATTTATATATTAAATATTCTGTTTTTTTTCCCTTATGCTGAAAAAAGATAGTATTCCTACCAATCTGTTTACATGATTAATGAAAGTGAATATTCTACTAATATTCCTATTACATAGAGCTGTTCACACAATGCTTTACAATGTTTATCACAGTTAAAAACTATGTAAAGCGGACTGGGGCCTTTTGGAACACATAACCAAGTTTATGATGGTGTTTAAATGTAGCTGTGTTTTTCCCTCTGAGCAGAAAGTGTTTTCATACTTCTCTGCTTTACTTGTGAAATTAGGATTTTTTTTCCTGAATCAGCACAAAAATAATACATCATCATTATCTGACGCATGTGATTTGTACTTGGTTCTTTGTTATCCTCCAGTTGGAATTGATCATCACTGTTGTAACATAATGTGGACCTCTGGGACACATTGCAGCTTGTGTGGAACAGCGATAAAATTAGAGATGAGGCAAAAAAACACCAATGCATAGAGTTTTGCTCTTGGTTGTTGTTGAAAGTCAACAAAAAAAAAATGAAACCCATACTTTCATGTTTGTTTGTTTATTTAACCAGTAAAAACAATCCCATTGAGATTAAGAACCTCTTTTGCAAGGGAGTCCTGGCCAAAATTAGGGATGGATACCGAATTTGGTACTTTTATTGGTACCAACCTAATTCCTTTAGTACTACCCAGTATTGATTCTGTGCCCTTCAGAAGTCAAGCAGTACCACATTTCGGTACTTGAACGCATCGGGGGAGAAGAAGTGGTGTCAAAAGTTACTTTAATCACCACACATACACACAAAAAGTATCGAAAACAGGTACTGTTATATACCACTACCTATTTCCAGGAATGGGTATCAGTACTGTATCAGTTTAAATGTGAAAGGTACCCATCCCTAGCCAAGACAGGCAGCAGCAAATACAGCACACAGTTGCAAGATTACACAGTTAAAACGCAAATAACAGACACATTCAACAATAAATACTTAGTAAAAAGAACATTTACGAGTAAATTGAGAATAACAAGAGCAAGTTATGGAGTCGACCTCAAGAACTCTGTTTGGACTTGAAAGCACTCAAGGAAATGACCTCATTCAGTGTGAATGTGTTCAAGAGTGAAAGGTCTTATTGGTCTGGCTATTTCTGTAGTTCCTGAGAAAATTCAGGCTTTCATTTGTATGCTAAAAAAAAACTAAACCTGAGCTTGTGTAGTGCTGCTGTGCTGTAGTCAGGGCGCTGCTACATGGTCTGCATACTCCGACCGATGCTGTGAGATTCTTCTCTGACCTTCTAATGAAGAAACGATACGTCTCATTCACATACCAGGACTGGAGCAGGCGGTTCATGTTGAAAGAAGACTAAGCTTCATTAGCTTACAGTATAATGAAGCTTAAGTTTGATGGATTTGGTTTGTTTTTTTGTTTTATCTGAATCACTATGTAATATAGGGTGTCCACAAAGTCTCTTTACAAAGTAAAAAAGTTATTCCAAAAGCAGTTGATGAGATATGATAATCAGATTTCTTCTATGAACTGTAAGTTTTTAATCACATTGCATTTTGGTCCATTTTTCTTCAACGAGAGACCAATTCATGCAAGTGTTCATCATGACCTTTTGACTGAATATGTGTCACCACAATTGGATGACCTTCAACCAACCATTATTTTGCCAGTAGATGGTGCACCACCACATTGGAGACTGCATGTTGGTGGATTCTTTAATCAAACATTTCCAGACTAGTGGATTGGAAGGGACGGTCCAATTCACTGGACACCTCGTTCACCAGATATCACTGCCCTGGATTTCTGTCTATGGGGTTATGTTAAAGATATTGTGTATTGAACAAAGATACGGGACATCAACGACATGAAGGAAAAGATCACTGATGTCATTGATGAGGCTATGATACAGACAACATGGAAACAAATCCAGTACCGTCTGGATGTGGTTCATGTAACTAATGGTGTCCATACAGAGGTGGATTAAATGAGGCAAAAAATAACTTCAGCATCTCCTTTTCATTTTGTAATAATTTCCACAGATTTGTCTATTCATTTGCTTTTGTAATAAATTAGTTAAATTGCAGAGACTTTATGGACACTTTGTATATTAATCTTGAGTTTACTGCATAGTCCTTCAAAATGTCCTGCAGTGCTGAATCGATTTCTGAAGAGACACAGAGATAAGTGATGGTGGTGTTGATAACCAGGCACTGATAAAGTCCTACAGCAGCTATTAGCAGCAGTCATATGAAGACCGTTTGTAATTTTTTTTTTGTTTGTTTGTATCCTGTATCCTTCCTGTGTTTTATGTCTGTGTGAGGCTTAAATCATTTGATTGCCACCTCCTCTCTGCTCTCTGTCATGTGATCTTGTGACATCTGTATTTTTACCTGCTTTCAAATGAGTTTTTTTGAGGAAGTGGAAAGTGTTTCTCATTACTAACCCCTTATTCACTTCCTTTTTCTTCTTTTATCCTATTCAGCTTTTACTTGACGAGTATTTACGACCACTCCATATTCGAGGCCTTCAGCAAAGTGGTGCAGAAGCTCATCCCTCAGCTTCCCACGCTGGAGAACCTCCTAAACATCTTCATTTCTGTAAGTAAATACGTACGGAAACTCTGACTGAACCGTTTTAGACCTGTCACTGATGATGTGGTTTGTGTGTGACGGCCTGCTTGATATGAGTCACCACCCAGGCCAGTGACATTTAATAGTTACCACTTCCTCCAGGGCTCCTATGAATCAGTGGGAGTTCACTCATGCCAAGATTATCATCATTAACAAAAACAACAAAATTAAAGGCTCTGCTAACAACATAAGCGATAAATATCTAAGTTTGAAAGATCTGATGTGCTTCAAAGTGGAGATTCACTGGACTGAAATTGCTATGAAGCACTTTTTTTGCTTTCATCAAGCTATAAATAGGAAATATGCAGCTGTGGATCATCTTTTACAGAAGTTAAAGAAATCTTGTACCATAGAATAACCCCTGGAAATGTTATGCATCTATTATAAATAATTACTTGTTTTTACAGTGAAATAAGCATTACCCCCCATTTTCAAAGCCCCAATATCTCAAAAACTAATGAAACTAATGATATGAAGCTGAAATTTGGTATGGTGTAGGACTAACATTAACATTAATGTTAATGTCCCCTGGAGACACCAGCAGACAAAAGCATGTCATGTGTCCATTCACTCCACAGCACTGTGGCGGTGGAATATGGAATCTGTATATACAGCTGTGGAAAAAATTAAGAGACCACTGCAATTTCCTGTGAAATCAGCATGTGTGCATGTATGACAGCCATTCCATTCTTGTGTCTTTTGAATTCCAACACAATCACACCTTATTCGACTGAATAAACACCTGATCCATGTCTTATTTAAAAAGCAGAAATATTAAAACACTACTGTGGCCATCACTATCTTCTTACAATAGATAAAAACAGTGCTATTAGTACCACAAAAGTAACTGGAATCCAAAAATAACAATTGAAAACTACTGGACTTCTGCTCTGACAATGTTCCCAAACTGTGAGGACTGGTTTTTCTATCAGGACAATGCTCCTGGCCTCAGCTAGGTCAATAAAGGTGTTGATGACGGACCACCAGATGAAGACCCTGTTGTGGCCAGTCCAATCTCCAGACCTGAACCCACTTTGAAAACTTCTGAAGGAAGATGGATGGTCACAAGCCATGGAGCATTGCTGAACTTCTTGAATTTTTTCTGCCAGGAGCTGCATAAAGTCATCCAACAGCAATGGAGGAGAGCCAAGACAAGTGAAAGCTGTCACTGAAAATCAGGGTTATTTCACCAAATAATTATGTCTGAACCTTTCCCAAGTTACAACATTAGTATTGTGTTGTTTACAAATGAATATGAACTGGTTTTCTTTGCATTATTTGAGGTCTGAAAACACTGCACCTTTTTGTTATTTTGACCATGTGTCGTGTTCTGCAAATACATGCTCTAAATAACAATATTTTTATTTGGAATTTGGGAGCAATGTTGTTGGTAGTTTAGAGAATAAAACAAAAATGTTCATTTTATTCAAACAAATACCTGTAAATGGTAAAATCAGAGAAAGTGATCATTTTGCAGTGGTCTCTCTTTTTTTTTTCAGAGCTGTATGTCCCATTGGGGATTAGTTTAAATATGACTGTGTCTTTAGATCGGAGTTAATGCTTTGTAGTGGAAGATGATAAAATATCTTTCTTTGATTGTCTTTTGAAGATGATTGTTCAGATGTCTTAAATTTTTATTTAGCTAATTGGCGTTGGATTTTGTAATTATGTTGAATTTTTATCACATAATACTTTTTCTGACTTCTTTGATAAGTATCCTAAACTGAAATGAGTCCCTTGTTTATCAGAATACATTATTAATCCCATGGGGAAATTGTTGTGTTGCTGCGTTCAGATATCATAAAAAGTAGCAGGAAAGAAATTACTAATACAACAAAAAATAAATGAATACACCAAATACACATATTAAAACAGTCTGTTAAAACAGCAATTTGTACATTATGTACTAGACAATATATTATCAATATGATGATTAAAAAGGAATAAATCTAGATAGATAGATAGATAGATACGTGTACAAGTGTTAAACTAATTTGACACCCATGTTGCTCGAAAATTAAAAAGTAAACATTAAATAAGAATTAAAAACTGCAGAAAAATGCAGAGCTATTAGTATCTACCCACTTACCAGGACTTTCTAATCAGGAGAAAGAAACCAGAGTCAGTACAAACTAAATATTGCTGCTATATAATTTCTCGGTATAGATAGCTAACATAAAACATAACCGCCTTGGCGGAGGTAAAAATGGAAAAATAGAATTTAAAACTTCTAGATTTTTACATTTTAGACAAGGCCTGCAGATTTTATGTCAGGTCTGCTTATTTGTACATCACAGTGTTGCCTATTCCATGACAACTGGATGATCACAGTACAGTCTTTACTTTAAAGAGAAAATGAAAGTCATACTTGTTTGTGTTGCAGTATTTACCACAAACGTCTCACTTGTCAATAATCCTTGACACCAGGCTATTTGTTAGGTCAGATGATACTGTTTCCTGACCACACTGTAAGTTCTCTCTCGTCTGTAAGTCTCTTATTTTTACGCCTCCCCTCATTGTTACTTTCTGACAGAATTCAGGAATAGAGAAAGCCTTTCTGTTCGATGTGGTCAGTAAGATCTACATCGCCACAGACAGTTCACCTGTAGACATGCAGTCGTACGAGCTCTGCTGCGACATGATCGATGTGGTCATTGACGTCTCCTGCATCTACGGGTGAGTGTCATCAGTCCTCCAACACACATTTTGGTTATGTAATGTAAATACTGTCGAATGAGTTTATTCTAATTTGGTATAGGCCTTTTTTGTTCATTGTTCTGGCTTGAAGTCAAAGGACAGGAGTGAGTATTTAAAATGTTATGCTAAGTTATTTGATGATGAGAATGGGGGTGGGGTTAAATAAGTTTTTCTTCTTCCCGCTCCTTTTCAAGTGTAAATGAATGATTTTGGAATTTTGAACGTACATGTATTCTGTAAATGCTCAAAATAAACAATAAAATGAATGAATGAATCTGCTTTTAGCTCAAAGGCCAGGGGCTGTTGGGGCGGCGCTGTGTCCAGTGGCATCTTCGTTAGCTATTTCTTCAAACATCGTCTCTCATGAAACTACCGGTCGAATTCATTTCATATGTTTTATTAGCTTCTTTGGAACAGTGTCTACAAAGTTTGTTCACAGTCGTGAGATACTTAGATTTTTGATGAATTTTTGAAATATTAAAAATGTGCCTTTACTTACATTGCTCCATATTTTGATGGTTTATAAAATGGAAATGGTTACAAATATCAATATAGTCACTATTGAGCACTGATAGGAAGTCATATATGGACTTTCATTTGGGTCCATGACCTTTGACTTTGAGTGACCTTGAGGGATCAAACTCAAGGTCACCCATATCTACATTTCAACAATCTTCTTCGCTACTGTTTGGATTCATTTAAAAAAATATATGTAGCATCCATGGGACAATGCCTACAAAGTTTGTTCACATTGTTGAAAAAGTTTAATTTTTGACAAAGTTTTGAAATATTAAAAATGTGCCTTTACTTACAATGGTCCATATTTTGATGGTGTTTAACATGGAAATGCTTTGATATATCAGTATAGTTAGTGTTGAGCACTGATTGGAAGTCATATATGGACTTAGATTTAATTTGCTGAGTTCTCCTCCAGTGAAAGTACCATCTACTTCTATTGGGAGATAGAACTCTAACATAGCTGCAGAACCTGACAACCTCGCAAATTCAACTTGTTTTTGATTCGTGATAGAACATGCCAGTGAGATACAGGGTCACTGGTTCTATTTTCTTTCTTTGTATAATAGATAATTTGCCTGCTCCTGTCCATTTCACTTACACTTTGAACAATGTGTTGTTTTGTTGTGCCACACTAGTTTGAGGGAGGACGGCAGTGGCAGCGCCTACGACAAGGAGTCCATGGCCATCATCAAGCTGAATAACACCACTGTGCTCTACCTGAAAGAGGTCACAAAGTTCCTGGCTCTCGTCTGCATCCTGCGAGAAGAAAGCTTTGAGCGTAAAGGTAAGCTGTCTGAGAGGATCAGAGATATTCTACAGCTCATCTGGATTCATTTGACTAATGATGCATCACTGACTCAGGTGGCTTTATGTACTGGTGCATATTTTTCATGGGTTGCTAGATGTGTAGACTGTAAAGAGACACCCTGTGTATATATGTCCCATTACCTTGTGTACTTGTTCTATACGTCAAAGGTTTCAATCCATGTTCAGATTCAGAATACATCTCTAATTGTGTTCATCTCATTTGATTCACTGTCAACACATTTTGGAATGTGTAGTTTTTTAGACTAAAGGTGTTTACACACCAGTGTTTCTCCATTCAATTCTTCAATTACTTTGCACGTCATATTTTTTTCAAACTGTTAATGCCATGAGTACTTCAACATGAAGCAGGAATATTACAGGGTAAAAATGGGGTGTTTTTAGTTTTTGGGAACAAAGTTGATGATTTTCCAAGTTTTAGCAGCATGAAGGCATCCATAATTCTTGTGAAACACACGTCATGTTGACTTTCAGCTGCAAAATGATAAAAGATAAGATAAGACTTTATTGAGCCCACTATGGGGAACTTTCTCAGCTGACAGCAGCAAATACAAAAATAAAGTGCAGGAAAGACAGAATCTGTTATCTGAACAAGTGTCATAAACTCTCATTGCTGACGGTGTGAATATTTTTTTTATTTGAAATATTCAAGAGCAAGTGTTTGCACTTTCATATTGTTTATTCAACACACCCCTAGTGTGTAAACACTTTGAAGCTGTTACACAAATGTTAAAAAAAAAATGTAAGTACTATTATTTGCCTGTGTGATGTAATAAGGACATCTTAAAATGGTGATACTCAGAGTATAAGAAACCATGTTTGTAAGGTAGAAGGAAAAGTACTTGTACATTCCACCACTGATACTATGGGGTTTGGAGTCACCAGGAGGAAAATGTCTATTCTGGAAAGTTTTTTTTTTTTTTGCTGCATTTAACATAATAATAATAATAATAATAATAATAATAATAATAATTAGAAAAGCACTCAGAGAGCGCAGACCTCCGCCAAGGCAGATCAGTGCCCCCCCCCCCCCCCCCCATGTTTGTTTGTCTGTCCGTGTGCAAGATAACTCAAGAAGTTATGGACAGATTTGGATGAAAATTTCAGGAAATGTTGATACTTTTCTAGAAAAGCACTCGGAGAGCACAGACCTCCGCCAAGGCAGATCAGTGGGCCCCCGTGGCCCCCCCACCCCCGATCACTACCAATATTTAATCATTTGTTCCTTGTGCCAGTATCAACATTTCCTGAAATTTTCATCCAAATCCGTCCATAACTTTTTGAGTTATCTTGCAGACAGACAGACAGGCAGACAAACCAACGCCAGCAAAAACAAAACCTCTTTGGCAGAGGTAATAATAAAAATAATAATAATAATAATAATAATAATATGGAACAGACTAGACTTTAGAGTTAGACTTTAGAGTGACTTTGTGCAAATATCATGACATGGAATAATCCTGGTATCTTTGCCTCCTCAGGGTTGATAGACTACAACTTCCACTGTTTCCGAAAGGCCATCCATGAAGTATTTGAGGTGGGCGTTTCCACACCGCGTCCTGCGGGCCCCCAGGCGGTGGGCTCACCCTGCACCAAAGCTGTGGCTCTCAACGGCACACCGCGCAACACTGTCTAGAGACCGATGCAAAGTAAAAAACAAAAAGACGCAAAAAGAGGGAAGAGAAAATAATGCAAGGAGGGGCCAGAGAGCCTGTAGAAGAGAGACTACTAAACTGGGGCTCACAGGGCGCCAATCACAATCCCCTGCTCCTCGCACTGACGGCACTGACAGAGGTGGCTCGAGCCCAGAGTGTGTGGGGCAGCAGTGGAGCACAGAGGGGAAGACGGAAGGGAAATCAGACATCTGTTTAAGATGAATGAAAGACATCGAAGCACTGTTTGTCGGACCATTTACTCTGGATTTTCCTTTAAGCGGTCGAAGACTGTAATAATTAGCTGCTGCTCCCTTTCTACGAACAATGGAGGGGAGAAAAACAATCCTTTTGTTGTAACCTTTTGTTATGGACAAGCTGTGATGTCAGTTTGCAGGAATGTGTGTGGTGATAATACACACCCCGACTGCTTCTGTGCTGATATGGGAGGAAAAGAAAAAAAAAAAAAAAGACAAGAGGGATGTCAAGCGCTCATCCTAAACCCCACATGTTCAGAGATGGCCTTACGTAGACGAAGCCTTGTCCGAAATGCAGGCTTTCTCTCACCACCACTCACCTCACCCTACCTGAATGCTGCCCAGAACTGGCTTTTTGGTTTCACTCGTGAAGGGAAATTAAGGTTTTGTCCGCAGCCTGAAAAGGGATTGTGCTGTCCAGTTGATTTGTGTGAGCGTGTCTGCGTTTATGTGTGTGTGTATGTATGACTGTTCGAGTCAATGAAGGGTTTTGATTAAATCCCAGGCGGGGTTTCACATCTGTACTGGTCTAGGACCTTTACAGAAAGAGTATTTGTGTTTCTGATAATAACGATAATAACGCACTTAGCAAAATTAAACTCCTCTCAATCAGTCACTTTTGATTGACTTATAAAAACACGTTAGGCTGGAGATTTGCAAAAGCACTGCCAAAATGATTTGACGACTTAACACTAAAATTGTGATATATTAAAAAAAAAAAAAAAAAAAAAGACCAGAAAAAAAAAACCTGTTTGTTAACCATCTAACACAAGTATAATGGGTCTGGCTGATGCACAGGACTGATGGGAGTCCACCACCTAGATTTACCAAGAGATTTTTGGATGAAAGTGTTTGAAACCTGCATGTTTTCCAACAACAATTTGAGTCCTGCCTAAAGTTATTAACCCATGTTGTGTATTAAGTTTGGCTTCATTCAGCAGGATTCACATTTCTTAAAGTAGCCATTCCAAGCATGCATCCACCAGTGTGTTGTCAGCGTGTATCGACCATAACACGGCTCATTGTGTTCCGAAAGTGGTGAGAGGCACCAAGAAAAAGGGATGGTAAATGGCAAGATTTACTCACTTTTGCAAATATAACGATAAGGAAGAACTCCCTATATGCACCTGTTTTGTTTCTTTTTATCAGGGATGAGAAAAGTGGGAAGTGACCTGACTTGGGAGGCAGGATTAAATGGAGGAAATGCACAACAGGAGTTTTTTTCACCACATTAGTGAGGCTTATCGTCATCAGTTGATGCAGTTCTATAAAGTGAGTGCAGCACACATTGATTTTTCTCTTCATGGAACCATATCAACTGATGGGTTAGACAACGCAAAATAAACCTGCCAGAGTTTTTTTTTTTTTTTCCAGAGAAACCTGCTTTTTGAGATGGACGCAATAAATTCTCAACCTAATCATGACAGTCACATAGAAAGACACTTGCACATCAAAACCGTGATGGATGATTGATTTCATGTATTGTGATGCTATACTGTGTGAAATAAATGAAAATTTAAATTCACTCTATGGTGGGGTCATTTTTCAGGTAGCGACAGGGTTAAATACTGGAGTAAAACTAGCAGTAAAAAATACTTTCACCAACAAATATTCAAGTTTTATAGAAATAGATACAGAAAGTATTTGATTTTTCTCCTGTTTTTAACATTTCATGGTGTTACGAGAACAGAATGGCTTTGCACAGTATGAAATCTGTAATAAATTCCATTTCGTGTCATGCTTTCTCTTCTGGAAAACAAGTTTTACTCATAATGCCTTAAAAACTGGACTGGGATTTCCACTAGTTCTTCAAAATAAAAATGGAAATAATTATATGCTAATGACAGTAACCAAAAACTGAGCATCAAAGAATAAGTAAAAAACACTGATCAAAACTATAACTTTTTTTTTTTTTTTAAATATTCAAACCATTCAAAAACCCAAACATCCACTGTCGACCAAAACCATCAGCTGATCTAAACTGTTAAATACCTTGTGATCCATTAATCCTATCAATTCATGTAAATAATTGGTGTAAAATACAGTTTGTCATCTTTTCATGGTCATCAGATAATGACCCATTTGGATGTTCAGAGGCTCCGTAGTTACCGTGGAAACACCGTCATCTTCTACAGCATTGATTCACCAGTAAAACCCATGGAGTTGGATCAGTGACAGTGGATGGAGACATTTGGTTTATGTTCAGTTAATGATAGATTTTTTTCTTCAGTTTTCTCTGTTTTTGATGTATTAACCCTCAACTTTCCTAATCCTTTTGTTTGGTTTTAATGCAAATTCAAAATAAATAAATTCAAAATAAACAAACTTTAACCCATAAGGCCCTAGTGTGACGTATGTTTCAGCTTCTAAATGAATGTTTCTCTATATTTAACCATCCTTAAGTAATTTAACACCATTTATTGTAATATTATCTTCTGCATTTTGTGTCTTTTTCTGTGAAAATCAGTTATTTTCCTACATTTAATTTACTAATCATGCAGGTGTTCATAAAAGCTCAGTGAAGTTGAGGATTATTTTATCAAAAATAGTGAAAACTGAAGAAAAAGTGACTTTTTCAGCAAAGATACCAATACCTGAACATAAACCAAGTGTCTCCATCCACTGTCATTGATCCAACTCCATGGGTTTTACTTGTGAATCAATGTTGTAGAAGATGACGGTGTTTCCACGGTAACTACGGAGCCTCTGAACATCCAAATGGGTCATATCTGATGACTATGAAAAGATAAACTGTATTTTACACCAATTAATTACATGTGTTGACAGGATTAGTGGATCAACAGGCATTAAACAGTTTAGATCAGTAGATGGTTTTGGTAGATGGTGGATGTGTGGGTCTTTATGTATTAATCTGAGCTTTTATGAGCATCTACATCAGGAGAGTCAAACTCATTTTAGTTCAGGGGCCACATTCAGCCTAATATGATATAAAGTGGGCTGGACCAGTAAAATAATACAAATAATAGGATAGGAACTTATAAATAATGTCAACTCCAAAGTTTTCTCTATGTTTTTGAGTGAAAAAAGTAAAATTTCATTATGAAAATGTTTACTTCTACAAACTGTACTCGAGCATAACATGAACAAATATGAACAACCTGAAAATTCTTAAGAAAACAAGTGCAATGTTAACAATATTACGCCTTCATTTATCATTTATACACGTGCATCACAACTTACAGATCACAGTGGATCTACAAATACACAAAACATTTAGTAACAGGCAGAATAATGTTAAAATTCCACATTTCAGACATTTTTTTGTAAAAGGCCAGTCTGTAAATGTAACCATTTTTGTGTAATTTTACTTTTTTTTACACTAAAACAAGGAATATTTGCAGTTTTTATTATTTATAGGTTATTACAGGGGTGTCAAACTCATTTTAGTTCAGGGTCCATATTCAGCTAAATTTGATCTGAAGTGGGCCGGACCAGAAAAATAATAACATAATAACCTATAAATAATGACAACTCCAAATTTTTGTCTTTGTTTTAGTACAAAAAAAACCCCATTAAATTATGAAAATACTTACTTTAATAAACTATCAAAAAAAAAAAAACCCGGAAAAAAACTGAAATTTAAATTGAGAAACGTAAGAAAATTTAATGCAATTTTAACAATATTATTCCTCCATTTCTCATTTGTCCATGTGCATTATGGATCAGATCTACAAAGACACTAAACACTGAGGAACAGGAAGAAAATAGTTCAAATTGTGCTTAATTTTCTTTAGACATTTCAGGTTGTTCATATTTGTTCAGGTTATTCACATTTTAGTGTTACAGGATAGTTTGTAAATGTAAATATTTTCATAATTTAATGTTATTTTTTGCACTAAAACAAAGAAAAAAATTAAGTTGTTAATTCTAGAATTTTTTTGGCTTAATTCAAGATTTTTTTTTACTTAATTGAAGATTTTTTTTTTTTTTTTGCTTAATTGAAGATTTTTTTGCTAAATTTGAGGCGGTTTTTTTTGTCTTAAATTGAAGATTTTTTTTTTTACTTAATTGAAGATTTTTTTTTTTTGGCTTAATTCAAGATATTTTCCTTAATTCAAGCTAAATTTTTTTTGCTTCATGCAATTCAAGACTGGAATCTTTGCACTTGGCAAAAACATCCCAGGGGCCGAACTGGACCCTTTGGCGGACCGCATTTGGCCCCCAGGCCATATGTTTGACACCCCTGGGTTATTACGATAGTATTTTACTGATCTGATCCACTTTAGATTAAATTGACCTAAAATGATTTTAACACCATTGATTGTTAATATCCTTAATGTAAATTTTGCATTTTACAAATTCATTCCACGGGCCAGATTGGACCTTTTGGCGGGCCGGATTTGGCCCCCGGGCCGCATATTTGACACCTGTGATCTACATGATTAGTAAATTAAATATAGGAAAATACATGATATTCACTGAAAAAATACAAAATACAGAGGATAATGGTATAATAAATGATGATAAGTCACTTAACAATGATTAAATACAGAGAAAAATGTATTGGGGAACTGCCCTAAAAGTAGCTCTGGGTTTTTATGGGTTCAGTACTTTCACAAAAGAAATGTTTGCTTTTTAACTTTTAATTCACACCACCAGATGTCGCTATAGGACCACCCTTAGGACCCATAAGAACACATCATTTTTCATCTTCGCTCTCCTCTATCCTCCATAACTGTTTCCATACCTGTTAACTTTACTGTAAGCGTGCATCATTTGCTGAACCTGTGCGGTGAATTACACAGCCTGTTAAAGTAGGTCTGTAAATGTCAGCAGCCGCTGTAACCGCAGCTCTGGCAGCAGCGCACAGACACACTTTGGTTTATTGGACTTGCAGTTAGAGCATAACAATAGGGCAAATTGGATTACCTCAGTATTGATGTAACATAGGCTTTAGCTTACGTCTAATTTGTACAGAAGTCAGGTTCATTTTGTCTGGATGTATAACCGTCTAAATGACCTTTTTAACCTTGGCTAATTTGCTCCATAAAGTATTTCAGTGATTTTTTTTTTTTTTTTTTAAATATGTAACCAGATAGGCTGTTAATTGTCAGTTTTCTTGAGCTCACTGTTGTTCCTATGGCATTAATGAGTCAGAAGAGGGGGAGGAAATATCCCCTTACTGTTTTAGTGCATATAAAAACAACTGACTGAATAGCTTCGCCATGCAAGTTATTCACCAGTTAAGTTAAATAAGCCTCACAGCTACTGTCACGACCCATTATGTGGGGAGTAGGCGAGACAGCTAAACACCACTTCCACACAATTTAGATGCAATAAAACACTGACAGCTTTTTTATCCACTTCATTAAGCCAGTAATTTCTTATAAAAATCTCCCGCATTAATCCTGCCGATGGTTTCCCTGCGGTTCCTTAAGCTCTCCTCCAACCTTAGCCGCCTTGCTTTGATGCTTACTCAAATAGGCGCTAATTTGAGATAAATTATGCATCCGCATGTAGCCTACCCATGCCAAGGAATATAAAGTGTGACACTCTGAAAGATGGTGAATTAAAGCAAAGTGTGATATCTCCAATGGGCTAATGGCAGATAGGTTAGGCCTGTCAACCTGATGGTTTGTTGATCGGGAAGTCACTTCATATTCAGAGAATGGGATGTTTATGATGCTTTGAAGGTCAGTTGGCTCAAGTACAGGCTTTTTTTTTTGTCTTTTTTTTTGGTCAGATGTAGAGTGCTAAATGCGTCTGGGCTTAAAGTGAATCACTCAAAACCTTTTTAGAGTTTTATTTGGAAATTACCTATGTCGCTAGTTCACAAACTTTTGCAGCTTTTTAGTGTCTATCTAAGAACCAAATTTGCAAAAATACATCCTGAATTACACTAACATCCACATTAACAAACTACAAACCATGAATGTACAAAGTATATGAAATATTTTTTCATCGTAATAGGAAACCACAGTGACAACCAAACCTGATGCAAAAATTAATAGGATGTTTTGCATAAAAAAAAAAAAATACAGTTTAGAACTATAAAAGAATACCAGATGTAGGCCTATATGTATTTAAAGGAATCAAAACATAAACTTTTCCTGCATTTGTTGCCATTTGAGTATACATATTAGACTAAATGAGGTGCACCTGAATGCACCACGAAGTTCCTATTTTTCATTTTCAGTATTTTTGGTATAAACATTCACACATTTGCAAAAATACATCATGAATTACCCTAACATCCACATTAACAAACTACAAACCATGAATATACAAGGTATATGAAATGTTTTTTCATCATAATAGGAAACTACAGTAACAACCAAATCTGATGCAGAAATTAATAGGATGTTATGAATTTTGCATCAAATAAAAAAAATTTAAGGTTAGCAACAATAAAGAATACCAGATGTAGGCCTATATGTATTTAAAGGACTCAAAATATCAACTTTTCCTGCATTTGTTGCCATTTGAGTATACATATTAGACTAAATGAGGTGCACCTGAATGCACCACGATGTTCCTATTTTTCATTTTCAGTATTTTTGGTATAAACATTCACACAATTGCAAACCTACATCCTGAATTACCCCAACATCTACATTAACAAACTACAAACCATGAATGTACAAAGTATATGAAATGTTTCTTCATCATAATAGGAAACCACAGTGACAACCACACCTGATGCAAAAATTAATAGGATGTTTTGCATCAAAAAAAAAAAACAAAAAACAGTTAAGAACTATAAAAGAATACCAGATGTAGGCCTATATGTATTTAAAGGAATCAAAATATCAACTTTTCCTGATCTGTTGCCATTTGAGTATACATATTAGACTAAATGAGGTGCACCTGAATGCACCATGAAGTTCCTATTTTTCATTTTCACTATTTTTGGTATAAACATTCACACATTTGCAAAAATACATCCTGAATTACCCTAACATCCACATTAACAAACTACAAACCATGAATGTACAAAGTATATGAAATGTTTCTTCATCATAATAGGAAACCACAGTGACAACCAAATTTGAGGCAGAAATTAATAGGGTGTTTTGCATCAAATTAAAAAAAAAAAAAACGGTTAAGAACAATAAAAGAATACCAGATTTAGGCCTATATGTATTCAAAAGAATTAAAATATAAAGTTTTCCTGCATTTGTTGCCATTGCAGTATGCATCTTAGACTACATGAGGTGTACCTGAATGCACCATGAAGTTCCTGTTTTTCATTTTCACCATTTTTGGTATAAACATTCATTCTGCCAATTGGTGACCTGAAAAAAAAAAAAAAAAAAAAAACAGGACCTGACTGCTAAGAAAAACACAAGCAGAAGAACTGGAAAGTGGAATTTCATAGTCTATAGATTATGAATTATAGAAAATATAGTCACACTTTATGAATGAGATGAAAGTATCCACTAAGATGTTGTCATGTTTGAGGTAAATTAGTTCAATAAAAGCGCATGAGCAGCACGTCTTTAATGTTAACTCCAAATATAAGCAACACATCAATAGTTTTATTTAAGATTCTAATTAATTTATTTATGATTCAAATCAATAAATTATAACTTGTTATTAACTACACCAGCTAATTTACAGAATGTAGCTGCACTCATTTCCACAGTGCCACAGTATGGTCTGTAGATGGGGCTGTTGTCTGCTCTTTCATTTCTTGTCCTTCACTCTTCTGTCAGTGTTTCTGCTTCACAGTGCAGGCAACATGGAGATCAACATCACACATAGAGTTCCTTCCACAGAGAGATACTGTAGCAAGAACAAGAAGAAGAAGAAGAAGAAAAAGAAGTAGAAGTTGAGGAAGCAGCTGCATGATGTACAGCTGTAATTTGCTACTGTAGCTGCTGCTGAAATTGCTTTGCTTTATCAAAAGCAAAGCCGCTTCGCCCCCTGTCCCTAATAAGGAAGCTTAGTCAGTAATGAAATAAAGCTTCAGCAGAACATACTTTTGCCTGTGATGTCACGCTCACTTCCGCATGCCGGTCTGCCCTTCATCTTAGATGTCTTAGTATCATTACAACAATATTACCATTACATTCTTAATAAAAGCCCAGTCTGCGGCGTATTATCTCTCATCTTTACATTTTATTAGCCATGCTTATGAGAGACGAGGGGGGTGAGAATGATGTTACTCGGCGAGACGTTTCAAACAGGTGACAGATGTAACACTGAATTCATTTGCTTTATTATTATCAGTCAAAGAGTTCATTCCAATGAGTACAATTATGGGATACAGACAAATCAAGTTGGTATGGATCCGGTCATCATGAGAAGTGATAAACTTTCCAGTTGTCTGTGAAGTATAATAACAGAGTTCAGCGATAACCTACTTTAAGTTTAGAAGTTTGCTGCCTTTTTTAGTAATTATTTAATAAAGATTGAAATCTATGTTTTGATAATCTTCATTTTAACCCTTTCATGCATAGTGGTCACTACAGTGGACAGCTGTTCTCTTATATATTCATGGATTTTATTGTTTTAGTTCCATATCAGCCAACACAGTGGACTCCAATGCATCATCCCATACACTGCAATTCAGACCATTACTGTAACTTTGCCGTTCTTGATAAACCTGATCTGCACTAACATGTTTGAGTGTAAATCATGTGCTTGTTATTGTTAATAGACTAGAATAGTAATTAACCGTTTTTCTTAAACAAAAAGTTTTTTTTTTTTTTTTTGCATATTATCTTCATAAAGTGAGTAATAACTAATATTAGAGTATGTTAAAATGTGACAAAAACACCAGATTAGCAGCATTAAAAAAAAATTATTTCATAGTTTTCACACAGTGTATCAGTAAATACATGTTTCTTTGCTTCAAAAATTAAATGCATGATGTCCAGCTGAGTGAATATTTTTGCGACTCCATTAAAAATAGGTTCATAAAAATTTTTTCGATCGCATGCCTAAAGAGGAATAAAAACACTCAGGAAAAATCACTTGATTAGGGTCAAAAAACGGTATTCAAAATCTCTCTGACGGGACATTTTAGAGACACACATTTTTACTTTTAAATTCATTTTTACTTTAGTTGGACCATAAGGGATTATCCAAAACAAGGAGGTACTTTATATTGAAATAAACGTTGGAATGGCGATCAATTAAAGTTCGCTCTCTGACGGGACGTCACTGTGTTTTGACCCATTAAGGTTCTCATAATTCATGCATGAAAGGGTTAAAGTCTTTAGTAAGACAAGTAGGATTCTTTTTATCACAAGTGCAAAGACTTACTCTTTTTTTTAAACCTTTTTTATTTTATCTATTTGGATTTTTTGAGAATTTCTTGTATAAAAATGGCAGCTTTAGGCAACTGTGGTAATAAATAAATAAATAAATAAAATGAAATAGACCTAAGTACAAATCTATGTGAACTTTAAGATGATGAGTCCCATAGAAGAGTGATTATCATAGTCAGATACAGATGGACAGTTAACTAAATATTTCTAAACACTAATAATTACAAGTACGTCTAGTGTTATAGTATCTTTCATAGCAACTGGATCAGCTCTTATTATTACCCTATTACTTCACTTATTTTTGTATTGAATGAATGAATGAATATTTTATTTTAGTGTCATACACGTACATGCCCAGCCGCTATAGGCTTATAAGACATTATTGACATTCAAAACAGGAAGATGACCAACATATAAAGCAGGGGTGTCAAACTCATTTTAGTTCAGGGGCCAAATTCAGCTAAATTTGATCTGCAGTGGGCCAAACCAGTAAAATAATAACATAATAATACATAAATAATGTCAACTCCAAACTTTTCTCTATGTTTTAGAGCGAAAAAAGTAAATTTACATTATGAACAGGTTTACATCTACAAACTATCTTTTCAAAAGATGTGAATAACATGAACAAACTGAAAAAATAAGTGTAATTTTAACAATATTCTGTCTCAGTTTATCATTTACACATGTACATTATAACTTACAGATCACAGTGGATCTACAAATACAAAAAAACATTTAGTAACCGGCAGAATATTGTTAAAATTGTACTTACTTCTCTTAAGACATTTCAGTTTCTTCAGATTTGTTCAGGTTATTCACATTTTTTTTGAGAAATTATACTGTGTTTTAGTGTAAATACATGAAAATATTTACATTTACAAACAGAAAAATTTGGAGTTGTCATTATTTATAAGTTATTATGATAGTATTTTACTGCTCCTGCCCACTTTTGGTCTGAATGTGGAACCTGAACTAAAAGCATTGTTAATATATTTTTTTTTAGCATTTCACAAATTCTTCCTACGGGCCAGATTGGACCCTTTGGCGGACCGGATTTGGCCCCCGGGCTGTATGTTTGACACCTGTGATATAAAGCATATACTCATCCCAATAACAATTACATCAAACAAGGTCCTGTTTGTTTGGGATATAGAGTTCTTTGTCTGAGTTTCCATGCCTTCCCCAAAAATCTCTATATGTATGTATTTGTCAGGGTCTGCTCCTGGTTTTTGCCTGTTAAAAGGAAGTTTTTCCTCCCCACTGTCACCACTCACAAGTGTTTGCTCCTGGAGGACTCTGTTGGGTTTCTGTAAATTGACTTAGAGTCTAGTTTCGACCGGCTCGATATGTAAAGTATCAGGAGATAACTTTTGTTATGCTTTGGCACTATATAAAAAAAATTTGATTTGATTTGATTTAGTTTACACCTTGTATTTATATGTCATTTTTACCTTTGTATATTTACATTTAGATAACTTGTTTTTTATGTAGTCTCACTGAAACGTATGATTTCAACGATGAGTTAATGAACATTTTCAGAGCAGTCTGAAATGAGTTGCTTGCAAAACTCTTTTTTTTGGGAAAAAAAATGCAAAGAGCAGTGAGTTTAACCCTTTCATGCACAGTGGTCACTCCAGTGGACAGTTATTCTACAACTTTTCTCTTCTATATTTATGGGTTTTGTTGTTTTAATTCCATATCAGCTGACACAGTGGACGCTCATGCATCATCCCATACACTGTAGTTCATACTGTTACTGTAACTTTGCTGTTCTTCATAATCCTGATCTGCAATTACATATTTGAGTGGAAATCAGTTGCTTTTTATTATTATTATTATTATCATTATTATTATTATTATTATTATTAGACTGTAATTAACACTATGTTGTTTTTTTTAATACTAAAAGTTTTTTTTTTGCATATTATCTGTTAAAATGTGAGAAAACATCAGTTTAGCTGCATTAAAAATGTTTTTCTTTCATAGTTTTCACACAGTATATCAGTAAATATGTTTTTTTACTTCAAATATTAAACGCATGGTTTCCAGCGGAGTGGACATTTTTGCGACTCCATGAAAAATAGGTTCACAAAATTTTTTTAATCGCATTGTTTTTTTAATGCCTAGAGGAAGAAAAACAGGGAAAAAAAAGAATCTTGAATTAAGGCTCTCATAATTCATGCACGAAAGGGTTAAAGTTCTTGCATCAGAAGAAATGATTTCATCCAGGAAAATCCAACTTTTCAATGAATCTCCCATACAGGTAGATAAGAAAATCATATGTTCGGCTCACTCTTAGGACCCAGTTGTTGTTGAGTTCTTTCTTTCTTTCTTTCTTTCTTTCTTTCTTTCTTTCTTTCTTTCTTTCTTTCTTTCTTTCTTTCTTTCTTTCCTTCTTTCTTTCTTTCTTTCTTTCTTTCTTTCTTTCTTTCTTTAGGATCCCCATTAGCTGTACCATAGATACAGCTATTCTTCCTGGAGTCCTTACAATAATCTTTACAACTAGTCAATGCAAAGAACATACAATATAATCATACAAAACAACTTTTCACATACTTCATAACATAAAAGAAAATAAATAACAGACAAAATACAGACACGACAGCTCCTTTAGGTCAGTAGAAGTAGTAGTATAGAATATACAGTATATATATTCAATTAGCCCAAGTATCAGTAACACTTTATAATAAGTACACACTATGAAACATTACTGAAGCATTAACAAATACTGAATTCATCATTTATAAAGCATATTTCTGACATAAGTACTCATTAATGTATGATTTATAAGTACAGTTATAATGGTTTTACTCATCATTAATAAGAACATCAGGTATGGATTAACAAATACTGAATTCATCATTTATAAAGCATATTTCTGACATAAGTACTCATTAATGTATGATTTATAAGTACAGTTATAATGGTTTTACTCATCATTAATAAGAACATCAGGTATGGATTAACAAATACTGAATTCATCATTTATAAAGCATATTTCTGACATGAATATTCATTAATATATGGTTTATAAACACAGTTATAAATGTTTTACTCATCATTAATATGAACATTAGTTAAGCATTAACAAATACTGAATTCATCATTTATAAAGCATATTTCTGACATGAATACTCATTAATATATGGTTTATAAGCACAGTTATAATGGTTTTACTCATCATTAATAAGAACATTAGTTGTGGATTAACAAATACTGAATTCATCATTTATAAAGCATATTTCTGACACGAATACTCATTAATATATGGTTTATAAGCACAGTTATAATGGTTTTACTCATCATTAATAAGCTCATCTACAATGTGTGTGATGATTGTATTTTCATACTTTATAAATTATGGATTCAGTATTTAAAAATTTAGTATTGCATCACTTACAAACCAGTTATGATGTGCATTTATGCTCGCACGTACACTATTCAGACATGTACTAATGGTTAGTGAATATTTTAGTGGGTATTTTATACAAACTCACACATTTATTTTCCAATAGATGTCTTATAAACAGTTATTAATACAGGAATTCATTATTTCAGGTAGTTATAAAGCACTTACTACTCATTAATTAAGTCTATGGTGTGAGCTCATCTAAAGTGTGGACTATCTATGACATTTAAAGCATTTACAAATGAGATTTAAAGGTTGGTAATGCCTAAAGACTCACAAAAGTCTGAGTTATTCTAACAAAGGAAAGACAAAAGCACATGGGATTATCAAACAAACTGCATGATTGAATGATGAATGATTACTAGAACATTTATAACTGTGCTTATCAACCATATATTAATGAGTATTCGTGTCAGAAATATGGTTTATAAATGATGAATTCAGTATTCCAACATATTCCAACTGAAAAAAAGTGTATAAAGACAGAACAATGAGATTATATGAACAGTTAGAAATGTTACATTTGGCTTCGTATTTGTTTTGCATCTTGTGACATATTTATTTACTTATTTTGGTCTGGTATAATGTTTTTGCATCATTTCATCAGGTTTATATTTACCTATGTTTAATACTTTCTGGACATGTAGTTTTACACTTGGTTTTGTATTCATTTTGTATTATCTTTGGATGTATTTAGTTTGTTTGTCTGACTTTATACAGTATGATTTTATAGCTAGTTGTATATGGATAACCATTAAGGTTATTATTATTTAGAAAGGGGCAGGAAATATAAGATTTTCTTCTTCCGCTCCTTTTTGAGCTTGGGTGTGTATATGTTTGTTTACTGGATGATTATTGAATGTTTGCTGATGAAATGCACAACCATGAATAAAATAAATGAATGAATATATTTGTTGATGCTTAACTAATGCTTCATAGTGTGTACTTATATAAAGTGTTACCCAAGTATCAATCATTTATGGTCAACACATGCTTCTTGACCGATTCGAGTGATAACACTGGTCAACAACAAATTTATTGTTTACGTTTTTTGAGCTGATTTAGGATCATTTTGGTGTGCTGAATCCAAAAATCACATTAATTTTGCTCAATCAGGTCAACTTTCTGAACTATGCTACATATTGGCTTTTTAACATTTTTGCTTACATTTATGGGCATTTTCACATCATATGATAAAAAATTCTTTCATATTTCTTGCAATAAATGAGTTCTGAAGATTTTACTTTTGCCAATTTATGATTAATGTTTTTTTTTTAATAATACAGGTGAATGAAATGGCTTCGACTAGAAGATCTTGCAAAAATAAGCCTGACGTATTCTGCTACATCTGCAGTGAATACACCATTGTACCTAACAGGAATCAAGTGATCAAATGATTTTTTTTCTCTTAAAACCTATTTTGGGTGAGAACTATATAAAAAATCCACTGATAAAGTCACAAAAATGTCATCAATTTTGTGAGAAGATCAAATTTTTCAAAATCAAATTAGCAAAAAAAAAACCTGACCTGATTGAGAAAAACAGATGTCATTTTTGGATTTAGCGGTGCAACATGGTCCTAATTCAGCTGAAAAAACCTAGACAACTTGCAAAAAAACATTCTTTTCTAACCCAGTGTAATCGACGTTGTATGTTTTTTCCACTCCATTCCACCAAAGTTCACACCTCTCCTGTTTCTCAAACTACTCGATCACACTTCATTCGCGGCGGTGGGTGGAACCGCAGAAGGACAGAAGAGGTGGAAAAGGATAACACAAAAGTGGGGGTTATAGAGGAAGGGACCGGACAGGACAGGCGTCTCCTGTATTTTGTGGGCCAAGCAGCAGAGCGTGGAGCGGAGGGGCCAACCGGGCCAACAGCCAGCTAATGGGGACCAGCAGTGAGCAGGAGCAAGGGACAGCACTGACAAAAGGAGCAGCGACAGATGCCATTATCTCAGCCTCATGCAGATACAATGGAGCTGGACAACACAGGCCCTGACACTGACAGACGTGCATGTGTGTGTGTGTGTGTGTGTGTGCTGTGAGGTTAATGGAACACGATAGAGAAGTGGATTATCGTGGAGACCATTTCTTGGTAACACTTGTCTGAGCTCCACTTCACCTCATGCATGCATGCGAGCATATATGCAATGTGTGAATCTGAGTATAGCCTACATGACCCGTTTTGTTACAGCAAGACAGCGCGATCGCTCAGCCGTCACTTGCTTAGAATTCAGGGGCAACGTGTAAAGCACATCACATTTGGTTCCAAAATTTCACTGTGTGCCTCTGTTGGCCTTTAAAATATTCAGCATTCACTTCAACCCAAGGATGTTCTGGTCATTTGGAGAACCAAAAACGTGTCAGGGTGTGGTTTGGGAGGGGAGGTGAAGTGAAGTGAGGGGGATATGGCGACGCGTTTAGTAGGATTGGCAAAAGGCAAGAGAAGGGCTGTTAAGCGGCGTTTCTTTCTTTCTTTCTTTTTTTTCTTTTTTCTTTTTATTTTTTTGTGGAGGGATAAGAAATGTGAGCTTTAGCCAGTGTAGTGCGGTGACATGGGACAGCGTTATTGACTGTGGCGGTGCATGCTGACAGTGGATTGTCAGCCCCTGCAGTCATTTGCCAGGCTGAGCAAATGCAGGGATCCGAGTTTTTGGAGCTTAGTGAAAGAGAGAAAAGATGAAGTAAGTGCAAAAGAGAGGGACAGAAAGGAGAAAAAAAAAAAAAGAATAAGAGCAAGAACTGGCAGCGGTACAAATGCTCGATATACACATAACACACACACACACACACATACACACACTGAGCCTTGGATGCCCCGCTGAGTGTCTGACACTGATGCTGCCAGACTAATCAGGGTACTCTCTCTATCTCACACTTGCTCATTAGTGTTAGAGAAGGAACCAGACAGTTGTGACGTTGTAATGACGTCGTGTCTTGCTGTACACGCGTTTAGTAGAAGTGGAGTTTTTTGAGCTCGAGTCGAGTTTTTACGGCACTCAAAACAGGACACTGGCCTATTTCATACTGCAAGCAGCAATCACTTTGTTAGCAGTAATGTAAGATCTACAAGGAAATAATTTTTTGGGTTGCACTTTGGAAAACAGACACAAGATAGAGTTAATTTTTTGGAATAAAATTGTTACACAACCTTACAGTCACTATGGTAAACTTTAATAGCATTCTGCAGTAGTAAGAATGGATGAAAATATGAAGGTAAACAGGTACACTGTAAGCCCGGACTTTGTATTTACTAAAATGCTTTAATTCCAATGTACTTGAATGATTTCAGTTTTATTCCATTACTATAAAATGTTCAGTATATTCTACTAATTTGTAGACATAGTTGAATGTACGAAAACGTTTCAGTTGAATGGAATTAAATCACTCAGTTTTAGTCATGACCACACCTTTTTAGCGCCGCATTGCATTGTGGGTATTGGGCATGTTGTTGAAAATGTGTTATTTTTATGTGCAGGGGTTTAGCGGGGTGGTGGTGTTAGTGTTAATTTGGACTTAATGTGTGTATGGCAGTGTTTATTGGCCTTTTTGTGTTTGTTTTTGTATTTTTGTAGAGCTGCACCATGAGTCAGAGCCATAGGAAGAACAATGGATTTACTGTTCATCTGTGTGTTCTTGTACAATACTATAATGAAACGCTTTACCATATCGAAAGCATGTTCTGTATTTACAAATTACATTGAAAGAATATCTTGTCTTACTTCCATTTAGGGATGTATCAATATGAAATTCATGTCACGGTTATTGTGACCAAAATTATCTCGGTTATCATTATTATCACAGTATTGTTGAAATTGTGCTCAAAATGTTTAAAAAAGTATTAGTACACACTGAAATAATTTGACCAAGTTGTATTTTGAAAAACAAAACAAAACAAAAAAACTAATAAAATAACTGGCGCAATGCACTTTTTCTTGGCAGAAACATTCAAATATTAACCCTTAGTGGTCTGAGCCTATTTTGGCCGTTTTTCAGTCTTTTTGATTTTGCCTTTATATACTATATAAACAAATGTTTACTATACCCATGTTTGGAATCTGTTTTTTCAGCACAACTTCATTTATATCATCTGTCTATTGTTTTTTTCACTTAACCTACTATATCAACACAAAAGGCCTGAAAACACAAAAAATGATATAAAATCCGACTTGAAAAATGTATATAATTTATAGCATAAATAACACAAAGATGCTTAACGAACCTTTTCAAAGACTTTAAAAATGAATATTGGTTCCAAATATTAGGTATATAAAATTAAAATTGTAATAAATTAAAACTATACTAAAATATTTGACATAAAAGCATAGCTGTACATTGGCGTTTTCTCCAGAAAAGTGCAGTAATCAAACACGGTTATTATGATAATTAGAATTTAAACGGTAATACTAACCGTCTGCAATTTTACCACGGTTTATCGTTATACCAGTAATTGTTACATCCCTACTTCCATCCATGCTACAATATAGTAAGTGGAATAATTATACAAAGCCATTTATATTGCAAAAGATTTTAATTCAAATCAACTTGAATTGAGTCCAATGAACTGATGATATTAAGTCTACTGATTATACAAAGCAATTGACATTGCAACAAATTTTAAGTGAAATAACTTGGCATTTAGTGTGTTGTACTTAAAATAGCAATTCCATTCAAATCAAGCATTGAAGTTTAATACACTCAAGTTTTCATTACTCATTGCTTAAATTTTTTAAGGCAACAAGTTACCTCCAATTTTTTAAGTAAACTCAATTTATTCTGGTCTTACAGTGTAGAATTTAATGGAGAAATGGTTGCAAGGATTGCAAATTCAAGAGAAACTGAAGGTGAGACAGGATCAGTGGGGGAAAAAATATCTTAAATACCTCATCAACACTGAACAGTGACAGGCAGTGATGGGTGAGATGTGCCGACATGAGCCTGCAAAACAGCTTCCTTCTTATTTTGTACAGGTTTTCAAAGTATCTGAACCACTACAGCAGAAAATGCAGCTTTTCTCTCAGATTTGTGTATCATGATGATGGCAATGACGAGCTTATTCTTGTATATTTTATTTTATCTACACACTGACCGGAGTGTGGAATATCAATCTGGTCTCATTTTAGTGTATATGTTAATATAAGTCTAGTTCATATTTTCAAAATAGGTCAAGGTCAAGGTCAAGTTTGTTTCTACAGCACATTTAGGACGACGCAAAGTGTTGTACAAAGTTGTAGATACAAATACAAGATATGCTGAAACTACTGGAATAAGAATAAATACAAGATGTACTAAAAGTGATAAAAACAGGTACACACTACACTGCAAAAACCAAAATCTACAAAGTGTATTTTTCTCATTTCTAGTCAAAATATGGAACAAGTGAAAATTATCTTGGTAAGATTTCAAAAATAAGGTTTTCAAGATCTATTGTCTAAAAATAAGTTCTTATATCTCACTGAAAAGTTACTCTTTAGGTGATTATGTCTTATTTTAAGTGTGATGAGATATTTAGACTAAAAATGAGGAAAAATACTTTTGGTAAGATTTGATTTTTTCCAGTGTATAGCACATTTAAAACAATGCAAAGTGCCCAAACTGTTGTAGAAAGTTGTAGATACAAACACAAGATATGCTAAAACTGGTAAAATAAGAATAAATACAAAATTAAGGGATAAAAACAGATACACACTAATAGGATAAATAGCATCTAAACACAACCAGGAGATAAACAAATAAAAGTCACACTCTCGTATTAAAAGCCATGTCTTTAAATGACATTTAAAATGCTCAATGGGATGTTCACATGTGATATGTTAGGACAGAGTGGAGAAAAGGCTCTGTTTACTGCAAAAAATCCAAATCTTACCAAGTGTATTTTTCTCATTTCTAGTCAAAATATCTCATCACACTTAAAATAAGACATAATCACCTTAAGAGTAACTTTTCAGTGAGATGTAAGAACTGATTTTTAGACAATAGATCTTGAAAATTTTATTTCAAGAAATCATACCAAGATCATTTTCATTTGTTCCATTGACAGATTTTTTGCTTGAATTAAGAAAAAAAAAAAAAAAATCTTGAACTAAGCAAAAAAAATCTTGAATAAAGCAAAAAAAAAAAAAAAAAAAAAAAAAAGCCAATGGAGCAATTAAACATTATCTTGTAAGATTTCTTGAAGTAAGATTTTCAAGATCTATTGTCTAAAAATAAGTTCTTATATCTCACTGAAAAGTTACTCTTTAGGTGATTATGTCTTATTTTAAGTGTGACATATTTTGACTAGAAATGAGAAAACACACTTGGTAAGATTTGGATTTTTTCCAGTGTTGCCTTTAGTCTTATGGGTTTTGGTACAAATAATAGAAGTGAGGTTAAAAACACCAACCAGTTTCCTGGAAAAACCTGAAGAAAGCTGTTTCAGTCCAGTTTATGGTATTTCTGCGATATGTCCCTCGAACATTGTGAATAAAGTTGATTTCCATTAATGCTTGTTTTTTCTTTCTTGTCTTTTTCTTTTTTGTAGATTTTTTTCTTCATGTCCAAGCATGCCCTTTAAGCTGTTGGAGTTTTATTTTTCTTGATTTATTGTCTCTAAAGGAAGCCGCAGCGGCGCAAAGAATACAGAAGCAGCTGCTATTAAAACAATAAACAGGCTCTTTGGTGTTGAACGGCATGAAGGCAGAATAGTGTTGTAATAGCTGTCAAAAAGGCCTCAGAGAATTTTAGGCCAGAAGTGGACTTAAAGATGATGGAGTGGGCTTGTGCATGGAGACCAGGGGATTTTAAAGCAACAGAACATTAGAGGCAAACATCCTCTGGTTACATACGTGTGTGCCATAGTGACTGGGTCAATTAAAAAGAGACAAATGTGAAACCAGGCCGGTGGACGGAGCGATAAACAAGACAGAGGAGAAAAAAAAGGAAAGGTTTACCACTGAGGCAATCAGATGATGCTATGAACTTCAGAGCTGCCAATCACCGGTGTAGATGTGGCTGGGAAAGAAACTGCGAAGTCAAGAGATGATCCTTTTTTTATGCCTGAGTATATGACTCACTAGTCACTTTTCTATTGACCCTCAAATTGTGCAATATAACTTGCACGTAAAAATTTACCTAATGAAAAAAAAAA